>NC_135904.1:5050224-5385224 GCF_964194155.1 Cetorhinus maximus
GCAAAAATGTCACGGACAATTGTCCTGTCCTCACACAGGAACTGTCCAAGAGGAGCCAATGACAAACAGTCAACATCAGGAGCCCTGGCTGATTTTGCCCTTCCCCTCACCAGTCCAGTAGTGGCAACTCTATTCAGCCTGGCTTGGCAAAGTATTACATTCAAATAGCTAATCCCTACATGCATTATTTCAGCATGGATAACAGGCTTCTCTTTAAACTGCAACTAGGTCAATTTATTGACATCCCATTACATTGCAATTATGAATAGCCCCAGTCTTGCTCCAGTTGATCTAAGAAAGGCCCAAGGTTCAGAGCCCCTTAATCACTTTAAGGGTAAAGACAAAATTTAGCGAGATTAATCAAAGCCACATCATGCCCGAGGCAACTTGTACCACTGAGAATAATTGAGAACACGCACTAATCTTGAAAGCAAAGAAGGCCTGTCAGTCATAATTGGGAGGATGAAAGCCCCTTTAGGAGCATGATTGAGGGTAATGAGAGAGAAATAAAATGGCACAGAATTGCTTAAAGGTGCCAAGTGGAGCTCCAGAGCTGCCTAATAAAGGTCCTCACTAACTTAGCAGTGGCCGGAATGTTTGTGCACAGGACTCTGCCCTGATAAGTTGGTTATCATTTCAATTATAATGAATTTCACCCCCACTGCGGTTTATGTATTTCGCTATCTGACAGCTAAATTCAAAAGGGTTTGCTGACCAAATCACACGTTATATTTTTGTTTGAATGTATAGCTTGGCATCTCCTTGAGGCTCAAATTTAAAATTCTCATCTTTGTTGTCCTGGCTCTGTCTGTCTCTAAAACCCCAGCCCCCGCCAAACAAATTCTCCTTTCCTCTGAAGAATTCTGGCCTCTTGTGCATCCGTCCCAACCCTTTGTCTCACCATTGATGGCTGGACTTTCAGCTGCCTGAGCCCATGTCCTGGAATTCCTTCCCTAATTCCGCCTTAAAAACTGTCTCTTCCACCAAGCATTGGTCACCCCGCCTAATAGCTCCATCTTTAACTCACTGTTCATTTTTTCCTCATGTTCCTACAAAGTGCCTTGTGGCTGTTTCTCAATGTAAAATGTACATTAATGTGCTATATAAATGTAACTTGTTGTTATAAATGTAAATATAGTATTTCACAAAGATAGATTAATAAGTAAAAGCCCATGTTTTACTTTATGCCTGCATCTACTGGGGAAGGAGCAGGGCAATGGGACTAATTGGTACCTCCTTTTAAAACCCGGCACAGACAACATGATGGGCCAAATGGCCTGCTTCAATGCTGTATTATTCTATTTCTCTTGAAAATATCAAGTCTTCTCTAAAACTTGATAATCACAAAGAAACGATGCTTCTATCTATACAGAATCCAATGGCACGAGAATGCATGTAATAAAATTTGCAGTTCTGGAGACTGCCTCCTCAGCCCTCATCATCTTGAGGCCACTTGCACAGATCAACATGTGCCCCCACACACACACTTTGGGATACCCTCCTTCCCCAGTACAGCCCTCGCCCTGCAGCCTCTTCCCTTGCCTGAGACCACTTCTCCCCCTTCCCCAAGCAAGACCTTGCCCTGCAGCCATTGAAAAGCCACCCACATACGGCTGGTCTGGTAGGTAGAGACCTGCCCGTGAGCCTCCCTAAAAGTGATGCGGTGCTGCCTGTGAAGCCTGGCGCTGATGACTGCGAGTGCTGACTGAAGCAAGGTGGGCAAATGAACCTTGAAGTCCCGAGCAAAGTGCAGCCCACCAACTGCATGCCTTATATATGCTGTTGTGAAACACGTTGATATGTTTTCCTGCTGACATGGGCGGACGATCCAGCGTGGGGGTGATGATTCCAGCGGGCTGGCCTTATAATGATATGCTGATATGTTATAATGAGTTCCCGACGTTCGATGGTGGGGAACACAGCCCGCCATGGGCGGGCAAAGCGGACAATCGCAAACAGATTTCACAATGTCATGAAACCGGTTTTTTGGCCTTCTCGCCATATTGTCTGCTCAAAGTACCGAATACGCCCGATGCTGGTGGGCATGGAAAATCCCAGCCAGGGTATCACTCCTTCAGTGTCTCAGTTGCTTGTCCAGTTCTGCAAAGAAAGCAGATGCTTAAATGCAGAAAGGGTTGGCATGTTACATGACCTTCTCTCTCCAACTGCACAGTGACCTAAATATAGTTATGGCTAGTGTATTCCAGTTACCTGTATTAGATCATGGCTAGGAATTCCCCTCTTAGCCAAAGCCCTATTGTCCAAGTGATTATGCCTAATGGTTTGTCTCCACCCAGTTGAGCATCCAGGTATCTGGATGCTTTGCTAATAGGATAGGAGATGGCTGCCATTCATCTATTTCAAGGAGAGATTCTCCTGGTTGTTCCTGGTACAGCTCTGCACACAGGCTGTCTTCATTTCAGTGGTTTTGGAATGCTGAAGATACGGTGATGCAAATGTGCAGCCACCTTTACCTGTCATCCCTTGTCACTGTGATGTAGCCTTGGGCTTAAAAAAAAAGTTAGGGGTTTCCAGCCAGTAAATTCAAAAATAATTTTGTTGATATAAAGCATGGTTTCATAACAATGTAGATATGGTCTAAATTCTTACAAATGTCAAGCAAAATGTGCCAGCCTTTTAAACTGGCAAATTAAAAAATATATATTTAGTGTTTAGTTTGCATAAAGCACCATCACAACTGGGTTGAAATCATGCAATGTGGTAATAGTATGTCACATATATTCATGCTAGTGAAACAGATTATAACCTCACATCAAACGTTTTGGTTAATCATAGTCTTCAACTCCCTTTTTGCCCCTTCCATCATCCTGTTTCCCTTATCTCTCCCATCCCTCTCTTCTCACTGTTTCAAATTCTTCTGTATACTCCATCATGGATTAGTAATCTGATTTATGCACTTAACCCAATTTAACAATGGGCAATTGAAATGAAGTTGTTAACGCTTGAAGAAAATGACATAATTAAAATAGTGCACAAAAGGAATTTTAAGCAGCCTATTCACTAAAGAAAATGGGTGAGATTATAGAAATAGATGTACAAGATTATGAGGGGCATGGACATGGTGGATAGGGAGCAGCTGTTCCCCTTAGTTGAAGGGTCAGTCACGAGGGGACATAAGTTCAAGGTGAGGGGTAGGAGGTTTAGAGGGGATGTGAAGAAAAATGTTTTTACCCAGAGGGTGGTGACGGTCTGGAATGCACTGTCTGGGAGGGTGGTGGAGGCGGGTTGCCTCACATCCTTTAAAAAGTACCTGGATGAGCACTTGGCACATCATAACATTCAAGGCTATGGGCCAAGTGCTGGTAAATGGGATTGGTAGGTAGGTCAGGTGTTTCTCACGTGTCAGTGCAGACTTGATGGGCCGAAGGGCCTCTTCTGCACTGTGTGATTCTGTGAGATGGTCTAAATGGCCACCCCTGCAGCAACACAGCCGGCAGTCCTCACCAACCAACACCCCATCCATCTTGCCACGGCTTGCCCGACTCATGCTGGGGACCCCTGACCCCACTCTCCTTGCTGCCATCCATTGCTGTGTCTCTCAGTTGGGCGGGATTCCAACATTGCCGCCACTCCCTGCGGTACTGCTAGGACTGAAGAGCTGCAGGCCCTCCGATCGACAGCAGCTCATGGATACAGGATCTGATCCCCTAAAGGGAAAGGAGACCTGGGACCTGCTTGTTGGCTACCTGTTGGACATAAAATCTGAAATAAAAACAAAAGATGCTGAAAATATTCAAAAGCCAGGGAGAGAAAAAGAGTTAATGTTTCAGGTCAATGATCTTTCATCAGAACAGAAGGAAGATGGAAATGGAAGAGTTTTTAAACCAGTAGAAGAAGAGTGGGCAGGAAAAACAAAAGGGAAGGTTTGTGATAGGCTGGAGGACAAGAGAGATTAATTAACAAAATATTTTATCATGTCCAGTAAACTTTTAAAACATAAACCGTAATCAGTTTGGTAATTTTTAGGCTGACTTTTCTTTTAAAAATGGACATTAAAATGTTGGGAAAGATGGTGGCCAAGAATCACCTGACTTCATCTGTGGATTTCGACTATCACATTGTCTTGAAAGGACAAAATGACACATTCCAAGCTAAGAAGTGTCAATACTCATATCCTGAGACCACCCGGAAGAGATTTCCTGACTTGAATGGGTCTTTTCAGAACAAAAAATGATGAATGTCTCAGACCCCCAGGGTGAACGTCTCAGACCCCCAGGGTGAATGACTCAGACCCCCAGGGTGAACGTCTCAGACCCCCCAGGGTGAATGTCTCAGACCCCTAGGGTGAACGTCTCAGACCCCCAGGGTGAATGTCTCAGACCCCCAGGGTGAATGTCTGCACGCAAAGTCCCAGGTGTGGCAGTTAACCTAAACCCAACACCATATTTCAAGGGAGCTGTGAAGGATCACATGGTAAGACAGCCATGTGGGTCACCTGTGTTCTGCAGAACACAGAACAACAATTGCAGAGTCAACAGAAGCAGAGAGGGCAACAATACCTACACATTTAAGATCTGGGGTCATGTGGGTCACCTGTGTTCTGTGGTATTTTGCTTTCGTATTAGACATTAACTCTGGTCGGGGTTCGGGGTGCTCCTAACCAGCCAAGGTGGGACTGCCCCTGAATTTTTGGTCTGTTGTCAGAGCTACCACTGGCCGCAACAAAATCTCTGTCCATGAATTGAGGGATGTTTATTCTGTTGACTCATTAATTTTGTCTTGTTTCATTTTTAATTGTTTCAGCAGATGGTGACTTTTGATTCTAGGGCAAAATATTTTTGGTTTAAAAATGTTAATGGCTACATTAATATAAATAGTAGAGGTCTCCAGCATATGTATGAACTAATTGTTTGCTTATTCTGAATGTCCCCTTACTCTTAGCCAAGAGGCCCATTTATTTGGAAACTTATTAATGGTGTTTCAATCTTCACAGACGCGAATATTTTTCTCCCTTGTTGGATAGTGTGAATCTTGTCCGTCATTGCACTCAAATGATGTACTTTCTTTATAAACATTATTTAAATTGCTTAAAAATGTCAACTTCAATAGAGTTAATAGAATAAATTATCCCATTAATTGTGTCTGATCAATGGGAAGATGTGGACATAACCAATGAGAAAAATGGCTATGAGACCACCTCAAATTTCTGTCCATTTAGTGCCCAAACTAATTTATGATTGGCAAAAATAACCCCAGATTTGATCTCCTGCCTCTGTGTTTATTGGACCTGCCAAGATTGCCAGACACTTTTGTGACCCAACATTTTTTTGCAAAGGCTGATGCAGTAAGAACATTAGCAGCCTTCACACAGGCTGCCAACATTTTTAATCACACATGTGGGGACTCACTTTTGCTTTGAAGCACAATGAATTGTTAAGCAGGCAAATGGAGCACCCAGTTTGTAGATCAAGATTCCACAGTTAGAATGTCCAGTTAGCCTATTTTGGTAGAAATGGGCAAGTAAGAGGCTTTGAACAGGAGATTGCTATAATCTTCTATACTGCTATGGGACCTTTAATGTCCACCAAGCTCACATCTCACCTCAAAAATGGAACTTGCAGCAAAATCTACTGGAACCACACTGAAGTATCAAACTCACAATCTCCTATTTTGTACAGAGTGAAGTTCTATCGCAGGTTTTCAAATTAGGAAGACAAATAATGAAAGATCGTTTTCACTAATTGCCAAATTGATAAGAGTGACGGGAAGCGCTGAGGGAGAAGTTAGATGAAATGCTTTCACACAGACGTTTATTAGAATATGAAATACTTCACCGCCCTCGGTTATTGATGATTGACAGCTCGATATAGGCTACTGAACTGGCTGCCCAAAACACATCACAAGCTTTGAAGCTCTGAAGTCCTTTTTAGTTTGTAAATAAGCAAACTTAATAATTAACACTACTTTACGCCTTAAAAATTTCTTGTGGGTTGGGGTGGGCTGGGTTGTGGGGGAATTAGTCCCAGTTTACCTGTGTCAGTTCCTGGTAATGGATTTTGGAGACCAACCACGTGAAGGCAGTGCTGAATTGACCTGTCTAGAAAAATGCAGGCGAGAGGGTTCCTTGTACAGGTTCCAGCTCCTCATGGTCCAAGTGATGTGAGATTTTCCTGGGAAATGTACTGTATGTTATTGCTATAATAGTACTTTTCTTTTCTGCTTTCAATGTTGTAAAATCAAATAAATAAAAAGAAATTTGTCTAAAACTTAAAATAATTTTACAAGCATCTTAGAAAATCCCAAGCAGCTGTGTGCTTACATGTGGTCCTCTATTTATAAACAGAATAATTCTCTTTAAATGTCAAGAGTTCTCTGCTGAGCCAAAGATAAATTCAATCATTGGACTGTGGTTACCACTGCAGAGAGCTGCCCTCAACCTGCAGGTCCTTTAGATCAGTGCAACCTTAACACCCATCAATTTATGTAAACTCAGTTCGAATACACGTTGGCATTTGATAGGTTCTCAGGGTGTTACACTGGGAAGCTGAGGGACTTTGAAAAGCTGCAGATAAATCCTGGAAGAATGATCAGGGAGTACAGTCTGATTCCTCACACAAGAGCACAGGCTCAGTGGCTTTTCTCTTATTGAGCAATGCCAGTGCCTCAAAAAAGAACTAAACAATGTTCCCAACATAGTCTTCGAAAGGAAAAGACTTATTTCTAAGTAGGGAACATCATGACTAGAGATTTCCGAAGGCACATGTCTTTTTTTCTAAATATTAGACAAATGCGTTCATTTAGGTTATTTGAGCTGAAGTGACTTAATTTCAAAGCAGAAAAATGGATCAAGAGATGACAGACTCACAGATAGGAAGTAAAGAAACAAGGATGGAAAATATTGCTGGGAAAAACTTAATGCATTCATCTCAAACTTCTCTTGCATTCTTTAATGGCAGAATAATCCTTAACACCCTGTTAAATTGGCAGGAATGAAATTTAAAACAAAAACAGAATTACCTGGAAAAACTCAGCAGGTCTGGCAGCATCGGCGGAGAAGAACAAAGTTGACGTTTCGAGTCCTCATGACCCTTCAACAGAACTAAGTAAAAATAGGAGAGGGGTGAAATATAAGCTGGTTCACTGAAAGTAATTTCTACTTTATAGTGCCACTTTGGCCGGGTGGGAAGCACTGCCAACCTTGCATCACCAGATTCTGGTTCCCAGCTGTACTTGACCCAGGCTAACTCTCCAGTGCAATATTTCTGAAGTGCCATCTATCAGCTGAGATATTAAACTGAGGCCTTGTATACCTGCCTGTGTCATGGATGCAAAAGATTGAATGCTGCCAATTCCCCAATGCCCCCCCACCCCCACAGGACCATCTGTCACTTGTTTCTATGTTGTGCTTTCGCAGAGCACTCACCCTTGTTCTGCTATTAACATATTCTGCCTCTATCGGCACCTTCTTTAGTCTTTAAAACTACCATTAACACTCCCTCTGTCTTGTGTCCATGACACCCATGTCAATCTCTCCTTAGCTCTCACCTATCCCTGACCTATCTTGCTTCACCTACTCCACCCGCTCTTAAACAGTATAAAATCCATCACATTTCTACTTCTTTTTAGCTCTGGAGAAGAGTCATAAGGACTCAAAACGTTAACTCTGTCTCTCTCCCTCCACAGATGCTGCCAGACCTGCTGAGTTTTTCCAGCATGTTTTGTTTTTATTTCAAAAAGAGCATTCCTGGTCAACATCCTCTCTCATGAAAAGCCACCAAGCACCAGTTGGCTGGTCATTCATCACATTGTTCTTTGTTTGGACATTGCTGTGGGGCTGTATTTGGCATAATAACAGTCACTGCACATCTAGGTAATTCATGTGCTTTTGAGATATTTAATAGGAGAAGAGGTGCTATGTATACACAAGTGTCATATTTATCTCTTCATCATCCAGGGCAATTCGGTAACATCCATCCCCTATAACCATTCACATCTATTGCAAGAAATGCTAGGCTGCAGTTCCACAGAGACCAGCAGCTTTTTGCAGGGCCTTGTCCATGTGTTATTTTTCTTGCATAAGTCTTGACAGTGAATCTTAGTAGACTATGTAATTGAGGAATGCATCAGTGTAAAGTCCAACCTGGTAAACACCTAGCATTTATGTATGTGTACATTTTAACATAAGTTGCAGATGATCTTCAAGTGTGGGGATCTGTCTGATATCCTTTGCCTCCCTTGCACCCTCTATTTCCCCTCCAGTTCAGGGGCACAAAGGCCAAGTATAGCAGTAAGTTGTAGATCTCTTGTGGGGTAGCTGACTCAGCTCAAGGCAGAGGTCAAACTTGGGGTTATTTTTAGTCTGTGTGGTTTAGTAGCGCTACACCAGTCTGTATTTTAATCTCCTGGGCTACTGGAACAGCCAAATGCCAAATAGCAATTTTGTGACCAACAACTCAACATTTAACCAAAACTATTGGGGCCATTTTGGGCAGTGAAAAACGGGAGTATAATCATACAAGTTATTGAAAACCTTGCAGTTTTACCACTTCATACTCCATATGAAACTTCACTAAATGGAATATGAATAGTTTTTTTTATTAATTCACCTCTTTCACTAATTTATCTCCTCTCCTTGGTTGAGTTCTATAGGCACCAAAAACCATAGCGATCTGAAGCTTTTGCTGATTTTTCCTTTCCTTATTCCAGGAGTACTGACATCTCCTGTCGTGCCTGATCATTGTCTTTACTGAGATCAGCTAATGTAGCAAAACTTGAACTGGGGTCTTTGTGACCCAATTCAAAAGCCCATCCGTGCGTGAATGTGCGCTACCCTTAGGTTAGCTTACAGTTGCAGCTTACAAATGGGCATGATGCACATTAATTTTGAATATTGTGAAACCAAGTAAACATTTCCATTCAGCCTCTGAGTACACGGTGAGTCACACAGCAGCTAAAGGCCTTATGCTTTGGAGATGAGATTCAATTTTCTTCATGTCACTGCTGCTTAAAAAATATCAGCAATTCTGGATCACAGAAAATGGTGATGATTCATGTCTCAAATTCAAATTTTGCCTACGTGAATAATCAGACTTCCTTCCAAAGGTTTGGTCTTGAAATTTGCATATCCTTTAATTTGAAATAAGATCTTGACATTAACGTCCTTTGAAAATCAATTCATGAAGAGAAGGGAGGCATCATAAAATTGACAATCATGTTCTGAAGTTTCGTTATTGCAGTCTGAATAAAGGATTGCCAAAGCTTACAGTATTTGTTTATGATGGTGACTAAACCCTCTAGTGTAGGCCGCAGGGAGTTCTGCATTGTATGAGGTGCCGTCCTTTTACGTGTTACATTTGAAAAAGCTAACAAAAACAGCTTCAAAAAGCTGACACAGCCTCAAAAAGCTGCCAACTCACAAAGCACAGTATTCAGTTCAAGTTAGGGCTGAATAAAAGCCATGGAGAGTTTCAGCACAGGAGGCGGCCATTTGCAAATCCCACTGTACCCGTGACGGGTTTTGCTAGTGCAATTCAGAACTAGCTGCATTATATCATTCTCTTTCCTGTAGCTTTTACCATCCTCTGCTTAATATTCATCCAGTTGCATATACAATGGTCTCAGCCTGAAATCATCTCCTGTAGTAACGTATCCCATCGTTCAAGCAACCTCTGTGTAAATAAATGTCTCCTAACCTCTTCCCTGTTTCTCTTGGTGACAATTTTAAATTTATGACCACTGATCCCCCAGATGAATTTGTCTTTCCTTGTTCACCTGTTCTGATCCTTCATGAAAATCCCTTCAAATCTTATCTTAGCTTTCAGTGAAAATAGTCCTCCTATTTTGATTCCCTCCTGGGTTCATAGCCCTGATGTCATTCTGGTGAATTATGTTGTACACTCTATGACTATAATGTCCTTTCTGTAATGTGGTATACAAAACTGCACATAATGCTCTTATGACCCAATCAATATTTCATATGAATTTATCACTACTTTTTTACAGTTGTAATCTGTGTTCCTACCTATATAATCCAAAATATTATTGTCTCTTCTAATGGAAGCACCAACACTAGCACTTCTGGAAAATTATGACCACAATTTACCTGCGCTATAACAGTCACTTTGGGATGTTTCTCAAAGATGTCATAAGACATTTTATGAAGAAAGAAAAGACTTGCATTTATATAGCGAATTTCACGACCTCTGGATGTTTCAAAGCACTTCACAACTAATGAAGTACTTCTGAAGTGCAGTAACTGTGGTGAAGGTAAATCAAGTCTTTGACTTTAAATGTAACCATCAAATTTCTAACACTGAGATAATTTATTTTGGCACATCTATTCCTCTGAGGCAACAAGGAGTTATCTTTCTTTGGGCAGTGTACAAATGAAGGGGGCTAAATACAAAGCACATCAGAGTCTGATCTCATCAATTTAATTACAGGTCCAAGATGTGCACTTTCCATTGGTGGCCATGCCTTCAGCTCTCTAAACCCTAAGCTCTGGAATTCCCTCCCTAACCCTCTCCATCTCTCTCTACTCCTTTAAGTCATGCTTAAAACCTACCTCTTTGACCAATCTTTGGTCACCCCTCTCAATATCCCTTTATGTGGCTCTGTGTCGAATTTTGTTTTATAATCGCTCCTGTGAAGCGTTTACAATACTAAATGTGCTTTATAGATGCATGTTGTTTGTATTTGATTTCAGAGCTTTGTAATAAATACCAGGCTTGGTCATTCATTTGTGTTTTCTTTGCACAGAGTCTCAAGCACTGGGAGTACAATGGAAAATCTTGATGCACAGCTCTTGAATTTCTGCCATTCCATCATCCTTCATCATTGATTTTAAAATTCTTCATGGCTTGCCTTTAAAATTTTCACCTTTGTTTCCAACTCCCTCCATGGCCTCACCCCTCTCTATCTAATCTCCTCCTCTCCCTCAACCCTCCAAGATATCTGCTCTCTTGTATTTCTGGCCTCTTGAGGAACCTCAATTTTAATCACTCCACTATTGCGATCAGTTGCCAAGACCCTAAGCTCTGATATTCCCTCTCTTCATCTTTCTACCTCGCTTTCCACATTTAACACGCTCCTTAAAACCTACCTCTTTGACCAAGCTTATAGTCAACTTACTTATTATCTCCTTTTGCGGCTTGGTTTTGTTTTTAATTCATTCATGAGATGTGGGTGTCGCTGGCTAGACCAGCATTTACTGCCCATTCCTAATTGTCTTTGAGAAGGTGGCAGTCAGCTGGCTTCTTAAACCGCTGCAGTCTATGTGGTGTAGGTACACCCACAGTGCTGTTAGAGAGGGAGTTCCAGAATTTTGACCCAACGACAATAAAGGAACGGCAATGTATTTTCAAGTCAGGATGGTGAGTGGCTTGGAAGGGAACTTCCAGGTGGTGGTGTTCCCATCTGTCTGCTGCCCTTGTCCTTCTAGATGGTAGTGGTCATGGGTTTGGAAGGTGCTGTCTAAGGAGCTTTGGTGAATTCCTGCAGCGTACCTTGTGGATGGTACACACAGCTGCCATTATGTGTCGGTGGTGGAGGGAATGTTTCTGGATAGGGTGTCAATCAAGCCAGCTGCTTTGTCATGGATGGTGTCAAGCTTCTTGAGTATTGTCGGAGCTGCATTTATCCAGGCAAGTGGAGAGTATTCTATCACACTCCTGACTTGTGCCTTGTAGATGGTGGACAGGCTTTGGGGAGTCAGGAGTTAAGTTCTTCACCACTGGGTTTCTAGCCTCTGACCTGTTCTCGTAGCCACAGTATCTACATGGCTAGATCAGTTCAATTTCTGGTCAATGGTAACTGCCAGGATTGTTGATAGTAGGGGATTCAATGATGGTAATGCCATTGAATTTCAAGAGGTGATGGTTAGATTCTCTCTTGTTGGAGGTGGTCTTTGCCTGACACTTGTGCGGTGCCAAATGTTACTTGCCACTTGTCAGCCCAAGCCTGAATATTGTCCAGGACTTGCTGCATTTGGACATGGACTGCTTCAGTATCTGAGGAATCATGAATGGTGCTGAACATTGTGCAATCATCAGCGAGCATCCCCACTTCTGACCTTATGATGGAGAGAAGGTCATTGATGAAGCAGCTGAAGATGGTTGGGCCTTGGTCTCATATTTTATTTTATACTGCTCCTGCAATGTGCCTTGGGATATTTTATTACATTAAAGGCCCTATATAAATAGGTGAACAACTACTTATATCATTGAATCTACCCCAAGTCCAAACATTGCCCTTGCTCTCATTACTCGTGTGTTTATAGAAAAACCTCTTGTCACCCTTTCTGGACTTCTTCAAAGGAAATGAAAAGGAATGAATGACAAAGAGGTTAAGCTGCTTTCTCCTGTGAAGGAGCCACAAGGTGAAACTAATGTGGTTTAAACTATTCTCCAGTTCTGTTTGATGTTGCATTAACATCAAATGGTGCAGGGGCTGCTAGAATACAGCAAACATCAGTAATTCTGACCATGAATAAATTTAAATAATATTATCATGTAAAATCCACCATAAACCCATTATAAAATTCTGCCGCAGTATTTTATAATTTAGAACTCTTGTCACTGAGGAACCAGAGACTGATCAGATATTGGCTGTGAATGGGACACATTTACTTCAGCGTCCATTATTCCAATTAGCACTGCCACTGCACTAAACTTTGTGCTAATCTACACCTCTGGCTCTTTGCTATACAGCAAGTATTGGTTTGATTCTTGTCCTTGTGAGCTAGCAGTGAGATAAGGAGCGGGTGCAGAAAGAAAAGAGGTGGACTCAGTTATACTGTGGCTTCTGAACCACTTTGTTGAGGCAATATGTATCTCTATGTACACAACCTTACATGTGTGTAAGAAGCTTGTTTGTGACAAGTGAAGAGTTGACAGGACAGTTAGAACAAAAAATAGTGAAACCATTTGAGTAAAGATCAGCTATTTCATCTGTCTCTGTCTGCGGATCTTGCCATCTCAGCTGACCACACTGAACCGCAGTTTGATATATTGGAATTATCACACTCAAAGCCTCTTTCACAATCGCACCTTGATACTAAAGTGTAACAGATCAATTTTTCTGTACTGGAATGAGGATAGTGGGATCTGTGCCTGCTGCCTTTGTGCAGACTCCATCAGGGATTGTGATGCCAATTAAAAATTGCAATTTAAAAGGTTGTTTCACCAGCATCTGAACAGCAGTTACATTTTGACATTGAAGATTTTGACAAGGCTGTTGGCTCTCCATGAAAATTTAAATTTGAGCAGAATGGTTTAGAAGGCATTGAAACTTCAATTTGCACTGGTTGAAATTAGACTGCAGCTGTGTGAAACTGTATGAACTGATCTTACGTCCTGTCCAAGTTTGATGTGATAATTTCAAAATTTCAGACATATTTGACATTGATTCAAAAAGGATAAATTTTACTGGAGAACATAGGAACAGGAGGAGGTCATCCAGCACCTCGAGCCTAGTGCACTATTCATTTAGATCATTGCTGATCTGTACCTTAACTTCACCTATTCCAACCCGGGTTCTGTAACTCTTAATAACTTTGTTTAACAAAAATATTTGCATCCCGGTTTTAAATTTTAAATTGACCCCCACTTTTTCGGCAGAGAGTTCCATCTTTCTGCTAGCTTTTGTGCTGTTTTGTACTTCCTACTATCACCTCTGAATAAAGGTTTGACCTCTTGTCCTAGGCTTTCCCACTAGAGGAAATAGTATCCCTCTATCTACAACAACAATTTATATTTACGTGGCGGTTTTAATGTCATACAATGTCTCAAGGTGCCTTGCAGAGGCATTATGAAACAAAATATGACACCGAACTACATCCAGAGATATTAGCGTGGGACGAAGAAGTAGGCTTTAAGGAGTAGCTTAAAGGAAGCAAGCAAGCTAAAGGGGTGTAGAAGTTTATGGAGCTATTTCAAGAGCTTAGGACCCCGGCAGCTGAAGGCACCACCATCAATGGTGAAGCAATTAAACCCTTTCAACTATTTTAATCATCTTGACCACTTCATTAAGATCACCCCTTAATTTTCTATTCTCAACGGAATACGAGCCTAATCCATGCAACCTATTCTCATAACCTTTTTAGCCTAGGTATCATTCTGCTGAATCTGTGCTGCTTCGTTACTGGATTCATTTGCTCTGCTTCCTCACAGAGACAACTGGAGAACAGTAGTAGACGGAATAAAATAGGGGAGAGGGGCGCCTGGAGGACAGTAGTTCTCCTCTCCAAAAATATCTTAATAATGCTCATTGAACCATTTCAACTCAAAAAAACCATAGTATATTTGGTTGAAAAAAATTATGACACACGTCTCCTAACTTCTCTAGTTCTAATGAAGGGTCTCAGACCTGCAATGCTGGATGGAATCTTCCATTCTGGAGACTAAGGCCAGAATTTTTAGCTCGTTGGGCGGGATGAGGTTTCCAACAGCAAATAAAAATAAAATTAAAATTTTAACATTTCATTTATAACATGTCCCTGCTCATCTGACAGAGTCACATGAGGGGACATGTTGTATAACATTTTTAAATCTTTATTTTTAATGTTTTAAACTCTTCAGCTCCCTGAAGCAGCTCTGTGCCTCAGGGAGGTTTTTCAGTGCGCACCCACACACACACACGAAGTTCGCGCCCGCTCTCCTCTCTCCCCCCCCCCCCACCTCCCCACACACACAGGTAGCGCTGAGCGCTGCCACGCGCAACTCATGCTGCGTGGGCCTTAATTGCCCCACTAGCATGAAATTGTGATCTGGCCCCAATCGCGGTGGTCGGCTTCCCGGCTGCTCCTACCCGCCCTCGCTGAGCCCACCCGACGAGGTAAAAATCCTCTCCTAAGTCCGGTGGCGGGTGCGGAAGTCAGAGTGACTTCTGCTGGAGAGCAGGGCAGCTGAACACGCAAGATCTTGCAATGTTCAGCTCATTAATTATGCATCCACGAGGAGCATGTCAGGCAGGCAGGAAGTGGCTCGCTTCACCATTACCTCAGACTCCAATGACTGGGTGCCATATTTAAAGGACACCCAGACAGCCATTCACTCTTACAGCTCTGCTCCTTGGCTCCTCACCACCCCCAGTCCTGCCTTTGTGTCACCCTTCCCTTGTGCTCAGCCTTGGTGCAGCTTGTGCTACAGGCAGCCGATCGTTCTCAGTGATGGGGTGAAAGGAAGGTGAAAGCAGCATCTACGGACCTCAAAGTCCATGAAGAAGTCTACTTCACCAGGGGTGTACACCACTCATGTGCAGTCGTGAAAGTGAGCATTCTAAATTCCCACTGGCGGGGCACTTAATTTGAACGGGGAACAGGATTCCAGTGTGTTGGCCTTTTAATGAGCACTCATGAGATGTAAGTAGGGTTCTGACTTAGGTCCACGGGACACTTGACCTGCCTTTAAGCCGCCATAAAAGTTGGGAAAACAAGATTCCAAACTAATTTCCTACCATTGGGAAACTGATTTTTGGCCTTCTGCTAAAACTTGTTCACATGCCTGCCACGATTCCCCCTGCTGGTGGGAGCGGAAGCGTCTGCCCATTAACTCTGTTCCTCTATACATAGATGCTCCCAAACCTGCTGAGTATTTCCAGCATTTTCTGTTTTAAGAGCTGTGTGCATTAGAGGCAATGCTGTTTTCTCTTCTATATAGCAGCTGGACAGCGCCGAGTTGCAGCTGGACCTCCCTTTTTGAGCTTTATCTGGCTGAACATGAGAACTAAGTGACTCCTCAGCCTGCATGTCAGATGAACGTGCATAAAAATGAAGCTGAAAGTTTATACTGAATTGGCACTGCACCCAACTCTATCCTGATTTAACATCAGAATGTGGGCAGCGTGGTTCCTGGATGTAAATGTTGAATTCCCATGGAATTCCTGGGCAGCTGGCATAGACACTGTCCACATTGTGGGCCTTTCCCCTTCATCTGCTTTTCTCAATTAAAACATAAGTCTGGGAGCAGGGCTTTCAGGAGAGCTATTGTTTTCCAAAAACACCAGTAAAGATTGCATGATTGTATCAAAATCGCCAGTGTGGAAACAATCTAAAGATAATGGTTCCACGTACTCAAAATTGGAACAGAAACAATGAGGGAAAGTGCACATTTAGCTGAGCTGTCAGACACCAGGGCCACTGTGTGAAGCAGCAGTTTTGCATTATGTTTCCACAATTTCACAAATAAATCATCATTTCAACATTGGGCCATTTTAACATCATACAGTTCAGTGTATCAACCCTTTTCAGCATCTATCGACAGAGTGTTCAATTTAGACATTTCTGAAGGTGGTGGGGGTGAGGGCAATTACAAGGACTGGATGATTCCAGTTTATTTTCTAGCATGTCTGGGACCATGCTGCCATTGAAAATGTGGCTTTTAGATACATTATGTAGATTTTTCAATGGGGAGTGGTTCAGATACAAGAGTGTTTCCTACACTTTTACAAAGTCCCTCAGTGAGTTCTTTGATGTTAACCCAGTTTTCAGTTGTCATTTTTATACATCAATGCATTTTTGATGATGCATATACTACTTCATATGAGGTGGACAGAAACCAACTCTCAACACTGAATTGTGTGGTGCAGTTAGTTACAGAAAAATATTTTAACTTGGGATGAGCCATTAAAAAGCAACAGGAATGAGGAAGTGAATGAAAATGAGAATTAGCCAAGAAAAAGATATGGAATACTCTCCACTTGTCTGGATTAGTGCAGCTCCAACAACACTCAAGAAGCTTGACACCATTCAGGATAAAGCAGCCCACTTGATCCCATCCACCACCTTAAACATTGACTCCCTTCACCACCACCGTGTACCATCCACAAATGCACTGCAGCAACTCACCAAGGCTCCTTCCAAATGTGTAACTACTACCACCTAGAGGAACAAAGGCATCAGTCACATGGGAGGACCACCACTTGCAAGTTCTCTCCAAGTCCCATAACATCCTGACTTGGAAACATATTGTCATTCCTCCACTGTCGTTGGGTAACAGTCCCAGAGTTCTCTCCCTCACAACTCTGTGGATGTACCTACACCAGAAGGACTGCAGCAGTTTAAGAAGGCATGTCACCACCACTTTCTCAAGAGCAATTAAGGACAGACATAAATGCTGGCCTTGCTAGTGATGCCCACATCCCATGAACAAATAAAGAGAAAAAAAGATACAGAAAGGAAAAGTAAAAAAGCAATTTAATATTTTGCATTTCTAAAATATCCAACAACTATAATTTGAAGTAATGAGAATCCACCTTGTAGTAGTTAATTTTCAGTGTCAGAGAGGTTGACTGGCAATATTTAAAACTTATCATGTTGTTAAAAGGACACTTAGAATGAAATAAACAAAATTTAACTTTCTGCGGTGAGTTTACTTTGTATCGAATGTGAAAATACAGGACCTTCATGTTGTTCTATGCGTTTCAATGATAAACCAGTTGGTGAGATGCTAGTTTCGTTAACAGGGAAGCTGTTGCATCTTGGATAACAACTTTTGGATTTTCTGGTTTCACTTTGTAACTCCCTTACTTAAAGTTTCTGTAGTATTTGCGCATAAATAACAGTGAGCATCTTATGCCTCACTGACAGCAAATAATGGCCCAATGCTTTTAGGAGCGAGCATCTTGTATCATTTTGAGCTTCCTTACAGCAACTGGTAGAACAGTGTTAAAACAGAGCTGTTTAATAGATCTATACATTTTTTCCACTTACTATGGAGAGGTGATTGATCTCCACATGATAATTGCCCACAATGGAAATTAGGAGTTCACTGTATCAGAAATTACAGGGACAAACCTTTGATCAGATCATTTGTTGTGGACCATAATCCCAATTCAATAAATTAAAGATTGGTACTAAGACAGTAAAACAGTGGAAATCTGGCTGAAACAGAACACCTTCTGAAACAGATGCATTTTCATTCCTTGCCGGTGAGTATTCAGTAAGATTGTGTTGCATTTAGGGAACAGGTGTGGAATCTCATTACGAATGGTTGTTATCAATTTTTAACAGCTGAACAGTTGATAAAAATGAAGAAAATGCTATTTAAGAGATCTGAATACAAAGGCCATTGAGCAAAGATTATCTAAACTTTTTAATTTCCAAAGTCACCTCAACCTTCTTTCTGATCCTGATCCAGTTTAGTAGAATTACTACACTGACATTTATTTTAGCATTTCCAATGAGTGCTAATTGGCTGCGAGAACTAAGCTTCAACACAGGATGTGCACTATCTAGAGCTCAGTGCCTTACAGAGAATCGGATATCAAATGCGTTAATCTAATACTCTGGCTTCATGTTCAGCCTCTGTCACCATACACTCACATCAACCCTGTCACATGAGCTTCATTATGCCCAAGATCTTAACAGGTCTGAGGAAATAAAACAGAAAATGCTGGAAATACTCAGCAAGTCAGGAAGCATCTGTGAAAAGAAGAACAGAGTTAAACTGCAGAATTTAATGCCTTCCCCTGAGGCAAGTTTGGGGGTAGGAGACTTTTAATTGAGCAGGGGGAACTCTGCCACTTTCCTGTCTCTTCCCTGATTGAGTCCAGGGCGCAGAGGCTTGGGGGTGACTTTCCTGCCCTGCCGCCAATTGAGGCTCTTAAGTGGGCCTCATCCCACAGCTGCTGGTATTCAAATAGCAGCAGGCAGGGCACCCCCGCCGCCCCCACCCTTCTTTCCTGTTACCCCCATCCTGTCCTTATTCACCTGTGGCCTGGAGTCCCTTGCTGAACCTGGGCCTCTAGTGGTTGCATTGCCAGCAGCTACTACTGCTCCTGCTGGTGCTGCCTACAATGGACAGCTGCTGGCCTCTAATTGAGCAACAGCTCTTGTGAGGCAGGATTTCCACCCTGGGGTCAGTGATCCCGAGAAAGGCCTGCTGCTGGCCATTTAAATGGGAGCTGCTGATAGCCATGGAATCAAATGCCGAAGATTCAGAAGCTAGATGAATAGGAGAGGGAGAACGAATAGAGTGATGTGTTAGGAAAAGGGGGTGGGAGGAGGCTCACGTGTACTGAATGGCCTGGAAATGATGGGGGGGTGGAGCAGAGGGTATAACAGAGAAGGGGTGGTTGGTGTTTGTTAATTGCAAGGCAGCATGAATTAGCTTCAGAGGGGAGGAATAGGTGATTTTATCAGGGTAAAAATAATAGTGGTTCAGAATGAAAATATGCTCATCTCTCCAAATTTTTGTCCTTAATTTGTGTGGGCACAGATAAATGGTACTAAGTGGATTTCCAACAATGAGCTACAGTTGCTGCATTTTTGTGGTTTCATTGTTCCCTGGAGGTTCGCGCTGAATGCTCCTAAACAATGGTCCGTCCCTCTTTATACTTGTTCCAGGAAATTAAGAATCACCAACAATGAACAGGGCAGGACATGATTCACTTCACTTACAGTTAATGCTCTGGAGATACATATTCAGCTGCACATTATTTTCAAGAGTAAAAGCCCAAGACTTTCTTCTACAGTTGAGTTGCATGCTGTTGAGCTTTTTGAGCGTTGCTGGAAGTAAACTCTCCAGCCAAGTGAAAAGTATTCCATCACAATTCTGGCTTGTACCTTGTAGATAGTGAAAAGGTTTTGGGAGTCAGAAGGTGAGTTACCATCCACAGAATATCCAGCTTCTGACCTGGAGACAGTCCGGAAGACCAAGCCCACGACCTCTACCATCTAGAAGAACAAGGGCTGCAGAAGCATTGAAACACTATCACCTCGAAATTCCCCTCATGTTACACACCATATTGACTTATATTGCCAATCCTTCGTTGTTGCTGAGTCAATGGACAGGATTTTCCCCCCGTCGGAGGGGAAGTTGAAGTGCGAGAGCTACCTCCGGTCGGCGCCCCCGATTGGGGGCGCGCCACCATTTTACGTGGGTGGGCCAATTAAGGCCCGCCCAGCATGACGTCCGCACGGAAGCGCTTTGCGCTCCCTGTGCGGGCGCTGGGGGAATCCCTAAACCCGAGAGCGCGCTCTTTCGCACATGCGCACGAAAAAGTGCACTCATCTCTCTGAGGCTAAGTGCTGCCTCAGGGAGATCGTCCCTACTGTACAAATTATTAAAAATAGGAAAAAAAAAAATACCTGACATGTCTCCTCATGTGATGCTGTCACATGAGTTGGGACATGTCCATAACTTTTTAAAAAACTTTAATTAAAGTTTTAAAAACCTACATGAAACCTCATCCCACCCGTGGATGAGGTTTCATGCTTTTTCTGAAGCCCGCCAGGGCTCCTGGCCTGCCCACCAACCTTAAGGTTCGACAGGCAGGTCCATTAATTAGTTGAATGACTGTGTCAATGGCCTGAATTGGCCATTGACAGGTCGGCAGGTGCACAGCTGATTTTGCTGCACCCCTGCCTACCTGAAAATTTAGATGGGAGGGCGGTGATGTTGGGAGTTCCGCCCAACGTCACCGCGCATCATTTTACGCGTTGGCGAGCGGGCCCACCCACCCACCCAGCCCCACCCTCCCCAAACGCCAACGGGAAAACCCTGCCCAATATCTTGGAACTTCCTCTTTAACAGAGCTGTGGATGTACCTCACCACACAAACTGCAGCAATTCAAGAAGGCAGCTCATCACCAATTTCTGAAGGGCAATTAGGAATGGACAATAAATGCTAGCCTAGACTTGCCACCACCACCTACATCCTGTGAATGAATAAAAAAAAGTCCAGGTTCTGGTTTCAGTGGATCAATTCTCTTCTGAGCAGCCAATGTTGAATCCAATATCTATAGGCAGGATCAGGGTCAATGTTCCCTCTAAGCAGAACAGTTGTGCAGCAAAACAAAAGACTGTGTACAAGCCGGCCCCTTGACCTGCAGGGCCATGCAAAAAATTTTAAAGGTATTGTACACTTGAGCAAATCAGTTGTGCACTGCAGAAAAAAATTAGAGGGTACGTTGATCAGGCATCAGAAAAACCAGTCAATGTCACCTCCCTAAATCCAGGGTGCTGCAGCCAGCCATAGAACTGCATTGGCTGAGATTAGCTGATTCACCATGGGGATTCGGTGCATTTGGTGTATGGCTTAACTACCTGCTGGGTAAACTTGTTCAGCTGTCATGCTGCTTTTCAGTTAAAAGTGGGCACCAATACATTAGTCACATCCTGTCGCAAGTTTCTAAATGGAGAATTATCCAAAAGTAAAGTTCAGCCAATGACTTGTAATCACTTCTAGCAAATCCAACTGCCAGGCAAATCTTTGATAAATGTGGCAATATTCAGACCCATGCATTAGAAACTGCACAGATTTTTATTCCTGTTAATGAGTGCACTCAGGGTAACTTTTAATGAAATTTAGTATCAATATATGACACATGGGGGGTTTTATTTAACTGCATTTTTATTCAGTTTTAAAATAAGAACTCCCCTGACAGACTGCTAGGTAAAAGCATTAATTACTGTAGCACCGAAATAATGGTGGATTTTACTCCAGGCATGCGTCAGTGGCAGGGGAGAAAAACTGAAAAGAAATTGGGCATTCAGGATTACAATTTATTAAATAGAGACTGTGGGGTGCAAAACTCTGCTGCCAGCACAGAACATCGCTGGATGAGTGCATGGTCAGAGATAGGATTCAAGTGAGGCTTGGTGTCAGCAGTAAAACCTTACGCAATTATTCCTAATGTTTCAAAACTGGTGTAATAAAGAAGTTTTCCTGCAGTGTAGAGGTGCAGCATTTTGGAACATCAATGCATTGAGCTGCCAAGAGGAGCAACTCAAGGTTAACTATTCCCTCACTCCCTCTGCAGTCTGTGTAATCTCCAGTTTCAGTTGTCTTGGGTTGATGTCTCATCCAAACAGGAAGAATGTGAAAACTTCATTTTAGAGGCCATGCAGCAAACAGAAAATAATCAGAAGTTCTTTGTTGATATACTCCAATCTCTGTGAGGCTCTTTTTATCTTACTGAACATGTCGTCTTCTTTTTAGTCCCTCTCCTTTCATTGACTAACGTGGCATGGTGCTGAAGCTGATTCCAGCACTTTGTCATTTCTTCATTTCTGCTCATCACAGACTTCAATCTTAAACACAAATATGAAAAGCAAAGACAAGAGTAAATTAGGCTGAACAAAAGAAATGATCAAAAAAAATGTTTATAAACTCATCATAAACTCAATAAATAAATGAACTGATCAGTATGGCACGATAAGCATAACAGGCAGGACAGTTCCAGGTTCCATTTCTGGTCAGTGCGGAGTTAGCTAATCTCAATTGGGCCAGAAGGAGCACGCCGACTGACCTCAGTGCCCATATGCTAGGAAAGGGGGAAAGAAAATATCAGCCAGTGTTTCTTTTTCACCCGATTATCATCCAGTGAGTCTTACTTGAAGCGGCACACAAGCAGGGACAGAGTGGTGTCATGACTACTGATTCTATCCCCAAGTTACTTATGAACATATTGAACTTTTAAGTAGGACATGTGTTTTTTTAAAAAAGGGCATACAAGCAAAAGCTGGCTGAAGCTGTAAGATAACCGCTTGATGGAAAATTCCTATGTGGATTACTTGACCAACTAGTTCAGAGAGAACGGAATGTCGCACCTAAAAGGTGTGACACGGTCTACTTCAGGAAGAGGCACTTCAAAGGATAAGATACAATGCAAATTGAACTGTAATCTCCTATGGTTGCAGAGATAATGGAAAATGATTACCATCTCAGCCAAAACCACCTCCTGTTGAGTTATATCCCAGACTGTGAATGTGAACTGGGTTGAAAAGAAAACAGATCTGGGCGAAATACATGTTTGTTTTATCTCTTCCAGGGATACACAAGGAAAGGGGTTTAAAAAAGCTAACTGCAACCCTAATTCTGTGTGCTAGTCTGGTGTTCTGTTCTGGTGTGTGTGTGTAGTGTGAAGGTCAAAACACCAACTAGCCATCCCTGCGCTTGCAGGTAAAAACCTCTTTCTCTCTGATTGCTGAGAGCAACTCACAAATCAGCAAAGCCACAGTTGAAAAGGAAACAGGACAACTCCTTTCAGCTAATGTGCAGAATCAAGAATCTCCAAATCTACTGCTCAACTGCCAAAGTCAGAGCTACCGGAATCACCCCAACTTAATGGCCGCAACGTTTCACCATCTACTCCTCCCGAACAAGCTGAAGGACTGATTCGTATATATTTTTAACTTTTATTTTTGAACTCAATTTCTCATTTCTAATCTATGTGTATGTGTGTTGCATTTTTTTTATTTTTTCTTGCGTTTAGTAGCCAATAAACTCTCTTTCTTTGACTTAAGACAGCCTGGTTAAATTGGCTCCTTGAAAAATATAAATACATTTGGACTGAGAAAAGGTATTCATGAAGGAAGGGATCCTTTTTAAATTAACCTTGTGGCAAGCAATTGAGGGGTTGAATAAAGAAGGGGAGCCAGTTCAGCCCTCCTCACCTGGGAACATAACAATTTGGGGTACCTCGTCCGGTATCATAACAAATTGGGGGACCTTGCCTGGGGACTGGTCGTAACAATAGGGTGTGTCTGTGAGGCCCTCTTTCCTTCATTACTTCCACTCTCCCATTGTTACCATTAACCTGCCAATAAAAGGTTGACTCTTGCACATAAAAGAATGGCCATTTGGGTAATCGTAAGATGGTCAGTGCCTGGGGAGCCATGCACCACCATGTCTTCAAATGAGGGAAAAATTGATAGAATTTAAAATATATATGTTAATACTGCTGGTCCATTTCCCAAGGAGTTTATCTTACACCACAAAAGGTACTGTCAAATTTATTCTTCGAAGAAACTGAATACTGAATTATTAGATTTCTTTGGTCTATCTTTAGGAGAAACCTTTTTCTAAAACTAATGAGCTCACCGTTCCTGCAGAAAACGTTCACATCTCTTTTCTAAAGTGTTCTGTGTAGGAGGCTGTGGGAGCTCTTTCTTCTTTCTACAGCTGTCCAGTGGAAAAAGGAAGAGCAAGGAGAAGGCAAATAATGAGCAGCTGATTTCCTTTCTGTCGAGGGAGTCTTCATTCATCTTTTTAACTCCTGGGGGAAACAACAAAGACCAGGATGAAGACTGTGCAAAGAATTTTAAAAACCTAGGGCAGGATATCACGTTTTGGGTCGGGACACCGATGTCAAGGTCAAGTGCGTGTCTGACCCCGCACTACATTGGGACCGGAACCATTGAAAGTTACTCTACAGAAAGAGGCCATTCAGCCCATCGTGTCAGCACCAGCCGAAAAAGAAAAATTTCTTTTTCTGATCCCACCTTCCAGCACCTGCTCGGTCGCCTTGCAGGTTATGGCACTTTAGGTGCAGATCCAGGGCCCTTTTAAATGAGTTGAATGTTTCTGCTTCCACCACCAAACCAGGCAGTGAATTCCAAACACCCACCACCCTCTGGATGGAGAGGCTTTTTCCTTATGTTCCCTTTAATCCTTCTACCAGTCACCTTAAATCTGTGCCCAGTCACCTAGTGGTGATTTTGCTTTGATTGGATAATTAGGTGTGCTCTCAAAACTGGGGGGCCAATAGGAAGCCCTCAGTCATGGAAGGAGCTGCAGCCTACCATTACAGGTAGGAAAGAGAGAAGCCACTTTCATCTTGAGGTGTCCTCTCAGCAACTTTAAAAAGATTTGAAATAAAAAGTGGACGTAGCTCTTGGACCATCACTGTGGAGGTAAACTCCTCCACATGTTGAACTGTGGCTGCAGATGTGGCCAGGTAGGGTGGGGTGGGAGGTGGTGGAGCGGGCCGATAGCACAGGATTCTACCCTTGATCTGTAGACTTAAATGGCAACAAGTGTGAATTAGAAGGTTTGTCAGCAAATATTACCAAGCTTTGGGCCCGGACTTTCACCGAGACTTATAAAAATGGCGGGTGGGACCCGGACGTGCAAGTCCCCACACATTTCCGGCAGATCCTATTTTTGCCAGCAGGATAAAGGGAGTGTGGCAATAATTGCGCAGGGGGAAACATGAATCTGCTAAGCCATTTGAAATTAATGCTGAGTTCAAACCTACCCTATTTTCGCTTTTTCGCAGCATAAGGACCATGATTTTATGGAGGAGGCATAAACGTTTGTGCAGGGCAGATTTAAGGTCTGTTTAAGTGTCATGACCTGAAGTGATTTAAATCACCAGCCTTTTAAAATTGAAAAAAAAGTTTGCTGCTTCACTTGGAGAAAAAAATACGCCTGCTGCTGAAGTGCATTGGTTGACAAGCAATCTGACGTAGCTTAGAAAAAAAACATTAGCCATCTGTTTTTGTAATTTCAATATATTCCATTGTTTAGTTTTGCCAAGGTTTGTTTGAATGCTTGGCTGAATTTCAAATGGTCCAGAACCACTTATCTCAGGAAGGGGCTATATAGACATTTTGATTTACAGTTTTAAGAGGTTATTACAGGATTAGCTGTCTTTGATGTGGTTGGTGAAATAGATGTTTGTTTTTACAACAGATGACCACTTGAGCAGATTTACATTTTTGAATGGGTTTCATGAATGAGAGTTTTTTTGCCAGTATCAAGTGTGTTTGAGTGTGACCTCTATTAGATTGTTAGACTTTTTTTTCATCTCTATCTGCCTCCTCAGGTCTGCCCATGGTGGATGCTGACGAGCAGCTATGGAGGATACATCGGGGGCATGGAGGTGACCTGGGGGATATGAGGGAGCATGGAGGGGCATAGGGAATCAAGGGAGTATGAAGAGGGTATGGGATATATAAGGGGGCTTGTGAGCATAGGAGGCATGGAGGGGGCATGGGGGTGTGAGGGGTGAGGGCTAGAGGGCCTTATGGTCTTTAATACAACTGGGCTGAGATCCCAGAGAACTGAGATGGGTCTTTTAACCAGCCCACCTTGGCACTCGTGCACCTCCATGGCCACCTCTGAACTGTCTCCGGAGGCAGCGGGCTGATTCCATCCTGCCTCCGCCTCCACAAAATGAAAGTATGGCAGGTGGGGGGCCTTTTAAAGGAGATGGATCTTCTGGATTGGGAAGTTTCCTGACTCGACCTTCTCACTTCCTCCACAAAAATCTTGGAGTTTAATCCTTAGCCACTGTCCAACCTGTGGATTTCCGTTGCAATGTAATTTAAAGATTCCCGGTTTTTCCATTTTTCCTACAGAACTCAGTCCTCTGACATCATTAATTAGCCTCAAAGTAACCTTTTCTTATTTACTATTTGGGCAATATATATTAAACTTGTACTGCTCAAGCTAGAAGCTTTAAATCACAAAGGCAAGGCTCAATTTGGCTATGCAATACCAAGCATCTGATTCTCAATAGTTCAATGCTTACATGAGAATAACCTAAAAAATAAAATTAATTGTGAATCTTTTTCTACCTTTGATAAAGAGGAAACTGCCATCTCTGTCAAAAGCAAATACCGGCTCCCATGGTGATGCTATTACATGTGAGAACGGCAAAATGCAGTGGCACAAAATATCCCCACAGGTCAAGTCCAATAAAGCTATCGTGCCATTTGTAAAGATGAGTACAAACTAGAAAAAGAAAAAAAAAGTGTTTTTTTTTGTAGAATTTTAGTTTACTTAGTTCAAAATACATATCTTTGTGTTTTTCTCCAGGTTATGTGCAAGTTGCAGCCCCACGTATATTGCTCTCATTGCTAACAGCACAGGATAATTTCAAGGATGTAAACTCTGGACCTTAGATGGCATCTAGGACTTCAAGGTTTGTGGATATAAAATATGGGCCAGAATTTTACGTCCCGTGGGCAGGCACGCACCTGACCTGTCTGGCCGCAAAATAGCGCGAGATGACGTTAGGTGAGCATCCCAACATCATCGTGTGATATTTCACTCAGCAGGTGTGCGCAGCAGTCGGAAGTGGACCCACCGACAATTTAGTCAGCAATTAAGCCCATTAAGGAGGCAATAGAAAGCGATTTTTCGTGGCCCATCCACTTTTACGGTTGGCGGACGGGCAATTGGCCAGGCTGCCTTTACATTTTTGCTCAAACCTCGATCCAGGTCAGGACGAAATCTCCATGGGGAAATAAAATAAAAAGAGATATTTGTGGACTGGTGTTTTTACGAGGTATGCTTTCAGGTGCTTGATTGTATTGCATGGACATATTTTGCAGCATGTTTGTTGTTTGGTTTATTCTGTGGCGGTAACGCTCACCAGCACCCGTGGTGACATCGGCACCCGCCCACTTCCCGCCCCTACCGCCGTGCTGAGCCTTTCTCAGCGCGCGTTTCACACTGGCTGGCTGTTAATTGGCCAGCTAGCACGAAATTGCGGTTGGGGGCCCATTTCCCATCCGCTCCTGGGCCCAGCAATCGTGCACACCTGACGAGCAAAAATTCAGGCCATGGTCACCGCAGGCAATGCAAAAAATGAAGCTCCATCGTTACTGGTGCTGCAATGAGACCAGTCAGGTCTGGTACCACCTTCAATAGAAACACATGAGGTGGGTCACTTTGTTTGAAGTGACATTCTTCTGGAATTCCAATCTACAATATAAACACCTGCAAAAGATTCCCGGGTTTCTGCTCCTTATGCAACAGCCTTTGAATGTGGCTTTCAAATCATTATTCAACTTACAAGGGCCTTAAAATTGCTCTGTGTCCTTGTCATGTTTAAATGAAATTCCTGACCACTATTTTAACAGGGCCAGTAACCTGTCTAAATTAAATTGGGCTCGTAATTGGACAGAATTGGGCTCAGCTGTGAAGATTCCCATGACCATACAGTCTGGTGCCATATAATTTCTGAATTCATTCATAAAGATTGACCACTGGGATGAGATATTGGTGGGCAGGAATCCAGCCTGCCAATTTCCCTACTTCCATTTCTACCTATCCAATCTCCATGTCAACAGCTTTTCACATGTTCTTCATGGGCAGGATTTTACGTCCTGTGGGTGGGCGAGCGCCCGAACCGATTGGGCGTAAAATAGCGCCGATGACGTCGGGTAAGTGTCCCGACGTCATCACGCACTCACGTTATATTTCGGTCGGTGGGTGCGTGCGAGAGTCAGCAGTGTGTCCACCGACAATTAAGAGGCCTATTAAGGCCATTAATCAATTAATTTAAAGCTATTTTCTGCTGCCTGTCCAACCTTACAGTTGGCGGGTGGGTGAATCGGCCAAGTGGCCTTTGGATTTTTTAGGAAACCTCATCCACAGGCGGGATTCAACAGGCAAGGGCCTGGCTCCAATACAGACGAGGGTTCCCGAAGCTCTCCATGGGACTGGGCTATCTGCAAAATGCCTACAGGATCATGCTCAGGAGTGACGCCAAGCCATTGTGCCTTTTCACTCCATGATAGATTCCCCTACACCTCATGAAGGAAGTACAGCGGCAGCTGGATGAGATCGTGAACATGGGAGTCATTTCCCAGTCAAACAACCTACTGCATAGTGCTCGGGGATGGTCCCAGTATGAAAACCGAATGGGTCTCTGCATCTGTATAGACCTCACACAGCTTAACAAGGCCATGACCGGGGAAGTCCACCCCATGTCCTCAGTGGACGAGAGCCTAACTAAACTTTCAGGGAGCGGTGATGGCCAAGTTAAATGCTAACAGCAGTTTCTGGAAGCTTCCCCTTGATGATGACTCCTGGCTTCTAGCTACATTTATTACCCCCTTGGCAAATTTTACCTCAACCGTCTGCCCTTTGGGATTACGTCAGCACCAGGAGATATTCCAACACATGATGTCAGACATCCTGCAGGGCCTTCAGGGAGTCACTTGCCATATGGATGATGTCTTGGTTCACGGGGTCACAGTGGCAGAGCATGATGAAAGGCTAACGGCAGAATTGGAGCGACTGCAAGAGGCAGGGCTGACACTGGACGATGAATGTGAGTTTACCAAGACCTCCATTCGGTTACTTGGCCATGTTGTCAGCAACATAGGCATCACAGCAGATTCATATAAAACCAAGGTAATCACTGGCTCCCCCACCCTTCCTCCGTCCCTGACATCATCAAGAAGAAAGCTCTTGCAGTCACATGGGCCTGGGAGAAGTTTTCCGACTACATCATTGGTCTCAAGGTCCCAATCGAGATGGGCCATAAACTACTGGTCCCCTTGTAAACAGAAAGGAACTTGCAAAGATACCTCCGCAGAACGAGGAAAGTACAATGAAAGCTACGCTGAAGAAAAATGAGGATTTCCTCACCGCATTGCTCACTTACAGGTCCACACCCTTACAGTGTGGCCTGTCCTGTCTGAGCTCCTGATGGGTAGGAATCTTCACACTTAACTCCTGATCCTGCCAAAGAAACTCCTGCCCGGGTTGACAGCTTAGGACTACCAGGATGTACAAGCAAGAGAGCAGTCATACAGACAGAAATAAGCTTCTGCCTGTAACTGACGGCATTGCACCAAACTCTTGCCACAGCTGCAGAAGGGTGATAAGGTCTGTATCCCTGACCTCGGGAGACAAGGGAGGGTCCTCTGACAGAATGAGGACCAACCCCGGGACCTACCAGATTGGCACACCGAAGGGGACAGTCAGGCGCAACAGGATGAGCCTCCACCATCTCCCCAGATAGGCTCCCTTCATCGCACACTGGAGGACTATTGATTAGGGTACTCAAAGGCCAGCCCAACCTCCAAGCCAACAAGAATTTGTGAATCGTGGTGGACAATTAAACAACTCACTGGAGGAGCAGCAGGGTCCACAAATTGCCTGATCCTCAATGATGGAGGAGCCCAGCACATCAGTGCAAAAGATAAGGCTGAAGCAGTCACAACAATCTTCAGCCAGAAGTGCCGAGTGGATGATCCATCTCAGCTTCCACCAGAGATCCCCAGCATCACAGATTTTCTCAGCCAATTCGTTTCCCTCCATGTGATATCAATAAATGGCTGAAGGCACTGGATACTGCAAAGGCTATGGCCCTGATAATATTCTGGCAATAGTACTGAAAACTTGTGCTCCAGAACACCCCTAGCCAAGTTGTTCCAGTACAGCTAAACCACTTGCATCTAGCCAGCAATGTGGAAAATTGCCCAGGTATGTCCTGTAGAAAAAAAGGACAAATCCAACCCGGCCAATTACCGCCCCGTCAGTCTACTCTCAATCATTAGTTAAGTGTTCAAACATGGACAAAAGTACTGAACTCCAGAGGTGAGGTGAGAATGACTGCCCTTGACATCAAGGCAGCATTTGACTGAGTGCAGCATCAAGGAGCCCAAGCAAAACTGGAGTCAATGGGAATCAGAGGGAAAACTCTCTGCTGGTTGGATTCATACCTAACACAAAGGAAGATGGATGTCGTTGTTGGAGGTCGATCATCTCAGTTCCAGGACATCACTACAGGAGTTCCTCAGGGTAGTACCCTTGGCAAACCATCTTCAGCTGCTTCATCAATGACCTTCCTTCCATCATAAGGTCAGGAGTGGGGATGTTCACTGATGATTGCACAATGTTCAGTACCATTCATGACTCCTCAGATACTGAAGCAGTCATTGTCCAAATGCAGCAAGTCCTAGACAATATCCAGGCTTGGACTGACAAGTGGCAAGTAACATTTTTGCCACACAAGTGCCAAGCAATGACGATTTTCAACAAGTGAGAATTTAACCATCGCCTCTTGGTATTCAATGGTATTACTATCACTGAATCTCCCTCTATGAACATCTTAGGTGTTACCAATGACCAGAAACTGAGCTGGACTAGCCATATAACTACTGTGGCTACAAGAGCAGATCAGAGGCTAGGAATCCTGCAACGAGTAACTCACCTCCTGACTCCCCAAAGCCTGTCCACCATCTACAAGGCACAAGTCAGAAGTGTGATGGAATACTCTCCACTTGCCTGGTTGAGTGCATCTCCAACAACACTAAAGAAGCTTGACACCATCCAGGACAAAGCAGCCCACTTTCACTCCCTCCGTCACTGACAAACAGTGGCAGCAGTGTGTACTATCTACAAGATGCACTGCAGAAACTCATCAAGGCTCCTTAAGCAGCATTTTCCAAACCCACCATTGCTACCATCTAGAAGAACAGGGGCAGCAGACACATGGGAACATCACCACCTGGAAGTTGCCCTCCAAGCCACTCACTATATCGCTGTTACTTCACTGTTGCTGGCTCAAAATCCTGGAACTCCCTCCCTAACAGCACTGTGGGTGTACCTACACCACAGGGACTGCAGCAGTTCAAGAAGGCAGCTCACCACTACCATCTCAAGGGTAATTAGGGATGAGCAATAAATGCTGGCCTAGCCAGCAACGCCCACACCCTATAAATGAATAAAAAAAACAAGAACCAGAACCACCAAAGTCTACCACTCTTCTGCCAGAATGGCGAACAAGATGTGAAAGGGTTAGAAGGCCTCCAGAGTGCCTGAACCTCGAACTTCATGGACTTGAAGAAGGGATGTTAGGCTGGGAGAATGTTGTTAGTGCTAATACTATGATAGCAATAACGTTGGAATAGCTTCAGGATTGTAACAATAAATTAAATGCATAAGACTTATAATAATGTAAGACTTATAATAATGTAAGACTTTAAGTAAACTAAAGTAACTCTATATTCATAGGATAAAGACTTGGGGGGCGGTGTAGTATAAGGGTTTGGTATGTACAGGGTTAATGTGGGACTGAGTACAGTACTGCCCACACTGTGATGTAAGAAGGCATTAACACAGACCTAGTATGGTTTTGGCCAGAGATTGTTAAGACCTGGAGAAAGCTACATGCCTTTACTGTATATAGTAAAAAGTTACAAGTGGTTAATAGAGACTTGCTGTTAACATACAGAAGACTACGAAGACTTCCTTAACACGTTTTGTAAGCAATACCATTCCAACAGATGTGGCCAAAGGGTGAAGTAAAAATAAAATGCATTGTCAAAATTTTAACATTTCAGTTTCTTTTGAAAATTGTTTGTTTAAAGACTACTTTAAATATTTTTTAAAATGTAACTCTTGATAAAATTCTGGTACTTGAGCCAGCAGAATTTACAATTACATGATAGCAGGTATGAAACTGAGCAGAAATAAAGCAACGGGGAGTTAAGTGACCATTGAAAATTCATATGATGAATCATCCTTATGGAACAAAACGAAATAAAAATGATTTTCTCTTCACTACGTGTATTATTTTGAAGCTGAAAGGCGAGAGAGAGAGAGAACAGTTATGGAGAATTTCCCCAAAAGCTCTGAGTCAACTGAGACAAAATTTTCCACCTCTGTGCTCACCAGTCTGCGATTATCCAACCATTGCAATTAATGGACCGAAAAGCACATTATGGTAAGCCCAGTGTTCAAATCCAAAGCCTAGTTATCTGTAAAGAGAGTTACTGGTTTATGCTGATCTAATTTAGTCAAACTGAGCTTTTATCATGAAACTCAAGGGCTTTTATTGGTGTCTTTTGAGTGCCGCATTCCATGATTCTATCCATTTTCTCATCCAAAATGCTAACCAGTGGCCGGGCCAGTACAGGTTGCTAGATCGTTGAGACATTTTAAAAAACGTAACATCCACCTGCCTTTGAGATTTGTGGTACAAGTGCTACTGCACTAATGGTAATTCCAGGTTCTTCATTTCTGTATGAAAGAAAATGTGTCTAGTTAGGCTTTATTTCAAAGATCTCAGAGGTAAAACATTTCATGCAACACTTCATGTGCTCACCACAGTATCAACTTATTTGCCAAGATCTTTTTGGGTAGAGCTAACAAGAGAGCCATTTGCAGTCCATCTCCTCCTCACTTGTTTGCCCTTTGCCGATAAGCTGTTCTGTGTGACTTTGAATCATGCTTTACTTTAATATTTGGAGCAAATGGGAGATAGTTATAGCAAGGCATGCTGATGGAACAGAAAGATGCTCAGCAGTAGAACAGTGGAATGCAGGATTATGAATTTTGACAAGCTCAATTTTTGAGTTCAGCCGGCCTATTCATGGAAATTCTGAGGCAATTCCTGCAAAGTTTCCATTCTGTGGAGGAACCTCAAATAGATATAAAGTCAGTGAATGGGGGGCTGGAGTGAAAAGAAGAAAAAAATGAAGAGTTTTCCTTCTCTGCTCCTAGTAACTGGCTTGGCTTACCATTTGGCCTTTTTTTGGCAAAAAAGGAAACTTAAATGTAACAATGAGAAAATTTCCCCTCAGGTATGTAAGAGATAAACTTTGTGAAATATTTTAGCATGCGCTTTGATCAGTACAGATTTGATTCCACCTCTAATAAAAACATAAAATGCTGGAAATGAGGGCCAATCAGAGCCTTTCAGCTTGAAAGCAGCAGCAGGCAGGAAAGAACTAAGTGAGGGAGATGGCACTTCAAATTGGAGACACCCTCTCTCCAACGTTTTTAAAAGTTTAAATTAAAAAAGTCTTTTGCCAGGATAGCACTGCGGGTGGGTGAAGAGAGGGTGGAAAACCACTCTACATGGCAGCCGGCAGCTGCTGCTACACCCAGGCAGGCAGGCAAGGCCACTAGCTCTGCCTGGAGTGTCGGTCTTTTGATCTGCTGCCGGGAGGCCGCCTCCAGGCAGCTAAACTAGCCCCCAACACCAGCGGAGACCTGGAAACTAACTGGAAAATCTTTCATGGGTGCTCTGAAGAAGTGTCATACTGCCTCAAAACCTTAAGTCTGTTTCTCTCTCCACAGATGCTGCCAGACTTGCTGAAATTTTCCAGCATTTTCTGTTTTTATTTCTGGAAAATCTAGCCTTGCTGTCCCCACCACCCTCAGGCCTACCTCCACGAAAATGGCTTGGGATAGGAACATTGGATTTAGGAGAAGGAGTAGGCCCAATGAGCCCTTTGAACAGGCTCGTCATTCCAATAAGATCATGGCTGGTCTGGCTGTGGTCTTAACTTCACTTTCCTGTCTGCCTCCCATAACCCTTGACTCCCGTGTTATCAAAAAGCTATCTGACTCAGACTTGAATAAATTCACTGACCCAGCCTCCATTGCTTTTTGGGGAAGATAATTCCACATACCTGAGCCCTCAGAGAAAAAAGTTTTCATCTCTGTCTTAAAAGGGAGATCTCTTAAACTGTGTCTCCTGGTCTAGTCTCCCCTACGAGAGGAAACATCCTTCCAGTAACCACCCTACCAAGTCCCCTCAGGATCTTATATGTTTCAATAAAATCATCTCTCATTCTTATAAATTCCAATGAGTAGAGGCCCAACCTATTCAACCTTTCTTCATAAGATAAGCTCTTCACTCCAAGAATGAGTTGAATGAACCTTCTCTGTACTGTTTCCAACACAATTACCTTTTTTTTCCAAATAGGGAGACCAAACTACACGTATTCCAGATATGGTCTCACCAAGATCCTGTACAGCTGCAGTAAAACTTCCTTACTATTATATTCATTTGCCCTTCCAAAAAACACCAACGTTCCATTTGCCTTCCAAATCACTAGCTGTACGTGGATATTAACTTTTTGTGATTCATGTACCAGGACACCCAGATCCCTCTAACCACCGAATTCTGCAGTGTTTTGCAATTTCAATGACCATGGCTGGAACCTGAATACTGAAGGGTATTTGACATTTTGAAAAGATAGGAAGCTGGGAAACGATGTGGAGTAGATCTGTTTATTAAGGATGTCATTAGCACAGTAGTGAGAGATGATCTTGGCTCAAAAGAGCAAAATGTAGAATTGGTTTGGGTAGAAAAATATAAAAAGTAAGAGGTCACTTGTGGGAGTAGTTTATAAGCCCTCTAACAGTAGTTACATTGTAGGACAGAGTAAACCGGAAGAAAATAACTGGGGCATCTAAGAAAGGTATCACAATAATCATTGGTGACTTTAATCTACATGTAGATTGGGAGAATCAGATTGGCAAAGGTAGCCTGGGAAATGAGTTTGTACAGGGTAATCGTGACAATTTCTTAGAGCAGTACGTTCTAGAGCCAGCCAGGGAGCAGACTATTCTAGACTTGGTAATGAGTAATGAGACAGGATTAATTAATAACCTCTAGGTGACAGTGATCATAACACGATGGAGCCCAGGAAGTAGCATTTTGGCCGGTGGCACTGTTTTTAGTGCCCACATGCCTCTGCTCTGGGTCTTGCAGAGCCTAAAAATCAAGTCCATTAACTCTGTTTCTCACTCCACTGAAGCTGCTTGGCCTGCTGAGTGTTTCCAGCATTTTCTGTTTCTATTTCAGATTTCCAGCATCTGCATTATTTTGCTTTTTAATAAAGCCTCTTTCTGATCATAGACATTGAATAGGTCAATGGAAAACAACATCATCATCATCATATTGAAACAAGACTTTTTGCCTGAACCTTTAATAACTACAAGCTTCACATTTCAACTCACCTCTCTCTCAATGTGGAAATGCTACCTTCAGTGTGTTTAGTGGCTGTCACAAGGTAAACTGCACCATGTTTGCAGGTTGCCAATACCTGAACTTTTCTATATTCATTAGATGATCCAAAAGGAATACAAAAGCTGGACTCCAGAAAGTGCAGACTCTGGATGGTACTGTCTGTTGAAACTGATAAGACTGATATTGGGATGCCTGAAAGAACATGGGTGTGGATCAAGTGATTTAATGAATTTAGAGCCAATAATTAGATTCATTTCAAAACTAAAATTAGCAACACGTGAATGGCAATTGCAAATTCATGAATATTAACCACCCAAAAACCCAAATAAAGCAAACACTTACCTAGGTATAAATCCCAGATTGTGATTGTCCCATCTACAAGGGCAATCACCAGGAGGGATGCACACACATTTAAAGCAGAACAAGTGATTGGAGAAGCATTGGGCCAGACAATATCAGCTTTTGGTTCCAGTTCTGCAGATCAAAAGAACAGCAGAAATATTTTGACAATCTCATATTCCAGTTTTTACATTAAACCAAGATCTTAAAAAAAAACCTCAGGAGTCACATATACAGTAGAGACAGTTATATATTTCATTTGAGAAGCAAGGAAAAGCTAGGGCCCTTGTAAAAAGACATTGCAAGTTTGAAAGAGGTAGGACAGAAAACTAACTAAATGTAATTAAAGGAAGCTGTAAGTAGGGTTGTATTTTCTAGAGGGAAAAATTAAGGGAGTCAAGTTGGCTTAGATAAACATGAAACAGATTGGGAGATGGTAATGAGAGCCTTCATTATAAAAGCGTATGATGGAGGCTATATAAATACAGACCTCTTCTTTTATCTGAATATTCAGAATTTCTGAAGCACAGAGCCACAAAATGGAGTCAGATTTCTTTTTCAAAATACAGATTTTGGTTCTGTTTGGAACTTTGAACAAAGGGTTCACTTTTATTGGCATTTGATCTGGTTGCAGACAGAGAAGTAGCACATGTATTTGTGGTAATATTGGGTGATTACATTAGTCCAAGCCCCACTGAGAGATTCTGTCCATAACACATTTCAAATGAAGTTATTTTATGCACACAGGAATCCCAGTTTTATCTGGGCAGATCCTATAAAGGTTTATTCATTCCTTCAAAGCCCACTGTCATTGTATAGAATGATACTTATACCTATCTTTTCTTTCCCCATTGGTATTTTTAGTACGTAATGGAGTAGAACGTGGCTGCCATTCCACCACACGCATAAGGCATTGGGAATACCTAAAAGGAAAGCCAGAAGATCAGTTCATCAAGTCCACAACAACATTAAAAAAATGTATTCTTTCATGGGAAGTGGGCGTTGCTGGCAAGGCCAGCATTTGTTGCCCACCCCTAATTGCCCTTCAATTGAGTGGCTTGCTAGATTATTTGAGGGAAGTTCACAGTCAACCACATTGTTGTGGATCTGGAGTCACATGTAGGCCAGACTGGGTAAGGATGGCAGGTTTCCTTCCCTAATGGACATTAAGAACCAGATGGGTTTTTACAATAATTGATGATAGTGAGACTAGCTTTATATTCCAGATTTTGTTAATTGAATTTAAATTCCACCAACTGCCATGGTGGGATTTGAACACATATCTCCAGAGCATAAGCCTGGGCCTCTGGAATACTAGTTCAGTGACATTACCAGTATGTCAGTATCCCATAGTCCAACTTGCAGTTTTTGTGATATAGGCATCCATTTCCTTGCATTCCCAAACCTATTACACAAACTTAAAATAATTTTGTTTACTACTGAATAATTATCCAAAAACTCTTCTGTTGCTTTTTCTAGCTTTCCTTTCTATCTGTCTGCTTTAAAACCAAAGCTTGGTGTCACCTTGCCGCTACTTTCTAATTTACTTCCTTTTGCTCTTCACCATAAAACTTGCCCATTCACTTCAGAAACCAGCCATGCACTCCTTAAAGGGACAGTCTCTTCATGGAAAATGTCAGCAAAGTTTTTTTGGGAGGATAACTTGATGAACAATGCACTATTTTTGCTGAGATGACATGTTTGATGCAATCTTCTTCATTGGCTCTGATCAGTCATCCTTGGGTCACAATTTTGTGCTCATCAAGGTGAGAGATATTGGTGCTGGGAATTAAGCACTTAGGAGAATTTCCAGCTCCGGTAACCTGGCTCCTGAAAAACAGCCCCGGATGGTGCAAGTTTCAAATTGGAGGAGCGGGATGTAATGGGAGTTGTGCCCGCTAACCCCAGAAACAGTTTGGAGGCAGCATAGGGGCTGCTGGGAGTGGAGGCAGGCTGGGCGAAAAGGTACCTTATCCAAAAGGGTACCTTACCTCTCCAAAATGGTACCCTACCTTCCCTAACTAGGTCTAAAATGCACAAGTCACGTTTTGGACATCCCACCAGCAAAAATTGGATCAAACGGCAGTTGCACTTTAACATGTGCAATTGCCTCTGTGAACCATGGATTTGCAAAGTGCAACCCCCACCGCCCCCACCTCGCTTCACCACCAACCACCCCCATCCCCACACTCCCAGCGAAAGTGGTGGGGAGGGGTGTGGGGCAACACTGCCAGATTCAGGCTTCTGCCATTTGGCTAAGCCAAAAATTCATGCCCTAGTGTCAGCAACAAGTACTCTCAAAGGTCAGGAAATATATAGTAAAGCTCCTTCTACACCATCCCAATGACGCATCCAGCGCCAGCTTTGAAAGGACTTTCCTAGGTTCACAAATACAGCCAGACAAATCAATCGTCTGCTAACTGTAAGGGTCCCACGTGAAATAAGCTTGGGAAACCTAATCCGGTTCCAAGTGTACATGGACCCACATCACAAAACTGCCCATAAATAACTGAATTAGTGATCAAGCTCGAAAAGCATAAGTTTACAAAGATGGGAATTGGAAACTTTTTGGTGTAGTGAGGAAGGTTGTTTCAAAACTCGGTTGGATGCATTATTGGAACAGTGTAGAAGGAGCTTTACTTTGTATTTCCTAAGCCCTATATTTGGTGCTGACAGGTGCTCGAAATGGAAATTGTTTTATTCCCAGCACCAATATCTCTCACATTGATAAGCATTCATACAGAAATAAGCATAAAAAATGCTTCTTCTTCTTCTTCTTCTACTCCTCAGCATTTTACTTGAAATGTCAGAAAATGGATTTTAAGATAACATAAGAGTAAGCAGACCAGTGGCAGTAGAATACAGGTCGAATCTCCAGGCCATGGCGTTCCCAGTCTCAGGAGCACTGTCAATGGGAGGTTTTAGGTAAGCATTAGGCTGATGCAATCTTAACAACCAAGGTGAAAAATGGGGCACCAAGTTCCCAACCTCAGGTGGATTGCTATGGGAAGGGACCGGGTAGAGGTCACATAGTTTTTATTACTATTGGGTTAAAAGAAAATTACTCCAGGCTGTTTTCACACATCTTCCCATAGATGGATGAAAATAACATTCCTGAGGGAATGGGAACAGGCTGTCCAGCCTTGCTATCAGCTATACTTTGGATGGGTGTCAAGGATAACTTAAGAAATGGCATAAGATAAACATTCAAACAGAAATAAAATGTAAGCCGCTTTTTATATCAAGGAAGAAAAAGAGACTAACTTACCAACTTGAGTTTTCTGTTCCAGGCCCACTGGAAGAATTCGTCCAAGGTTAAGAAAATGAAATGTTGCTTGACTGAAACAATTGAAAAGTGTTTATTTTGATATAGCTACTAATAAAATGATTAATTCAAAAATGTGCATTTATTTTGGTACAAAAAAATTCTAAATGAGCAAAAATTATAGAATTTATCCATCTATCTATAAAATATATTAAAAGTTTAGTTTAGCACAGATTTCTTCTTCTAGTCATTCTCCATAATATTACATTATTGCTTTGGAATTATGTGCACAATGCAAGGTTTATACATAAAATTGCATAATCACAGAATGTCTACGAGTCCCAGCTTATTAGCTGACAGGTGAAACAGAGATTCACTTTTCCTTTTACAATGCGCAGGATGCAAAGTTTTACATGAAATGGAACTCCTGCAAAGTGATTTGTTATAAGCATTTCCCAGATAGCTGTACGGTGTAGCAAAAAACAAACTCTACTAAATACTTAGAAGCTACAAAGGGGGGGGAATCCTAATTCAGATCCATCTGGACTGGCTGCGATCAGCTTTGCGGTAACCAGTTTAAAGTGACATAAATTTCGATAATAAAGAAATACCAACAATAGACGCTTGAATTTCACTTTAAATTGCTGCCTTTTTGGGGTGAATTTTAGTGTGATAAACTTATTTGAGTTCTTAGAGACTACTACTTCAAATCTGCAGCAAAACACCTGAATTTCATTCTCAAAAAGCAACGTCCGATTTAAGGCCTGGTGGGAGTTTAACCCAACTCGTGTCTGGTGTTAATTAGATTTATCCCCACACAAATTAGCTCAAAACAATTTTATGAGGAAAAAGCTGGAGCGTGGGACCAAATTGGACTGCTCTTTCATAAATCCAATATAGGCACGATGAGCCAATTGATCACACCCCCCACCCCCCCACTCTGTGCTATAAGATTCTGTGATTTCACCCACACAGATTGATGTCACTTATACACAAATCCTGTCATTGTGACTATGTATACCAATCATTTATATCAAATATCCTCAAAGGCTAGCTGTAGGTCTTAAAGAAGGCAATCTGAATTGCCAGAACAGTTTCCTAGACACTCAGGTGCTGAGAGAAAAAGAGTTTAATGGTAAGGTGATGAGTGTAGGTTGCTGAGGAGTAAAGGATGTGCATTGTATAGAGAATCTCCCTTGTGATGCAGTTCTAATGGTAGTGCTGACTACACTGACTGTCCCTGCACCATTTTCTAATGGGATTTCCTGCCCTCAGTGCCCAATATTATTGCTCCTTTCGCTAAAGAAATGTGACAAGAATCTGAGAGCCCTTCCAGCTGTTAAAAACATTGAGGCTGTTGATGCTGCACTTTGTTGCAGTTACTACATGTTAACGCCAATAACTGTATATAAGGGAAGAGTGAGTCTGAAGCTGGTCTTTTCCCTCAAGCAGGTTTATTCTTCAGGCAGCTCAACAAAGTGACAGACTCCCAGTTCCTTTCGCCACTGGAGTGTTACAGCTGTCCCCATTTATGGGTGAGGCAATGCCTATCACCTGCGGTCTGTCCGCAAGAAAGACCCAAACCTCCCTGTCGCTTGCCATTTTAACACTCCACCCTGTTCTCTTGCCCACATGTCTGTCCTTGGCTTGCTGCATTGTTCCAGTGAAGCCCAACGCAAACTGGTGGAACAGCACCTCATCTTCCGACTAGGCACTTTACAGCCTTCCGGGCTGAACATTGAATTCAACAACTTTAGATCTTAAACTCCCCCTCCCCCCATCCCCACCCCGTTTCTCCCCCCTCCCTTTTTTTTCAATAATTTATATAGATTCTTCTTTTCCCACCTATTTCCATTATTTTTAAATCTAAAACTAAAACCTTGTTAGTCTTTCCACCCCACCCCCATCAGAGCTGTACCTTGAGTGGCCTGTCTTCCATTCTTAATTAGCACTTTTCTTAGACAAATATCACCACCTTCAACACCTCTTTGATCCTTTTGTCTGTGACATCTTTTGATTATCTGCTCCTATCACTGCTTGCTTATCTCCACAATCACCACACCCTCAACTTCTCTCTCCCCCCCACCCCCCCACCTTAGACCAGCTTATATTTCACCTCTCTCCTAACTATACTCAGTTCTGCTGAAGGGTCGTGAGGACTCGAAATGTTAACTGATTTCTTCTCCACCGATGCTGCCAGACCTGCTGAGTTTTTCCAGGTAATTCTGTTTTTGTTTTAACAATGCTATTGTCTTAACAGTGTAATTGCTATACAACGTACTTGCCAGTCAACAAGATAATTGTTATTGGACATTGGCAATGTAATTGCTGATACATTGACACTGCAATGGTAAATTATCAGTGGTGCATCTTGAATGATTAGCAAAATGTGTCAGTAATTATTTTGTCTGGAAACAAATCTGATTGTTGGATAAAAACAAACTTACGCTCAGAGAAAACTTTTGCATTTAGCCATGTCAGGTATTCAAGCTAATTTGGAGGACCATATCAGGTGTACAGGTTGATTCGCAGGGCCATATGATGCATATAGTTAATTCTTGTAACAATGTCTGAGTCTCCCAATCCCTTTTACCCTGTGCCAAATCGGGCCTTATAGTGCTCAATTCTGTTACTTTGGTGCAAACTTGTTAAAGTGAAAATTTTAATGATAAAACAAACCTTTGCTTTTCTTCACTCTCTTCTCTGGTGTCTTTAGAAAGATAGGTCTCATACATTTCTTCAAATATTTTCTTTTCCTCCAACCATTGCTGAGCAGAAATAACATGATTTTGGCCTGTACCAATAATGTTGGCATCATCAAGCTTCTGAAGGGCGTCAAATGGATTTTTCCAAAGGCAATCTATTTTAAAAGCAAAATAAATTATGTCAAATCAATGTAGATTTACTGGTGTTCTAACTAAGTGAGATACAAGGGGATAGATTAATTGGTCACACCCACAGGGAAATACATTATAAATACATCATTAATTGTCCAACCGCATCTCTGCAATTTCCTCAAGCTCTATATCCTAGCTTGTATACTCTACTCTCCTGTTGCTGGTCTACTGTAAGTCCTCCCATTCCTCTACCCTACCATCTACAGCACAGCCTTCAGCCATAATGCTCTTACTCTGGAATCTCCTTCCCAATGTCTCTGCCTTGCTATTTTTCCCACATCTTGTGTCACCTACCCTAATTTCTCCTATTCCTAATGGTTGAAAAGCCTGGTAACACTCACTATCTAGGGCCATTTGTGAATAATAACCTCAAGTGAGGCATTGGAGGCTCTGCCTGTGTCTTTAGAACCATATCTCAGCAAGACTGAGCATCTTCAGAATAGAGGAAACAAAATAATTTCTTGCTGTTGAAAGCTTAATACCAGAACACCGTATATTCATAATGAAACATCAGTGCTTAATAAGGTAGGACAGCTCTCTGGCTGAAAAGTTGTGAAAGAAACAATAATGCAAGTGTTAAATTTATCAAGTTTGAAAAAAAAGAGCAGTGCCCATGGATGGCACAATTGGGGTATTCTATAACAAGCTATTAATACCAAGCACTCCCATGTCAGGTGTAATATGGAAGATAGAAAATGCTGGAAGTGTAGCAGGTCAGGTAGCACCTGTTGAGAAAGGAAAGTAAAGTTAATGTTCCAGGTTGATGGCTGTTCATCCTCAGCTGAGAGATGTTACAAATTTATAAGGAGGAACAGCATGGAAGTAGGGGAGGTGGAGGGGGATAAAAGGATTCCATGACTATGTGGAGGAAAGCAGATTGATTAAATGACAAGTAATAATGGTGTGACAAAAGGATGCGATAATGAGAGAAATAAAGGATGCACCTGAGACCTAAGGGGTGTGTAAATGGTTACAGGAAATGCACAGTTCCTCAGGGTATTGTCCTAGGCCCAAACATCTTCAGCTGCTTCAGCAATGACTTTCCTTCCATAACAAGGTCAGAAGTGGGGATATGCGCTCAAGATTGCACAACGTTCAGCACCATTCGCGACCCCTCAGATACTGAAGCAGTCCCTGTCCAAATGCAGCAAGACCTGGGGCTGAATCTTCCAGTCAGCGTTGCTGGGACGGGCCCGACACATGCGAGGTGTAAAATGACACGCAATGATGTCGGGCCTGCGTCCCGACGTCATCGCGATATTTCGTTCGGCAGGTGTGTGCCGGAGTCGGCTGCACGCTCACCGAAATGTAAATGGCCTATTAAGTCCATTAAGAATGTAATTTAAGTATTTAGGAATGCTGCCCATCCAACCTTAAGGTGAAGGTGAAAACCCCAAGCGGCCTTCGTGTTTTTCAGGAAACCTCAACCATGGGTGGGATGAGGTTTCCTGAAGCTTTTATAAAACAATTAAATAAATTTCCCAACTTTTACAAACATGTCCCAACTCATGTGACATGGTCACATGAGGGGACATGTTTGAATAAATTTTTACATCATTTATTGAAGCTTTTTATTGTCTATTCAATCTCCCTGAGGCAGCTCAGGGAGATTGCTGCGCTCTTTCGTGCGCATGGTGGCCTGTAGCCCTAGTGCCACCATACTCCCTATCTGCTGGAGCCTTCTCACCTTTCCCATTTTTTTCTATTCATTCATGGGATGGGCGTTATTGGCTAGGCCAGCATTTATTGCCGATTCCTAACTGCCCTTGAGAAGGTGGTGGCGAGCCACCTTCTTGAACTGCTACAGTCCATGTGGTGTAGGTACACCCACAGTGCTTTTAGGAAATTCCAGAATTTTGACCCAGTGTCAGTGAAGGAACGGTGATATATTTTCAAGTCAGGATGGTGAATGGCTTGGAGGGGTGTTCCCATGTATCTGCTGCCCTTGTCCTTCTAGATGGTAGCGGTCATGGGTTTGGTAGGTGCTGCCTAAGGAGCCTTGATGAGTTTCTGCAGTGCATCTTGTAGCTAGTACACACTGCTACCACTGTTCATCGGTGCTGGAGGGAGTGAATGTTTGTGGAAGGGGGTGCCATTCATGTGGGCTGCTTTGTCCTGGATGGTGTCAAGATTCACATAATCCCTAAAGATGGTGACACAGGCCGAGATTTTCTGTGCCCGCAGGCGGCAGGCGTGTTCGGTGGCAAGAAGGCCAAAAATCCGCTTCATATCGTGAAACCAGTTTGCCATCGGACATTGGGAACCTCATTGTAATATACCAGCATATCAGTGTAAGGCCTGTCACAGGGCTCATCCCTACCACCCCCCCTCCCCTCACCCCCTCCTTCCCCCTCCCCTCACCACCCCTCACCCCCCTCCCCTCACCTCCTCCTCCCCCACCTGGATTGTCCACCTGCTTCGGCAGGAAAATACGCATGCACTTGGCAGGCTGCACTTTGCTTGCAACTTCAAAATTTGTTTGCTTACCTTGCTTCAGTCAGCACTTGCAGTCATCAGCACTAGGCTTCACAGGCAGCAACACATCACTTTTAGGGGGGCTCATGGGTAGGTCTCTACCTATCAGATCAGTGATATGTGGGTGGCTTTTCAATGGCTGCAGGGCTAGAGCTTGCGTCAGGAATGGGGAGACGTGGCCTCAGGCAAGGGAAGAAACTGTAGGGCGAAAGCTGTACTGGGGAAGGAGGGTATCCCAGGGTGTGTGTAGGAGCACATGTTGATCTGTGCAAGTGGCCTCAAGATGGTGAGGGCTGAGGAGGCAGTTTCCGGAAGAGATGAGGCCAGATGGACATGTGAGGGTGTGTGTGAGAGAGTGAGTGGTGATGTCCCTTGAGTTGGCAGTGAGTGTGTTGGGTTTGAGTGTGTGAGTTTAGAGCGATGAGATGGTTGCTATACCCTGGCTGCACGGATGAGATCATTCATCCTCTATCTGCATCGGATGGCCAACCTCTTTTGTGCAGCATTGGCACTGTTCACCACTACCATCGCCTACCAAGCCGGAGTGGTAATGTTGCTGCCCCTCCTGCGACCAGAGTGGGGGTTGAGGACATCACAGCGGGCCTCCACAAAAGGCACTCAAGGGCTGCAGTCTTCTTGCCTTTTGGGGCCATGTCTTCTTTGCTGCAATCATGGGCAGGAAACACTGAGCGCAGCTGTACTTTAAATGTGGTGCCTGGCGTGATGAAGCAGCGAGGTGACGGTGTGGCAGGCGAATCGGAGCCCGCCCGCCATCGAAACGGCATTTATCCCGGGAATGCATGATTAATGCGGCGGGTTTGGGGTGATATGGCTTGAAAAGCTGCCATTGCGGCCGGCAGAAAAAACGTCGTTTTTGCCACTCGCTACCACACAGTGCAAATCTGGGACGATTCCTGCCACAGCCTCTGATCCCACCATCTGGTGGCCAAGTCAAAAGGTGCAGAATTTGCTCAAAATGTAATTGCTCTTCCCTGTCAACTGAGTGGATTTTCAACGTAATGGTAAAATTATCAGAGCTTATATATCGGCCAGAATCTTACGTCCCGTAGTGGGCGCGCGCCCGACCCAAACAGACGTGAAATAGTGCAAGATGACATCAGGCGAGCGTCCCGACATCATCGTGCACTCGTCTACGCCCGCCCTCTTCCCACCCACACTCAGGCAACACTGAGCATTTCAGCATGTTTCACACTGGCCGGCCATTAATTAGCCAGCCAGCGTGAAATCGCAGTCGGGGGCCAATCGTGGCCAGTGGCCCATTTCCCGTCCGCTCCCGGGCCCACCGATCATGTGCGCCCGTTGACCAAAAAATTCAGGCCATTGTTATATTTTAAATGTAGTTAACAGTACTGTCATACCAGCATTATATACCTCTCCTGACCTTCTTAAAAGGTATTATTTTGTCAATTTCAATTTTTATCCTTGCAGAAAGTGATGGCTCTTGCTGTGATACGGAATTTAATGCCTTGCCCCGAGACAAGTTTGGAGGTGAGGGGCAGTTCATTGGGGAGGAGAGTACCAGGTGGGAACCCCGAGTTATTCTGGGGTAGGAAGGCTCGTAGGCAGCCTTCCCACCCCTGAGCCATTGTGGCCCTTAAGCGGCCAATTAATGCCCACTGAAGGACCTTAGCCCATCATCGCTGGTATTGAATCAGCAGCAGATGGAGCAGTCTCTGTCGAGTTACCTGCGGGCTTCTGGGGGGTGTGTAGGGGGAGGTGGGGTGGGAGGTGGTGGAGTGACCTCACTCATTCAGTGCCTGATCGAGGCACCCGGCTCTGGGAAGGCTAGTGCGGGCAGGAGCCCTGCTGAGAGCCACCCCCCCCTGTCCTTGCTGCTGATACCCTCCCCCTTTCCTGTACCCCCTAGCCCCCAGCCTGCAACCCCAGTCCCGTCCACACTCAACTCTAACCTTGGGTCCCTCGTCGATCCTGGGCCTCTGGAGGAAGCACTGCCGGCAGCTATCACCACCTCCCTGGTGGCACTGCCTCTGGTTTGCTGGCAGCTCTCAGAGGGCAAGATTTCCACCCTGGGGTCCTTGACCTCAGGAAAGCCTGCCTCTAGCCACTTAGTGTCTGAGACGCACTTAATTCAGCAGGCCTTTCCCACAGGAGGCTTTGTGGGGCTCTTGCCGGCTCTCCAGCCAGCGGGTGAGACTCCCGCTGCCTGGATCAATTATCTCCCATGGTTTTACAGGCACTACCAGCCTGTCGCTACCTCACCCAACTGACCACTTTTCATAAGTGATTGTAGAAACCAAGTTTCAGCAAGCCATTTTATAATTTGGAATGTTACAACCTGTTCTTGCCTTAAGTGTACTGTTCAGCAGAAGTGTGAATTCTAGCAGGTAATCCCACTCCCTAACCTCCAGTGCAATCCTTGCTCAGATTAGCTAATTGAACACAGATTGAAAACCAAACCTTGGTCCTTTGGCTAAATTGCATGTGGCTTTTAACCTTGGAACCATCAGGCAAGCTTTTTTTTGACTACAGTGCGCCGACTTAAATGAGCAGTAACTCAATATAAATCCTCATTACCGCTAAGTATTCCTAACAATAAAGACATTTTGAAGATTAAATTCTTATGGAAACAGCTGTAAGTACAGACTCATGGAGGTAATTCTGGTGCATACCTGCGATCTGTTTGGGTCTTTGTTTCATCGCCAGAACAGGAGGCGTCAGTTTAACATCTTGTACATTTGGTGGATTAAATTGCTAAAATGAAAAAATACACATCATAATTTAATTTAAAAATCATTCCCTGCTTTAATAACAAAGTAATTTTTGATGGTTGAATGAGGTCAAGAAAATCATATTTATCTATGCTGTACAGATATCAAAAGCTGAATTTCAGAGGTGACATGAGTGTAACAGTCCTTGAAATCAAGGCACAATTTGACTGAGTGTGTCATCCAGGAGCCCTAGCAAAATGAAGTCTGTGGGTCAAGACTCTCCACTGGTTGGAGTCAAGCCTAATGCAAAGGAAGATAGCCGTGGAGCTGTGGTTGTTGGAGGCCAATCATGTCAGCTCACATGGACTGCAGAGGTTTAAGAAAGCAGCTCACCGGCACCTTCTCCAGGGCAATTAGGGATGGTAAATAATGCTGGTCTCATCCTAAGAATGAATTTTAAAAAATGAAAGTGCCCCTATTTTGAGAGTGTCCATTATTGTATAAATATAAGTAAATCATAAATGGATGGTGTTGAAAACAATGTACAAAATTTTTTAAAACTCTTAGGGCAGGATTTTATGCGACGGTAAGCGGGGGCAGGGCCCGCTCGTAAAATGACGCACGGTGACGTCGGGGGGAACTCCCGCCTTCACCGCGCCCCATTTAAATTTTCAGGAAGGCAGGGGCGCAGTGAAATCAGCTGTGCACCCGCTGACCTGTCAATGGCCAATTGAGGCCATTGACAGAGGCAATTAAGTAATTAAAGGACCTGCCCGTCCAACCTTAAAGTTGGCGGGCAGGCTAGGAGCCCCAGTGCGAATTGGAAAAAGCATGGAACCTCATCCACGGGCGGGATGAGGTTGCATGTAGCTTTTAAAAATTTTTAATAAAGTTTGTGTGAAAATTATGGACATGTTCCAACTCATGTGACATTGTCACATGAGGGGACACGTTAGGGAAATTTTATTTTTCTATTTTTATCTTTTTGACATTTACAGCCGATCTCCCCGAGGCTGCACTTAGCCTCAGGAAGATGGGGTGCGCTCTTTCGTGCGCATGCGCGAAAGAGTGCACTCTCGATTTTGGGATTCCCCCCTGCCCGCACAGGGAGTGCAGTCTTAATTGGCCCGCCCATGTAAAATGGTGCCGTGCCCCCGATTGGGGGTGCTGATTGGAAGCGTGCCTGTGCGTGCCCGCCATTCAACTTCAGCCCTTAATTCTGGCCATAAGACAACCTGGAGAGACTTACTTAGACTTAGAAGGCTTACTGCATCTCTAGATGCATGAGGCAGACAAAACACATGCTTATGTCTGTTTTCTGTAGCTTGCTTTTCCTGGAACAGATTGCTAGCCTCAAGCCAGAGATTTGAAGCTTGAGGGGCACCACTCCATCAAGCATTGCTGACTAGGAGTCTCTCCTGCTTTTGCCAGCTGTCATGGGTATATTGGAAGGATTTAAAGGTTTACAATCTGCTTGGCTGCATTATGAACACCCTCTGTAGCCATCAAGTCCTGGAGTAGGACTTGAACTTGGAGCTTCAGGCTCAGAGGCAGGAACACTACTCATTGTGCCACAAGACCTCCTCCAACCTGCAGTGGCTTTTGTAATAAGGAAAGGAACCAGCAACTGATAAACTAGAGAGACTTGGAAATAACTGGTATCTAAATGACTTCAGATACTTCCTCTAAGAGTGGGCCTGTGGCATTGAAGGGGCAAACCAGGCTAGCAGCTAAATATTGCAACCTATGATCTAGGCTCTAAAGAATCTGTGAGCAATGCTGAAAGAAATCTGTTTTTATGTATAAAGTAATGAACAATGGGATCTTCTAACAGCCATAAGCAAAGTAGGAGGACACTTTTGAATGAATCTAATAAATCTAAACTGTCCACATGTTATGTGTCAGCTTGATTCGGTTGCTAGCCACTTTGATTCACTCCCTGAAGATTGTGGGTTCAAGACATGTAACTAGATGTTTGTGTTCAGGAACTGAGTTCTAGTGCAGTTTTGAGGAAGTGCTGTGCTGTTGGGTTTGCTACCCTTGGGATGAAATGCAAAACCAAAATTCAGCCTGCCTGTTTAGATAGATGTTAAAGATCCCAGGTCCCATGGCAATAAGAGCAAGGGAAAATAATTGGGAGTTCTCCAAGTATTGTGGCCAACATTTCTCCCTCAACCAATATGACCAAAGAGATTTATGAATCATTCACCTTATTACCGGTTGGGAATTCTTGCTGGGTTGGCATAGCGGCTAGTGTGGAACGTTTCTGAAAGATAATGTGTTACATGAATTAAATCAAGCTAGGATCTTTTGAAACTTGTGTAAAATATTTGTTTAAAGCAAGATTCCTGGTAGAATAGCTTTAGAAGCATACGGCATGCATCCTACCAAGTAGTGTGCTTAAAGAATGCAATTCAGTTGGTGTCAAATGGGAGTACAGCCTTCTTAAAAGGCAGCTAATCAAATGGTTTTGTTGGCTTTGGGGTTTTGCACAATGCTTCAACGCTATTTAATATCATGACGTCTTGGCCAAAGCAGAGTGTGCAGAAGGTGTGGGCTATTATCCCCACTCCTCAATTGTGAAATTTGTTCATAAGATCATAAGAAATGGGAACAGGAAGAGGCCATTCGGCCTCTTGAGCCTATTACGCCATTCAATAAGATCATGGCTGGTCTGATTGTCACCTTAACTCCACTTTCCTGCCTGCCCCCATAACACCTGACTCCTTTGCAGATCAAAAATCTAACTCAGTCTTGAATATATTCAATGACCCATCCTCCCCTTCTGTCAGGCAAAGAGAATTCTAAATATTAATGACCCCTGAGAGAAGAAATTCTTCCTCAACTCCATCTTAAATAGGAGACCCCCTCATTTTTAAACTGTACTCCCTAGTTCTAGATTCCCCCATGAGATGAAACATCCCCACAGTACCTATCCTGTCAAGCCCTCTCAGAATCATATGTTTCAATATGATCACCTCTCATTCTGCTAAACTCCAATGAGTGTAGGTCCAACCTGCTCAATCTTTTCCTCTTAAGACAACCCCTTCATCCCAGGAATCAGCCTAGTGAACTTATTCTGAACTGCTTCCAACGCATATATATTCCTCCTTAAGCAGACCAAAACAGTACACAGCACTCTAGATGTGGTCTCACTAATGTCCTATACAGTTGTAACAAGACTTACCTACTTTTATAATAAGCAGGTTGTGAGGAGTCAGTGTCAAACTCAAACCCACATCCTTCCACTTTGTGGCATAGCACAGTACATAGTTTGCAAACCTTTGGAAATTTTCCGGGAAGATTACCGATCATCTGATTCAGGTTTCAACTTTCGATTCTGCAAGCAAACCTCCTGACTGCAATGCTTTGTAAAAAGTGATGGAAAATTTTCCTGCAAGATCCAGAGTTGCAAGCTGAATAATCCTGGATCTTCTGAGACTTGTGTAACATTAGTGCTTTATTGCACTGTTTCACAGCACCACCCTCTAAAAAAGCTAACAATTTGAAAACAATATATTAAATGTCAATTAGACGGTAGAAATAACATATCCTACCACATCAGAAATAAACTAAGGTACAACGGGGAAAAAAATTTAAAGGGATTTTCATTTAGGGTTGACAATGTGAATTTAATCTAATTTGCAATATTTTGAATTTCCTACACTTTAAACTGAAAGGTGCAAAAGAAACAAATCTAGAGTGCTTACAGGGTTAATTTTAATGTAGACTAGTTAGTAGTTTGGTGCAGGCCTAAACTATATATACACAAAAACAAATTGATAACTGCAGTGTGCATTGAGCTAATAAAACATCCTCTCTGGCTAATGAGCGGAATCAGCAACATTTGCAGCAACAAGTAGGAGCACACAGGAAATGAGAAAGGTTTAACCACTGCCCCCACCCCTCTATCCTAACTCAAGTAAGATCAAACACCTTAAAACCCATTCCCGTTATGGATCTGCTTTTTGTAAATAATTTGTAATTTCATACACCAAAGTATTGCTTCAAGGGAGTGCTGTAAACTGTCCATTTCGCATTCAATAGTGAAGCAGGCTCAAAGGGCCGAATGGCATCCTCCTATTTCTTATGTACTTATATTCATTTGTTGCATTTGTAATCTACATGTTGGTTACACCGACATTTAAATTAAATTCCCACTCTTCTGGGGAGGGCAGCCTTTCCACATCTGGTAGGTAAAAATGATAGGGCCAGCCAGGAATGCAAGGCAAATCTTCCTTATTCCTTACCCCGTCATGTTAAACTCCTATAATAAAAGCAAAATACAATGGCTGCTGGAGATCTGAAATAAAACATAAAGTTTTGGAAATACTCAGCAGGTCTGTCAGCATCTGTGAAGAAAGAAACAGAGTTAACGTTTTGAGTCCAATATGACTCTTCCTCAGAACTGAAGCAAGGCAGGGTTTTATGTTGTTGAAAAAGTGGGGAGGGGCAGGTGGAGCAAAAGAGAAAGGTCAGGGTTAGATTAGAGGGCAGGGTGGATTAAATGACAAAGATGCCATGGAACAAAAGGCAAAGAGAGTGGTAATGATAGCACTAAAGAAACAAAGGGCTGGACCAGAGTAGGTGTGAATAGCAGAACAAAGGTCAGCACTGTCTGAAACCACAAACATGAGAACAAAATTCTGGACCCACACTTCGGGGGAAAACTAATTCAAAATGGAGGACAGAGTTTATGGACTGAAGCTGTTGAACTCAATGTTGAATCCAGAAGGCTGTAAGGTTCATAATCGGAAGATGAGGTGCTGTTCCGCCAGCTTGCATTGGGATTCACTGAAACATTGTAGCAGGCCAAGGACAGGTATATGAGCATGAGAGAAAGATGGTGAATTGAAATGGCAAGTGGCTGGAAGGTCGGGGTCATGTTTGCGGACTGAACGGAGGTGTTCTGCAACGCGGTCATCCAGTCTGTGCTTGGTCATGCCAATGTAGAGAAGTGAATGAGAAGCATTGTGAGCAGTGAATACGGTAGACTAACTTGAAAGAAGTACAAGTAAATCACTGCTTCACCTGGAAGGAGTATTTAGGGCCTTGGACAGTGAGGAGAGAGGAGATAAAGGGGCAGGTGTTACACCTCCTGTGATTACATAGGAAGGTACCATGGGAAGGGAAAGAGGTTTAGGGGTGATACAGGAGAGGATAAAGGTGTCACGGGGGGAACAGTCCATCTGAAATGCTGACAGGAGAAAGGAAGGGAAGATGTGTTTGGCGGCGGCATCATGCTGGAGTTGGCAGAAATGGCGGAGATAATCCTTTGAATACCGAGGCTGGCGGGGTGGAAAGTGGGGACAAGGGAAATCCCACTGTGGTTCTTGGAGGGAGAGTAAGAGGTGAGGACAGAGGTGTGGAAATTAGGTTGGGTATGGCCGAGGTTCCCTGTCAACCACAGTTGGGGACGGTGGGGTGGGGGGACTCCTTGGTAAGGAAAAAATAAAACACGTCAGAAATGTTGTGGAAACTAGCATCATCAGAATAAATACAATGGAGGCAGAGAAACTGGAAGAATGGAAAGGAGCCCTAACAGGAAGTGAGTTATTAGGAGGTGTAGTTGAGGTAGCTGTGGGATTTGGTGGGCTTGTAAAGAATATTAATAGGTTGTCCATCCCCAGAAATAGAGACAGAGAAGTCAAGGGAGGGGAGGAAAGTGTCAGAGATGGACCACGTGAAAGTGAGAGAGGGGTGGAAAGTGAAAGCAAACTTGATGAATTTTTCCAGTTCTGGACGAGAGCACGAAATGGCACCAATACAGTCATCGATATACCGAAGAAAGAGTTGTGGCAGGGGACCTGAGTAAGACTGGAACAAGAAATGTTCCACGTACTGCACAAAAAGACAGGCATAACTAAGACCCATGTGGGTACCCATAGCCACACCTTTTATTTGGAGGAAGTGAGACAAGTTAAAGGAGAAATTGTGTAATGAGAGAACAAGTTCAGTCAAGCAGAAGAGGGTGGTGGTGGATGGGAATTGTTTGGGCCTCCGTTCAAGGAAGAAGCGGAGATACCATTCTGGTAGGGGCTGGGAGTGTAGAGAGATTGGATGTCCAGTGTGAAGAGGGGGTGGTTAGGGACAGGAAACTGAAAATTGTGGAAATGACATAAGGCATCAGAAGAATCACAAGTGTAGGTGGGAAGAGACTGAACAAGGGGAGAAAAAATAGAATCAAGATAGGAAGAAATACATTCAGTGGGGCAGGAACAGGCTGAAAGAATGGGTCTACCAGGGCAGTCCTGTTTGGGATTTTGGGAAGGAGGTAGAAATGGGCCATATGGGGTTTAGGGGGCAATGAGGTTGGATGCTGTGGAGAGATCACCAGAGGAGGTGAGGTCAGTGACAGTCATGGAAACAATCGCTTGATGTTCATTGGTGGGGCCATGATCCAGAGGGAGGTAGGAATAAGTGTCTGAGAGTTGGCGTTCAGCCTTTGTACGGTAGAGGTCGGTGACAACAACAGCACCACCCTTGTCAGCAGGTTTGGAAACAATGTCAGGGTTTGACCTGAGATAACGGAGTGTAGCAAGTTCAGAGGTTAGAATGGTTCAGGGGAACAGAAAAATTAAGACGGTCGATGTCACGCTGACAGTTCTCAATGAAAAGATCAAGAGCAGGTAAGAGGCCAGAGGGAGGGGTCCAGGTGGATGGAGAATACTGGAGGTGAGTGAAAGGGTCCGTTGAGGGGAGAGGACTCCTGTCCAAAAAAGTGAGCAGAGACGCAAAGGCGACAGAAAAAGAGTTCAACGTCATGCGGAGCACGAAACTCATTGAGGTGAAGGTCTGAGGAGATAAAATTGAGTCCTTTGCTAAACACAGATTGTACAGGTCATTATTATGTTAAGCTTCTACCCACACTGATCCAGCAGCAATGGGAAATAAAAGCATCCCTTATGTATTCCCAGTAATTAATGTTTGCCTTTGGCCTGGAATTAGCAATATTCCGTGATCAGAGCTACCCAGAAAACCTGCCTCCATTGAAATGTTTTGGAGCCACAAACAGAACCACAATTTAGCTGTTTACTCTGATGGAGTAACCCTGTAAAATAAATGGGTGTAATGTCCCAGCCATCTAAAATGCTGAATTAGATTCATTACAACAGTACAGTTTTGCCCTGAAATTACGATCTGGGAAACTTTATTTGCCCATGCATTTTAAATAGTTTCACAGCTTCAAGTAACAGCGTGTTTTCAAACACGTCAAACTTATGTATATTAGTAGCCCATAGTGCAATTTCAAAGTTTTTGACACTGAATTCTGCTTGATAGGAAGTGATAATAAGGTTATATATGTGATTGACAATTACCAAAACAAATTGTTCTTCCACTCATTCTGAAATTCTCAGATTTGCAATACTAATGGCTGTGTATAATTGCTTGGCCAGTTACTGCCATTATTCTTGTGTCACAGTGAATTTAGCTGATAGGCAGCCACCATTGTTCTACATTAATCGGCAGAGTAGGAGTCAAAAATTAGAAAAATACATCACTCCATTAGGATTGTCCGTTAGTAAAATCCTTACATCAGGAACACATAATTTTGACATTCACACAGCCTTGTATGGCAATTAATTGCACACTTCACCAACTCATTAAAATCACATTGATAATTCTCTCACTATCAGAATTCAGTTCCAATGAAAGGTCTCAGATGAAACATTAATCTGTCCTTTTTCAGAAATGTTGAATGACCAGCTATGTATTTCCAGCACTATTGTTTTATTTCAGATCTCCAAGATTTGTGCTTTTTATTTCTACAAAGTATTTTCTGCACTTAATTCACATTATGCAAAATTATTCATTGTAAGGCAAAACATTAGCTTTTTTGAGGGAATCAAAAATCAATCTATTTTCTACTCGCTAAGTCCTACAGATCCACCTGCAGCTAAAAGTATAGATAGCATAGTCCAATGGCTAATTCCTCAGTGCTTTGACATATTGGCACCTTGGTCAACCATGATTGGCTTGGCACCTTTCATCTAGTGAACCATCAAGGCTGCATTTTTGTACCTTCAATGCTTATTTGAATCGTCAATGTTTACCACCTCACCAAATAATTCCTTGCCTATCTATCCTTGCTCATCCTTTTAAACCTAGTTAATCCAGATTGAGATACTGGAGGTTTTCTAGCTCCCATGGAACTATATCTCAATGAGTCAGTGGGTAGAATCGTCCCAGATTTGCACTAAGTGCGGTAGTGGGCAGGTAAAACGACATTTTACCTGCCAGCCGCAATGGCGGCTTTTCACGCCATATCGTCCCAAACCCACCGCATTACTTATGCATTCCTGGGAAACACATTGTTTCCATGGCGGATGGGCTCTCATTCGCCTGCCGTGCCATCACCTCACCGCTTCAGCACGCCGGGCACCATATTTAAAGTCCAACCATGCACACACCTCTCAGCGCTTCCAGCCCACAACTGCTGCAAAGACATGGCCCTGAAAGGCAAAAAGACTGCAGCCCCCAGGTTCATTGACGCATTCCTCAAGCACTTTTTGGATGCAGTGGAGGCTCACCATGATGTCCTCTGCCCCTGCTCTGGCTGCAGGATGGGCAGAAACCTCACTAATCTGGCTTGGGATGCGGTGGCAGCGGTGATCAGTGCCAACGCCCTGCAAAACAGAACAGCCATCCATTGCCAAAAGAGGGTGAATGATCTTCTCCGTTCCGTCAAAGTCACTCTTCTCATCACTCTCAACGCACACTCACAAACCCATCACACATCCACAGGGCCCTCACTCACTGCCGATTCAAGGGACATCACCATTCACCCTCTCACACATGCCTTCATTGTCCTCATCCTGTCCATGGGACTACTCACCACCCACACATGCCAGGCATACTTATCATCTGGCCTGGCAGGCATCTGCTTACACTCTCTCCATCTCTATTCATGCAGGACAAGTTTGCACACAAAAGGGAGAGATCCACAGACCGGTGGAGGAATGTTTGAAATCAAGGTCCTCACGGACTTTGAAAATAGAGCCATCCAGCTGGCTGGCGATGACCAGGACCGATCCTGTGCTGATGGGAGGTCGATGCTGCTCTACCAAGTGAGGATCCAGCAGTGTAACATCCATCAGACAACCATGCTGTGACTGATGTGTCCTGTTTCACAGGCCACTGCCTTGTACTAATTATCTCCCCTTGCTTCCGCAGGCACTTCTAGGAAACAGCTGATGGAGTCCATGACCCAGGGCCTCCAATCAAGCCCCGAAGAAACCTCTGAAGAGGAACCTGGAGGCACCCTCACTGAAGTCCCATCACAGCGCTCACCCACACCCTCCACCAGCATAGAGACACACACCTTGGTGGGACCTAGGTTTTGTCACAAAACTATAATAAGTTGCATAATATTATTGTGGTTTATTGTAAAGTATGTTTATGGGTGTGAGCGTAGGTGGTTCTGTCTGTGTGATTTAATTAAATTAGAGTCAGATAGCTGCAAGCTTGAAATTATCAAAAGAAGGTAGGGGTAAAAGGCTATTGAATTGCTAATGAGTAAACATGGACGAGGTCTTAGCATGTAAGGTGTCAAAGTAATTTGTATGTTTAGATAAGTGGAGTTGTTTGGGTTTCAAAGGGGTGGTAGGATGTTTACAACTAACAAGATAAATAAGGCAAAGTTATTATGTTTATTTTTCCTGAAAGGTACTGACCATATTAGCAACATGAAAGATTTTTATATTATGGGAAAAGTAAGTTTCCAAAGACATATAGAGCCATGGAATTTTCAGATTAAACAGAAAGAAACATATATAAAGGAAGGAAGGAAGGTGAAGTAACGGGGCCATATAAGAACCGAAAGGAGTGTGTAAAACAACCTCTGGGAAGCCTCCAGCCATGTTTGCAAAAGTCTGCTGTGTCCAGTAACTAAAGTTGGAGAAAAGCCTTTGGAATTCCAGTGTCAAGTGGGTGTTGTGGTAAACGTGCTGGCTTGCTACTTAACTTAAAAATCTATTTTGGTCTGTTGCCTTAAAGGGGGTGTGTAGTTAGGAGTCAGTTTAATTCGGAATTTTGGGATTTGTTATAGCGTTAAGTAACTCTAATCTTATGTATGTGCTTGAAATCTTTTCTTTTGTTAATAAATGTTTTAATTTAGTTTTTAAAATCTGTAAAGGTACTAGTGGATTCATTACTTCTGAATTCAGTGCCCAAATATTCTCGTAAAAAATTCAAATTGCAAAACCATTGTGATAACGTGGCCAAGTTTCCCTTGTGGTTTTGGTCTGCCTGGCACACATCACCTGCCATGTCATAACACTTTACAGTAGCCTCAGGATCACAATCAGGTGAACACATTGCACTGTCTGATCCACAGCAGAACGCGACAGGGACTTCCCAGGTGTCCAGCACTCGGAGGACTGCTGGAGGCCAGAAATTTGCTGAGTCCGAGTCAACTGACGAGCCTCTGAACTCGGTCATGTCACAGTTACTGAAGCTGCAAAGGAAAGCTCGGGAACATCAGGAAGGGATGTCCACTGTATTCCTCAGATTGTAAGGCACAATGAAGGAATCCGTCCACCTTCAGGCTGAGGTGATAGCGTCAGCATCCCAACGTACTGAGGTCAGACTGGTAGGATAATGGCTGCCATGGAGACTTTGGTCCAGGATGTGGCTCCTGTACTGCTGCATGGGCTGAACTCCATCACTGATGCCATAGGTGGCCTCCAACGGTGTACGTGAATGGGTTGCGGAGCAACTCGATCTCACTTCAGCTACCCCTTCTCCTCAAGGAGTCAGCCAGGGGCCCTTGGGCACCCATAGGGAGGAGGATCAGCAGGTGTACCCCCCCCCCGGGGCCATCCATCCAGGTGATTCCAGGAATGTCCAGTCCATCTGAATCCCCTCTTCCTGTGACGTCAGAAGCTCTAGCTCCACAGGCCGAGGATGGTGTCTCTGCCACACAGCAGGACCCCAAAAGCAGGCCAGAGCCCTCCAGGTCTTGGCCCTCCAGAGGGTGCCCGCTAAGGTCATCACAGACAAGGCGTAGCAGTCAGCAGGCTGCTTCCACCTCTGCTGTGAATGGCAAGGGAGCACTAAGACACAGCAACAGAGTTAAGAAACTTAAGAAGATGTAACTCTTGTAGAGTTAAAACAATTAACTAAACTTAAGAAGATGTAACTCTTTTGAGTCAAAACAATAAACTAAATTAACAAAAACAAGGGAGAAATCAAGCACAGCCCCTAAGTCAGGTCAGCTGTAAAATCAAGGAAAAACTTTAAAGGAACCTTACAAACATCAAACTAAGATGTGATTAAAGGGGTCAACAAAACACCCCAGTCCCCGCGGTGCCCACCATGCACGGAAGGCTTAAGAAGATGTAACTCTTTTGAGTCAAAACAATAAACTAAATTAACAAAAACAAGGGAGAAATCAAGCACAGCCCCTAAGTCAGGTCAGCTGTAAAATCAAGGAAAAACTTTAAAGGAACCTTACAAACATCAAACTAAGATGTGATTAAAGGGGTCAACAAAACACCCCAGTCCCCGCGGTGCCCACCATGCACGGAAGGCTTAAAACGATGTAGTTGCACAGCCAGGGCACTGGTGTTAATCACTTGTACACACTGTTCACTATTGTCAATAAATTTCCAAGAATGTCTCCCTGCCTATGGCTCCTTGTTTTGATGAGCAGTGTTTGTGTCACTCAGATGTGAAACCTTTCTGCACAAGTTAAAGGCAGGTGTCTCAGTCCAGGACCTCATCCTTGTGCTTTGTGCAGCATTCAAACCAAAGTGATGGTCCGGCCTCACACACCCTGGACACACTACTTATGCCTGCACCTCAACGGTGCTTGTCATTCTGCCAGAATATTGTGGGCAGGTGTCACAGAGCACAGTCATTCTCTCTGTGTGCTCTCAGCACCTTTAAGGTGCGGCTGGTCCCCATCTCTTCAGCATCTGTGACCAGTGATGCTGTGCTCCTGAAGGGATCAGGTGCTGAAGGTGGACAAAGGACAAGGTGCTTTTAAAGTTTCATGGCTGCTCTATGATATGACCCTGATCACAGAGCAATCGAGCAATTATTAGGGCCTCTGCTGTGTCTCCATGACAGGAGCATTATCAGAGAGGGTATGTGCGTTGCCATAAGCTAGACTGGAGTGAAACGTTCATAGATGCAATGTGATGATCTATGGTGTCTCCTTACTGCATGTCATCATCCTCCACAAATCTAGCAGATATGAGGGCCTCCCGAGTGCACCTTCCTCGTCTAGCCAGTGCAAGGGCCTCATCCCCGTCATCGCCGCATTCAAGGACCTCCTCACCCTTATTCCCATCAGCGTCCTCCTCATTCGAGGAGACCTCCAGCTCCTCCTCAGCCAGCTCCTCTCCTAGTTACAACCTGGCGCTGCAAAGGGTGCAGCAGATGATGATGATGCGTGACAATTTCTGTAGACTATATTGCAAAGCTCCACCAGAACGGTCCAGGTACCGGAACCTCATTTTCAGCATCTCGGTGGTCTGCTCCATCAAGTTGCGACTTGCAGCATGGGCCTTGTTATACCTTCGCTCTGCTGCAGTCTGAGACCACCATGTGGCTGTCATCAACCATGTCCTCTGCGGGTAGCCCATGTCCCCAAGGAGCCATCCCTGCAGCTTCTGAGAACCCTGGATGACTTCAGGGATCTGTGACTGATTGAGAATGAAGGCGTCGTGCCTGGAAACCATGTGCAGACCTGAAGGATGCAGTTGTGGCGGTCGCACACCAGCTGCACATTCAGCAAATGGAATCCCTTGCGGTGACATGTTGCAACGGAGATCTGAGCACCACGTGAGTGCAGTTGATGGCACCCTGCACCTGTGGGAAACCCGAGATCTAGGCAAATCCAATCGCTCTTGCGTCTTGACTCTCCTGGTTCCGGGCGAAATGCACAAAGTTGTGTACCCTAGCGAAGATGGCATTCGTGACCTCGTGGATGTATTTGTGGGTGGAGGCTTGTGATATCCCATGAAGGTCACACATGGAGCCATGAAAGAAGCTACTCATGTAGAAATTGAGCGCCACAGTCACTTTCATGGCCACTGGCAGTGGATGCCCTCCATGTCCCCATGGCGCCAAATCCTGCAGTAGCTGGAAGATGTGACTGACCAGTTCCCTAGACATGCACAGTCTTCGGTGACACTGGTTCTTGGTCATCTGCAAGAATGAAAGGCAGCAGCTTTAGACCCTGGGTCTATAGACAACTCGCAACAGCTCTTCGGCGGCATGTGCAGGAGCCCCAGCCGCCCCTTCTCCCTCTGCGCAGCCAGGTGCCTCAGTTGCTTTCTTCTCAGGTTTCCCTAATGCGTGTCCACTTCCCTTGCCCACCCACCCCCCAACTTCATACGTACTTGTGCTCTACCTTCAACTGCAGGGCAGCCCTTGCACCCCCCACCCACCTGAACCATGAAGTCCTCACCAGGGTGAGCGCCCTGCAACGTTACTGTGTACTCACTTCTGAGTTCCCCTCAAAGTACAGCCCGCTAAGTGTACACCTTTTATATGTTGCTGGGAAACATATCGGCGTGATTGGGCAGATGATTCAGCGGTTTGGGGGGGGGGGGGGGGGGGGGTTGATTTCAGCGAGCTAGGTTTATAATGATATACAAAGGTATTACAATGTGGTTCCTGATGTCTGATGGCGGGGAACGCGAACCGCCATCGATGGGCTGAGCGGACGATCGCAAACTGGTTTCACGACATTGTGAAACCGGTTTTTGTGAAACCCTTCTCGCGTATTGTCCGCTCATGCCACCGAATACGTCCAATGCCAGTGGACATGGAAAATCCCAGCCAGTGCCTTCAGAGAAGGGACAAAGAACACAAAATCCTGGAATTGCACAGCCGGTCTGAAAAGGGAATAAAAAGGTTAAATTTGAGTTCATCAGATGAAGGATTTAAACCTAAAACGTTAACCTTCCTTTTCCTTTCATATGCTGATCAACATGTCACACATTTCCAGCATTTGTTTTGCATCTACATTAGGCTTTCATTGGTGAGCAGCCCAAAAAGTAAACAATGGCATGTCTTTGTCATCTTCTCACATACTCCAGTTTGCTCATTTTGTATCATAAGCTTTTCAAACTGATCCAGCTCTTGCACCCAGTTGTCTTTCAGCAGTCGATACACCTCCAGCCAGGACTCGCCTTTACCTAAAAGAGAAAACACAAATTGAAACGGAGAAATAAACCAGGAGATGATAAAACCAGCAAAACAATAAAGTAAAACCAACCATGAGAGTACAAAGGAGAGTCAAGAGTTGTTGGTGAAAAATTCAACTTCAGGTGAGGGCAATAGCAATTTTGTTTTATTGTTCAATGGGTGTTAAAGGTGCATAGGTATTCTTTCTTTTATTTATGTTCTTTGCACTCATAGGAGGATTAAATTCAACTTCAGTGGGGTTACAAAACAAGCGGTAGTAGATCTGCCCCCCATTATACACCCTGCTTGATATTACTTTCCATTGAAGTCAATAAAACAAAAATTATTCTGCTATTGCTCCCATTAATGTTGAATTCTACACAAAGAACTCAACTATCTATGAACTCTAAGTCTGCTCAAGACTTGAATATTGCTCTCCTTTCTAAGGAGACTGCTAATGCATCTCTTACATCACTGGGATGAAACACTCAGGGAGGAATTTATTGCCCAACCTCGTGGCAAGTTTGGTAGTTTGGGCATCCCACCACCTTCCTGCTTCTAGCCTGATTAAGTACAGGATGCAAAGACTCATGGACAACCTTCCTGCCCCACCACCAATTGAGACCCTTAATCAGTGATTATTGCCCACTTAAGGGCCTCATCCTGCCACTGCAGATGGGCAGGGAATTTACCATACAGGTAGCCTGAGAAGCAAACCTTGTTGGGTTTGCTTGCTGGCTCCTATTGGGGGGGGTTTCCTCGTTCAAAGGCACTCAGTGTCTGATCAAGACACTGGGCATCGGGAAGGTGGAGGCCTGCTGAGAGCAAGGTGTATAACGGGAGATGGATTTATTACCGCTTGTTTTGTAACCACACTGAAGTTGAATTTAATCCCCCAGAGTAAAAAGAACATAAATAAGAGATGGAATACCTATGCACCTTTAGCACCCACTCTCTGCAGTAAGCGCTCCTAGATTAGATGTTGTACTGCCTTGTGCGATGAGATGTTAAAGTGCTGTTTAGGTGCTGTTTGCCTGCTCAAGAAGGTGTCAATGGTTTCACAACACTACTCAAAAGGGAATTTTCCTGCAAGTCAGGTAACAGTAAATGTGCTATATGCCTGAAGTATTTGGATGTGCACTTGCGAAGCTATGGCTGGAAAATGGGATTAGAATAGTTAGCTACTTGTTTGACCAGCGCAGACTCGATGGGCCGAATGGCCTTTTCTGTGCTGTAGACCTCTATGATTCTATGACCTTACAGTGTAAGAAAAATTCTATTGTGACACTTCAGAGTGGAACATGGTTTTGGAGAAAAGTTGAATTTTATTGCACTTTCTGTAACATTCAGAATGTTTTATCATGTGCTTTTACAAATTTTATGAATAAACTATATTTTTGGGGAAAAAATGTGATGTTCATAACACCTGCTATTCTTGTTTTGTATACAGAGATTTCCAATATGATCTGTTAAACAGAGAATTTATCAATAAGCCAACTGGCTGTTCCAACAAATAATGGTTAAAAGCAAACTATTCAATGGTAATGCATAGATCAATAAAGCAACCATTATCAATAAATGCTACCTTCCATTAAAATAATCTTGAGATACAATCTTAAAATTAACATAAGTGTGTTTGCTCTTTATTATTTTTGCAAAAAAGTGAATTCATTATTGGAAGTGAGGGAAAGCAGACATGGCATTGATGTAGCATGCTATCACATCTCTCAGCAACATCTCCACACAGGCCAAATGGCCTCCTTCTGAGCTCTATCATTCTATGATCTCAAAACACTTCGTATACAATTAAATACTTTCTGAAGAACAGTCAATGAGTCATACATTGCAGCAAAGGTGAATTTTGTAGCAAATGGCATTAATTAGATTTATCTGCTCACTGTTGACATCATACTACATTTGCACTGATAATTGCTAGAATATCAATAGGATAATGGCAGTGATGCCAATGCTGCATCCTGAACCTCATGAAAGCCGCCCAACGTGAGGATACCCCATCCCTCTCCACTCTGCATTTGATAGTGCTGGCTGAGAAAGAAATGTTGGCCAAGAGACCAGAAAAATTCTCTTCGAGTAGTACCATAGAACCACTGGCATCTCCTTGAACAGGTAGACAGGACAGGACATTTGGCCTGAGGTGGGAGTGTTTGATGCTGGCACGCTAAAACTGGAGAATTATTGTATTCCTTTGTACTCACTCTTTGCTGTAAGCAAAACACTATGAGATGAAATGTATAAATAAGAAAAAAATCTCTGAAATACTATTAACTCAGAGTTGTTTTGCAAAATCACATTTAATATATAGAATATTATCCTCCCACTTAGTTGTTTGGTTCCTATTTTTTGATGGGTTTTATATATTGTAATTTATGTCAGCCCACACTCAACTTAGAATAGAAAATACAAATGACTGTTGGTCCTTTCTCCTCCCCCTGACAGTGATGAATTTGGCCTATACAATACCTGATTTGGAGAGCTTGCTGCAGAGAGTGAGTGCTAAAGGTGCATAGGTTTTCCATCTTTTATTTATGTTCTTTGCACTCAGTGGGGGGATTAAATTTTTTAATTTAACTTTGATGTGGTTACAAAACAAGTGGTAGTAAATCCACCTCCCATTATACACCCTGCTTGATATTGCTTTCCATTGAAGTCAATAAAACAAAAATTGATCTGCTGTTGCCCCGACTGAAGTTGAATTTTACACCGACAACTTTTAACTCTCTATGAAGCCCAAGTGTGCTCAAGACTTGAATATTGCTCCCCTATCTAAAGAGGCTGCTAATGCTTCTCTTACATCCCTGGGTGAAACACTTAGAAAGGAATTTAATGCCCTACCTTGTGGCAAGTTTAGTGGCCGATGTGCATCCCACCACCTTCCTGCTTCTAGCCTGATTAAGTACAGGGTGAGAAGGCTCATGGATGACCTTCCTGCCTAGCTGCCAATTGAGACCCTTAATCAGCAATTCATGCCCACTTAAGGGCCTCATCCTGCCGCAGCTGATGGGCAGGGGATTCACTATACGGGAAGCCTGAGAAGCAAACCTTGTTGGGTTTGCTTGCGGGCTCCCATTGGGAATTCCTCGTCAAAGGCACTCAGTGTCTTATCAAGGGACTGGGCATCGGAAAGGTGGAGGCCTGTTGAGAGCCAACCACCTGCCCTTGCTGCCAAACCCCCTCCAGCTTCTTCCCCCATGACCCTGACCCAGTCAACTTCCCTTCCACCATCACTCACCTGTGGGCTGGGTCCTTCGGTGATCCTAGGCTTTGGGTGGGTATGGTATCATCAACAGTCACCATCTCCCAGGTGGCACAACCAAGCAATGAAGAGCTGCCAGTCTTTGACTGATACAGGAACATAGGAAATAGGAGCAGGAGTAGACCATTTGGTCCCTCAAGCTGTGCCTGATTGCCACTTAATTTGGTGGGCCTTCCCGAAAAAAGGCAACGTGGGGGTCTCGCTGGCTCTCCTGCTGGCAGGTGAGACCCCCATTACCAACATTAAACTATGCCTAGATAAAAGCTTGTCATCTAAGGCATGACCCCAATACAACTCTACCCCCATTGCAACTGCACCCATCTTATTTCTATTTTATCAGACAATTGTTGTGACATGCATCATTCTAGGCATCTCCTCTCCCATCAGCTACATATGCATTTGTCTAGTGATTAGTATCCTCTCCAGATCTGGTGAATCAAGAAAGTGAGCTGTAAGTCAAGAAGTGGTGGCTAAGCAAAATGGTAAGAGGAAACAGGATGAGATCATGCTTTAAGTTGGCTTTGCTGCTGCTAAGTTCAAATCTTAATAGCTTTTATAATTACTGTATTACTGTTTCAACCCCAGAGGGGTATTCAGTCATTTGACCCTATCCACCCTCAGTTCCTCCCTCAAGATCACTTATTTTGCCTCTACTCTTTGGAAGTTTCTTCCTAAAGGTTCCTGAGAGATAGGATTAACTGTCATGTGGAAAGGCATGGACCAGTCAGGGATGGTCAGCATGGATTTGTTAAAGGAAGGTCTTGCCTCACAAATTTGATTGAATTCTTTGAGGAAGTGACAAGAGGGGTTGATGAAGGTAGTGCAATGGATGTTGTGTACATGGATTTTAGCAAGGCATTTGATAAGGTCCCACATGGCAGATTGGTCAGGAAAGTAAAAGCCCATGGGATTCGGGGTAATGTGGCAAACTGGATAAAATGTTGGCTTTGTAACAGGAAACAAAGGGTAATGGTCGATGGATGCCCTTGCAAATGGAAAGTTGTCTCAAGTGGTGTTCCACGGGGCTCGGTGTTGGGACCCTTGCTGTTTGTGTTATTTATTAACGATTTGGATGTGAACTTGGGGAGCATGATTGGGAAATTTGCAGATGACAAAGATTGGCCGAGTAGTGGATAGTGTAGATGATAGCCATAATATCCAAAACGATATAGATGGGTTGGTGGAGTGGGCGGTAAAGTGGCAGATGGATTTTAACATAGAGAAGTGTGAGGTCATACATTTAGGGAGGTCAAACAGTTATAGGGATTACACAATAAATGGGAATATACTAAGAGAGGTAGATGAAGTGAGAGGTCTTGGCGTACAAGTTCACAGGTCCCTGAAGGCAGCAGTTCAAATAGACAAGGTTGTAAAGAAGGCAAATGGATGCTCTCCTTCATTGGCAGAGGTATAGAATATAAAAGTAAGGATATAATGTTGGAATTGTATAAAACACTGGTGAGGCCACAACTGGAGTATTGTGTGCAGTTCTGGTCACCACATTACAGGAAGGACGTAATAGCTCTGGAGAGAGCGCTTAGGAGGTTTACAAGAATGTTGCCAGGGTTAGAAAAATGTAGCTACAAGGAGAGATTGGATAGGTTGGGGTTATTTTCCTTAGAACAAAGAAGGCTGAGAGGTGACTTGACTGAGGTGTACAAAATTATGAGGGAAATAGATAGAGTGGACAGTATAAAATTGTTTCCCTTGGTGGAGAATTCTAGAACCAGGGGACATAGATTCAAGATAAGCGGCAGAAGGTGTAATGGGGGACATGAGGAAGAACTTTTTTTATGCAGAGGGTAATGGGTGTCTGGAATTCACTGCCCAAGTTGGTGGTAGAGGCAGAAACTCTAAACTCTTTTAAAAAGTACCTGGATCTGCACCTTAAGTGCTGTAAGCTGTACGGCTATGGGCTGGGTGCAGGAAGGTGGAATTAGAAAGGGCACCTGGGTGTCCTTGGGCTGGCATGGACAAGATAGACCGAATGGCCTCCTTCTGTGCTGTAACTTTTCTATGGTTCTAAACTCCTTTGCCTTTCTTCCGACCTCTCTCCTTTCCTTCAAACGTTTCTTGAAATCTATCCCCTTGCCGGTGTCTTTGAGTCTCGGTCACCTTAATCCTTCCTAACTCTTTCTCATATCCTCCTTTCCCTCTTAAAAAGCACTCAGAAATGTAAGGGATGCTAAGTAAATGCAACTTCTACGTCGGAGAGAAAAAAAATTCAGCATTTTATAAATTGCCAGACAGCCTGCTTAGAAACCAGACAGCTGGTTTAGAAAGCAGGCCGTGCTGTTCACCAGCCAGTGAGCAACCCTAACACACGCCTGTAGTAAATCTAAGCATAAAGACAATGCTGTGAGAGTACAATTGAAGGGTTAATGGTGACGATCTAGTCCTAGAATCAGTAATACAATCACTCACTGGAAATCAACATGTAAAAGCTGAACAAAAGTTCAAGCTGAATGATTGGAGCCCATCTCAGTGTAGTTATTTATATAGTTATCCTCCCTAGTGCTTGGAGAAGCATATGCCACACTGGTCAGAGTTACCATCTCAATTCATGGCACAATTGTTGAGAAAGTATGGAAAAGAAAATACATTTTACAGATGTGGAAAATTGCCCAGGAATGTTCTGTGCACAAAAAGCAGGACAAATCAAACCCAGCCAATTACTGCCCCATCAGTCTACTCTCAATCATCAATAAAGTGATGGAAAGGGTCATCAACAGGGCTATCAAATGGCATTTGCTTAGAAATAACCTGCTCACTGACGTTCAGTTTGGGTTCTGCTAGGATCACTCAGCTCCTGACCTCATTACAGCCTTGGTTCAAACATGGATAAAAGAGCTGAACTCCAGGGGTGAGGTGAAAGTGACTGCCCTTGACATCAAGGCAGCATTTGACTGAGTGTGGCAAGGGGCCCTGGAATCAATGGAAATCAAGGGAACAAAGAAAAATGATTGTGGGTATTGGAGGTTGTTATGACCGGTCTGCAGGCAAGGTTCCCCAAATTTGTTGATTCCGGACGAGTTACCCCAAATTGTTACGGTTCCAGGTGAGGAAGAATGAACTGGCACCCCTTCTTTATTTAACACCCTTGGTTGGTCGCAGCAAGGTTAATTTATAAAGGATCCCTCCCATCACGGATACCTTTTCCCAGCCCAAACGTATTTATGTTTTGAAAGGAGCCAATTTAACCAGGCTTTCTTGAGTCAAAGAACGAGTGTATTTATTAGCTACTAAAACACAAGAAAAAAAAATAAAAAACGCAACACACATACACAGAGATTAGAAATGAGAAGAGTAAAGAAATGAAGGCTAAAGAAAAGGTATAATAATCAGTCTTTTGGCTTGTTCATGAGGAGTAGATGAAATGTTGCGGCTGTTAAGTTGGGTGATTCCGGTAGCGCTGACTTTGGCAGTTGAGCAGTGGGTTTGGAGATTCTTGGTTCTGCAGGTTAGCTGAAAGGAGTTGTCCTGTTTTCCTTTCGACTGTGGCTTTGCTGATTTGTGACTTTCCTGCAGCAATCGGAGAGGACTTTTTTACCTGCAAGTGCAGGGATGCCTAGTTGATGTTATTCAGCTGTAACCTTTGCAGCACACCCTCGCACACCAGGCCTGGAACACCAAAATTAGCACACAGAACTAGAGTTGCAGTTGGCTTTTAACTCTTTTTCTTGTGTATTCCTGGAACAGAAAAAACCTATATGTCTTTTACTCAGATCTGCTTTCTTTTCAACTCACATCATGTCCGTAGTCTGGGATATAACTCACAGGAGTGGCTTCTGCAGAAATGGTAATCAGCCTTTGTTATCTCGGCAACCATAAGAGATCACAGTTCAGTTTTTTGCATTGTATCTTTCCCTTTGAAGTGTCTTTGTCTGAAGTAGGCCTTGATACCTTTTTAGGTGCAACATCCCATTCCCTGGACTAGCTGGTCAAGTGTAATCCATGTAGGAATTTTCCAGCAAGTGGTTACTTTACAGTTTCAGCCAGCTTTTGCTTGTAGGTCCTTCTTTAAAAAACATGTCCAATATGTCTGTAAGTAATTTGGGCTATGGTCTGCTGTCATGACAAGGTCACTCATTTCAATTTCAGGACATCACTGCAGGGGTTCCTCCAGGTAGTGTTCTCGGCCCAACCATCTTCAGCTGCTTCATCGATGACCTTCTTTCCATCATATGGTCAGAAGTGGGGATGTTCACTGATGATTGCACAATGGTCAGCACCATTCGCGACTCTTCAGATACTGAAGCAGTCCATGTCTAAATGCAGCAAAGCTTGGACAATATCCAGGTTTGGGCTGACAAGTAGAAAGTAACATTCACGCCATACAAGTGCCAAGCAATGACCATCTGCAACAAGTGAGAATTTAACCATTGCCACTTGACACTCAATGGCATTACCATCGCTGAATCTCCCACTATCAACATCCTGAGGGTTACCATTGACCAGAAACTGAACTGGACTAGCCATATAAATACTATGGCTACAAGAGCAGGTCAGAGGTTAGGAATCCTGCGGTGAGTAACTCACTTCCTGACTCCCCAAAGCCTGTCCATCTACAAGGCACAAGTCAGAAGTGCGATGGAATACTCTCCATTTGCCTGAATGAATGTGCAGCTCCAACAACACTCAAGAAGCTCGACACATCCAGGACAAAGTAGCCTGCTTGATGGACACCCCATCCACAGACATTCACTCTCTCCATCACCAATGCACAGTAGCAGCAGTGTGTACCATCTACAAGATGCACTGCAAAAACCCATCAAGCCTCCTTAGACAGCTTTCAAACCCATGACCGCTACCATCTAGAAGGGCAAGGGCAGCAGATGCATGGGAACACCACCACCTGGAAGTTCCCCTCTAAGCCACACACCACCCTGACTTGGAAATATATCGCCGTTCCTTCACTGTCGCTGGGTCAAAATCTTGGAACTCCTTCCCTAACTGCACTGTGGGTGTACCTACACCACATGTGCTGCAGTAGTTCAAGAAGGCAGCTCATCACCACCTTCTCAAGGGCAATTAGGGATGAACAATAAATGCTGGCCTCGCCAGCGACGCCCACATACCATAAATGAATTTTTAAAAATGTTCAAGATTTTCAATGTTCCATGACAGCAATAATGTTGAGGACATTATAGTTTCAAATTGGTTGATGACAAGCATACTGAACTGGGCTGATTCATGATTTTATATCATTTGTCACATCAAAATTCAATAACCAGACCTTCAGTTCAGAGTTCATTTAAAAAATGTAACCTAGAATTTTCAGAATAGTTTTCATGTAGGTAAAATTTCATTTCAAATGCAGTGTGCTCATAGGTGGAATACTATTGCCTTTGAGAAGATACAGAAGCAAAATAAAGAATTTAAATCATAAAGAAAAAGTTAAGGAAATTGCCCTTGCTTTATTTGGAAAAGTGATTTTACGATTAGCTAAATGATAATTCAAGGTGTTAGGGGAAAATTAAAAATGCTAAAAGTGAACACTAAGGATTTACTGAAAAACCCTAAAATCTCCAGGCAGACATAGCTGCTGAACATATTAAGAGTTGAAAATTACCAGATGAACATTGCACAGCCTTGAGAGTCAGACTGGAAGAACAAGCAGGACATAAATTAGATGAAGTGTACTCCCCTCTCACACAGGGAAGGGGCAGATGGTTTTAGCTTAGATATGGGAAGACATACATACAAGGGGGCTTTGATGAAACACAAACAAACAGTCTTGAGTCGTGAGAACCAAGATCTTTGCGTACGTGTTTTAATTTTGATTGGATAATATAATTATGTATACATCCTTTAAAATAATTGGTTAGTAAAATCACATGTTTATGTACTCAATAGGATAGTGTTAACATGGGACCTTTGTGTCGGTTACCAATTGGATATATTCAAATGTACTCAAATGTATTATGATAAGAAAAGGTACAAAAGTAATGAAATGTAATCAGTCTGGGAACTGGGTCTTCATTCTCAGGAATGATTGTGGATCCCTTGCATATGCTTGAATAAAACCGGTTAAAGGAAGCCTGAGTCTCTGTGGTCGCTGTGTGATCGGGGATTGTAACTTCTCCTCTTCAACTGGCCTATGTGGTAGTTGCTGGATTGGAGGGGAGGACCTTCTTCAAAGGCTATGATAGAAATTTGCAACATGGAATTTTGATAAATTGTTTATGACAGGGTTGAAGGATTAGGTGCAGGAAAGAGCAACAAGAATAATCCTACATTTAGGAGAGGATTGAATGAGTTACAATAACTCATTCTTAACACTACCGATGCTCACTAAAATAGGTAAAACAATAAATATCTTTGATAGGGTAAACCCTGAATTAATAGTACTTTAAAATAACTTAGGATAGCAGGATCAAGGTGAGGAGGGCAGTAGCTCAGCTGGCTGAAACGTTAGTGTGTGGTTCAGAATAATGCAGGGATCAATCCCCATTCCAGCTGAGCTAGACTTGAGACTTGTCTCCTTGCCCTACCCCATCGCAAAATCATAGCATAAGCCATGGTTCAGCAATACTCGAATAATCAAGGATGCTACCTGGCAAAGAACAGGATCAAATGCCATATAATGCAAAATAGTGAAAAAATATATTTAGACTGAATACCAGAAGAATTTCTTTCCACAAAAAATGTTTGGAATAATCTGCCAGGCTGAGGGGTATAGCCAGATAATAAGGGAGCTCAAAACACAGTTGTATGATAGTTAGGAAGGGTTGAGGATCTTCTGTGGTCAAATAGCCCATCCTGGATCTTGATTTTTCTCATCTTATGTTTGTTTCAGTCATATTCAACTACAGTCTGAAAGAAGGAGATGGTCCCCTTAGAAAATTGAAGAAACGGGCAACACAAATATGTTACACAGGGACAGGACTAGGCCGTTCAGCCCCTCGAGGTTGTTTCACCATTCAATCACATATAGCTGATCTGTACCTCAATTCCATTTATCCGCCTTTGATCCATATCCGTTGTGGCCTTTACAACAAAAATCTATCAATCCCAGTCTTGAATATTTCAGTTGACCTAGCATTCTGAGCTTTTGAGGAAGAGAATTCCAGATTTCCACTCTGCTCTGTGGGAAAATGTGCTTCCTGATTTCACTCCTAAATCCCCAAGCTCTAGTTTTAGGATTGTGCCCCTTTATTTTTGCTGAGGTACAAAGTACGAAAAGAAAGAACGAACTTGCATTTATATAGCATGTTTCTGAAGATACCTAAAATGCAGCAAACTAGTGAATTATTTTGAAGTGTCGTCGATAGTGTTAAGTATGCAACCCAAAGAGCAACGTATTGAATAATCAGACAAAGTAATAAATGAACACTTAGGAACATTCAAGAATTCAGAGAATGCTTTACCTTCAAGAGTTAGTCCAGCATAATCTCCACCTTCTGATAACTCAAATTTACTACAAGTGATTTTTTCACTTACATTATCCTAAAAAAAAAGATAAAATCTATTTTGTTTCATGAAAACAAGACAAAGATTTACCTTTTTGAGGTTTATTTGATATGAGTTTCATTGCATTGAAACATTTAAATAGTAACAAACTACCAGAAAGCATAGCATGCAGATTTGATTACAAAAATTAGATCTCAGGTTGTTTAATTAGACTGTTAGCCTCAAATGTTCAAGCCAATGAACATATAAGTACCATTATGTTTTTCTTTTGCTGAACTTTTTATGCCATTGAAGGTTTACTAACTCAACACTGAGGAATAAGAGGTTATTATTTTGGACAGACCAAGAGGAGTGTACCCTTTTTTGTGGGGCACGGAGGAGCCCACAAGCTTTACAATTACATTGGCGGTAGGGTTGCCAACTCTGCTTGGACCATATTCTGGGAACTTCCATTGTATGTGTTTCTGCCTCCAAGGACCCTGACACCATGCTCCCATCATTCGTTGCCTGACACATCAACTTGTGTGGTAATTGGTCAGTAATGATGACTGCAATATCAACTATCTCCTGCAATGCGTGGTTTTACTGGTTTGAGCACCCAGGTACAAGAACCAGATTCCTCCTTTCTCCCATGAAGCCTTGGTGCTTGTTGTGAGTTTGATTGGAGTAAAACAGGAGGAGAAAAATGTCCCTATGGCTTTTCTTCTGGGTTGCTCAGGGTAATTGCCCAAGGAATTAATCTTCAAGTCTGGGACAATTTGGAACACTACTTGGAAGGCTTTTTGAATCAGCAGATCAGAAGCTACCTGGCAGCAAAATCTTTGTCACTTCCCTGCTCAGACCCAAATTAAAATGCAGTTTGGGTGCTCTTGATATGACAGGATCCCAATTTGAAAAAATTCATAAGGCTTCAGCCTGCTTTAGGCGAGCATCTGATCCTCTTGCAAAATTCTGCATGTTAAAATGGTCAAAGGGACAAGTAACCTACTCAATTTTAACCACCCACGCGCCTGGCTTCCACCATGTGGATAGAGTTAAAATAGACCCCAGAGTAAAACTCTCTCTATTCCACCCACCAATTTGACTTAACTACCCTGTCACCAACACAGCCTCCTCAGGGCATCACAAAACTGTGGTTCTTCTTTCTTCCACACCTAGCAATCCAAACTAACACACAGTAAGACATATGGTATGAGGAATGTTTAGAGATGTGAATCAAGTCCATTTGAGCAAAAGCAATAACCAAAATCAACTCATGGCTGAAGAATACCAACTATTGGCATTTTCCTTCTTTATTCCAACAATTTTCATTCTATCGCCACTCTTCTCCTGAAGTTTTGATACCTTCCCATGGTGCAGTTCCAAAGGTGCAGTGTGATTTCTTGCCATTTTTCATCAGTGACTACTGAGTGGGGAAGGACATCAGAATTGGCCCTAGGCACATGCACAGGTATTTCCAGAAAGGGCCACAGGATAGCACCTCCTAAAACAAGGTTGCTGAGACCAAACATGTACTGCCTCAGCTGGATTCAGCTGACTCTGCACATAACAGGTCCAAACGTGTTACCTTCCTGGTCTCTATGATTCATTAAAAAAATATATATTTTGGTCATTATAATTCAATAGCTCACATGATAGAAGATGACTTACATATGCATTGAAAACTTTTATCAAAGAAAAGGTGTCCCTGTAAGAAAAAAGAAGGCGTGCAACACCTAAAACACAAAAGGAGAAAAAAATAGGATTATGAGGCAAAGTACTATTGAACCCAGGCTTGAAGAGAAAAGGATTTGTATAGTAGGCATGAAGCACTATAATAATGTATTACAAATGCACATATGTAAAGAAAAACTGAATGCTGTAAATCTGCAATGAAACAGAAAATGCTGGTAATGTGCAGCAGGTCAGCTGTATCTGAAGGGGAAAAAAAGGTGTATCGTAAGAAACTATATTTTCATTCAAAATATTCCACCTATTACAGTTCCTTCACTGTCGCTGGATCAAAATCCTGGAACTCCCTCCCTTACAGCAATTGGGCGTACCTACACCACATGCACTTCAAGGAGGCAGCCCAATACCTTCTCAAGGTTATGGGCAATAAATGCTGCATTTGCCTACATCCCATGAACAAATTTTTAAAAACTTACTAGATGCTTTTTTTTAATTGCTATTTTAGCAGTGAACTGGGGACCTTTCAATGAGGTCCCACCATGTGTTCAAATCATTCTAATTATGGGGTGGGTGTAGCAAACAGCAGGGTGGAAAGTATCAGTTTGGACTGGTCTGCTGAAGCCACTGGACCACCAAACATCAAGAAACTATGCAACAGGTTTGGAGTGTAACCATGGAGTTACTCCACCATGCATAAGGATGACCTATTGTAGCAAGTGTTCCATAAATGATACAATAATTCAAGAGGAGTAATCAGATGTCATTAGCAATATAACTTTCCATTCCAAGAGTGCAGGATTGATGCACTACTCCTCATGAGAAGAGGTGAACAGATCCCCTATCTCATCCTGCAGGAGCGACAAGACTCAGGGGTTACCAATTAGACATTACTTTATCTCAAACTGTGCTGGACTCTCACCTTATGAACAAACTTAGTGGAGCTTTGAAAAAGTCACAAACAGAAAGCCTGCTGATCTGCATTCACTGAATAAACTTGTACATTAAGTATAACAAAGGAAACAGAGCCCCCCAAAAAATCAGAGTCTTGCCAAGAGGAAGGGAGAAATTTAGGAGAATAAACTTATAAACAATAAGTATTTTCAAGCAAATACCCATGTCATCCAGAGCAGCGAACAGATAAAGCTGGCATCCAACGAGTCTGACTTGAAGGGCAACAATCTCAATACCTTCCATCTTCCAAACAGATCTAATAGTATGATCCTCCATGTTCAGAACTGCCACACCTTCAGACAGGCCAGCAAAGATATAATTTCCATCCACAGGATTTGCAAAACAGTTTAAATTGCCAGGAAGCTGTCCAAACATAAAGGAGATAGAAATCAGAATCTATAAGTCAGCACTGAACATCTTTCTGGCCAAAGATATTTTCATTGCTGAAACGTTTACTCATAGCATAAATCAGCGGCAAGATTCAAAGATACTGAGTGAACTACAACCTTCCTTATTCTCCAGCAATGACATCTCTTCACATTAATGAATTAAAAGAAAATTCACCAAAAAAAAACATACACCACATTCTGACAATGTCTCCGAACTGCAATAAGTCGTGGCAATAGTTAAAGCTACCTCTTATCTACCTCACATATGACAAACAGACATTTAGGTGAAGTACCGTAGGTCTGCTGGTGCTCATGGCACTGTACTCCAGCATCAATCAGCGTCTTTACGAAAATGTAAAAAAAAATGTTAAAGAGACAAATATTAAAGGTCAAAATGGTGGGGGTGGGGGGGAGCAAGCAGGAGTGGGATTAACATGGAGAAAAAAAATGGAAGTGGACTTGATGAACCAAATAGTTATTTTGTGCGCTGTAACATGCCATGATTTTATGAATCAGCTGCAGAACTTGTGACCTCTGCATTTTTAGCATTTCATGAGTTGCTTGATGTAGCCACAGACCAACACCTAACCAATTAGCTACAGAAAATATGACCAAATGGATGCAGAATTGAATAGTGACATTTGCTGGATTACAGTACACTCACCCACCTGAATTTCCTCTGATGATTCATGAGTAGGTGGTTTTATCTTTAGCTTTTCGGCTTCTCTTTCTGCTTCCCTTCTTTCAATACTTTCCCAAGCACTGTCAATGATGCAGCCAATTAATTTATCGATCATCCTGAATGGTTGGGGCAACTCGTCGCGCCTCTGATCTGGATCTTTCAGGTAATAGTCATCTTCATCATCTTCATTCCAACTGTGTTCGGAAGGAGTTGGAACGTTGAGATATTTCTTGCTGTAGCTCAGCATTCTCTTGAATGTCCACAGCCTCACAGTCCTTCAACACTCTGAAACATGACCAGACCATTTGAATTGTCTTCCCACAGACTTTCTTTTCTTGTTCCATCCAAAAATCAAATCCTACATTTTTATTCACTCTGTTGAATTCAGAACTCATCCCATCATTTCAAATCCTAATTCATTTTACCCCATACCTCAAAATTGCAGAAATCCCTAACTCTTACCATATTCCCTTTCTTCTACAGTACCAGGCTTTTCTCAAGGAATCAAGGGATAGTGGGAGCAGGCAAGAAAGTGAAGCTAAAGGCAAAGATCAGCCGTGATTGTACTGAATGGCAGAACAGGCTCGACGGACCTTATAGTCCACTCCTGCTCCTATTTCCTATGTTCTCAAAAATAAACTTAAGGCTTTGAGCTTTCTTCTTTGGGGTCTGGATTCATTCCAGCATAGACAGGTAGAATGAAAGTTTCTTCTGTCTGCTAGCTATATAAATCTTAGGTGAAATGACTTTGGACAGTCTCAATTCAGTTCTTAGTGGTAATGGATACATAGTTTATGTCAAAATAGCCATCTCACTCAGACAGGACACAAAATGGCTAGTGTGGAAAGTGGAAAATTTTCACACAGACAACGTTGGGAATGTTCTTTTGAGGCTGGAATTGACTTATTTTGTTTGGCCAAGTTAAATGGAGCTTTACTCAGCATCTAATTATATTGTACCTGATATAGCACCCCATGATACTGACACGTGTTTGTGCAGTAGAAAGTGCACTGTTCCTGTGAACTGGCGTCCCTTGCCTTGATAAGTGTAAAATTCACAAGAAAAATATTTGCCCACTTGATTATTTTTCCTATTCTCTTCAACTGTGCTGTTGCTTGGCACTATGTGGCTAGATCCTTCGCTTTGGCTTCCAATACAAAAAGGATATCATAAGAGCTAACTGAGTTTGCAGCAGTCAGTCTGTGCTTCTCATAGAAGCAAAAATAATTCCTGAACAACCCTGCCAGCTGGTGAAATATTCAGAGGAAAGCACCAAGACCCATATTATCCAATTGCAGCTACAGAGAAAAATGCATTATTATTCAAAGGGCTACTGCTTTAGGTTATGGAACAAATTAACCTGGAGAAGCTTGCAATATTGCTGATATTTTTGATTTAAGGCTGAAGTAATAGTAAGCAACATTCAATCATAATAAACAAACTTAGCTTGCCAAGAAATGCAATGCTTGTGCCAAACTAATTTTGGATTAGGAGTAGATCACAGGGAATCCATTTGGAATGATCTGTACCAAACCCCATTTACATTACACAGTCATTCATTATTCTGAAAAAAAGAAACTCACACAAACAACAACAATGTATATTTATACAGTACCTTTAAAGTTATAAAATGCGCCACAGCACTTCCAGGAGCCTTATAAAACAAAATATGACATCTAGCCACATAAGATGATATTGGACTGGATCCTTTGATATCAGGAGCAACGATGCACTGAATTTATACTGCTGGTACCCATTGGAACCCTGAGGAAGTCCTGACGTGCGCACAATGTAATTGCCTGGCAAGTTTAAACTTCCAATGGGCTGATTTACGCTGCCCAGGACCCTCTGTGAATGTCTCTTACACCAATCTCATGTTGGAGACTTCGGCTAGATGCACGTTACTTACCCAGATACTTACCCCAGAATTGTTACACTTTTTTATCTCTGGTGTAACTCAGTAATTGACAATGCAACCCAAACCACCAAACCCCACACATACCCCCGACATCCCCAACCAGCCTCTTCGACCTGACCCCCCCCACACCCCCTGACCCAACTACCCATATCCCAACCCATCTACCCACATCCCTCCATGACCCGACTACCTGCCTCCCCAGACCGAACTGTGTACCACCTGACATGACCCAAATACACACACCCATTCCCAACCCAACTATCCAATCCCAGACTACCTTCCCCAATCTGACTACCTACTCCCATCCCACCACCCACTCACCCATTCACTCCACACACACACCCACTTACTCACCTACCCACTCACTTGCCTACCCACTTCACCCACGTATTCACCCACCCATTTACCCACTTACTCACCGACCCACTAACTCATCCATTCACCAACCCACTCACTCACTCACTTATTCCACCCACTCACTCGCCCACCCACTCACCTACGCACTCACTCACCTACTAATCCCACTAAACTTACCTGAAAACAGCAGCTGATGTCATAACAAGAGGGCTTGGCCTCTCCACTGCTCCCCTTCACTAGACTTCTCCTTGATTGCTGCACTGAGGCTTCATTGTTCCAGCCGGGATCAGAAGTTCTGGTTGGAAGGGCACAAGAAAGTAAGCACGCGATGATCTCTGCAGTCAGCAGTGATACATGCAACATCACCGCTAATTGGAAGATCTGGGCCAGGTCAGATGATCAAAAGTTTGGTTAAAGAAGTAGTTTTAAAGAGTTTCTTAAAGAAGGAAAGCGAGACATAAAGGTGGGGAGATGAAGTGAGGGTATTCCAGAGCTTAGGGCCCATGCAACTAAAGGTGCAATGATTAAAATCAGGGATGCTCAAGAGGCCAGAATTGGAGGAGCGCAGATATCTCGGAGGGTTGTCTGGCTAGAGGATATTACAGGGATAAGGAAGGGCGAGATTATGGAAGATTGTGAAAACAAGGATGAACATATTTTGTATAAATGTGATTAGACTTCTAAAATATCCAGTTCTTGGCCAAACTTAATAGTAAATGGACTAACAAGCTTAAAATTGGCATACATTGTGCCCCTTGTTCAGGCATAAAATGGAACAATGCTGACAAATTTAGCAATGGGATGACCTGTATCTAATGTGTGTCTTTACTTGTGCCACTGCTAAATATGTCAGATACATATTTTCGACATTGTATCTTGCACATGTTAATTAACCACCTATAGCCTGTTTAAGGACTCCTCTGGGAAATTTGTTTGAGGAACAGGCTGGTGTCAGCTCTTCCTTGCTTGGGATTGCAAAGTGGCTTCTGCAGCTGCCAATGAAAGGTAAGTTTTTAAAAAATTAAAAATACTCTTTTGTGAGACCAGGAGGAATAAAAATGCTCCCCTGGCTCCACAACCCCTATGATAAGATCACAGATTAAACCTGGAGTACTTCTTGTCTATATGGCTCACCCATCTCCACATTTGATATTGCATCTATCCACTGAACCATTTAAAGAAGTTAGGATAGTGCCCCAGGTGAAGACTCGATAGGCCAAGTCGCCTCCTTTTGTGCTATACTATTCTGATTTAATTACATAGCGAGGGAAAGGATCTCAAGAATATTGGCAATTTCCCACGACTATCTGAATGAAAAGTTTAGATTAAAAGTCTGATTTGTTTAACTAAAAGGCAGAAGTTAATTTCTATCTTAGTTTACTGGGAGAGCCATAGCACTTGTTATCTTGGCATCAGTCTTGGTGCTGACACATAGAAGATAATGAAGTTCACATTGATCTCCAACACTTTGTATGAGGGAAAGTGTAGATTAAGTGTAACTTTCTATCACCTCAAACAACATATGGAGAAAGTCTACAATGAGAGGTACGGCAAAAGGTGTCAAAAGTGGTCCTTAATTTTATATAAGGAGTGCCATCTCCTTTCATGAATAAATGGTGCAGGAAGAGCACTAACACTGATGTCTTGAGTTGGGTCATTTCCTTTATTGCAAATGAAAATTAGCTGTGAACCTTAATAAGGAATAGTGTTTCAGTGCCCAGTTTACACATTCTGATGCATTTAAGGGAAGCCAGAAAGTACAGAGGAGAAAGAAAGGAATGTAAGATAAGTCGATAGAGTGCGAGGAAGCTCATGTGGAGCATAAACACTGGCATAGACCTGTTGGACAGAATGGGGTTTTTCCTCTCTCTCTCTCTCTCTCTGCGCTGTAAATCCTGTCAAATAAGTTCAATCTCAGACATGCAGCTGTCAAACTGGGCAGCAGGCACCCGCAATCCTTCCGCGGTCTCGGGGAGCGAGCACAGCATCAACCAGCACCCTGAAAACTAAACTAAAATAAAAACTTACAGCTTCCCCAGAGGTCCGAAAGGTTGCGGATTCAGAAGCTTGGGCAGTGGGGCCGCTGCCGCGACGCCATCGTTTGTGGGGGGGTGGGGGGGGGGAGGCGAAAGGAGGTTTTAAAATGACCGAGGAAAAGATAAAGGGGAGAAACACAGAAAATAAAATTAAAAAAAAAACACAGACAAAATTAATTTTAAAAAAAATCAAAACGTCCACCACCAGCGGGTTAAGACTTTTTTTCACCCCCTCTTATCCCGGGAATGAGTGACAGGAATTGCTCAGGTTCTTCTCCCTCAGGGCTCCCGGTTGTCGATGCCGCTGGTCGCTAGGATACCGGGACCGGAAGTACGGTCGATGCCGCTGGTCGCTAGGATACCGGGACCGGAAGTACAGTCCAAAACAAAAAAAATAAAAACAAAAATAAAAATACCTGGAAAAACTCAGCAGGTCTGACAGCATCTGCGGAGGGGAATACACAGTTAACGTTTCGAGTCCGTGTGACTCTTCATCAGAACTAAGGAAAAATAGAAAAGAGGTAAAATATAAGCTGGTTTACCGGGGGGGTCCGTCCTTTTAAAATGCCCGCCGGCCCTTCGTTCGCACTGGGGAGAGGAGGAGGATTTAAAATGATTCCAGGTGTATGTTTTGTTTGAGCAACTACATCAGTTGAGATTATAGTTTTAACGCACTGTGTGGGAAAACTCTCGCGTGCAGCGTTCTAATGTGTTAAAATTTTGTGGAGGATAGGCCCTGTTGCTATGGAGACTCGGGGGTGGGGGTTCAGGCTTTAGGAGTGAGTCCGTCTCCAGGCCTCATTGTTGTTGGGGGGGATTGGATATTTTTAATAATAAAAAAAAAACAAAACTAGTTTCATTTGCTCATTTTAAACAACCATTAGACTGCGCGGCTCCAGCAGTGCTGGTGACGCAGAAATTGTGTAAATGCAGCAACAACGGGTCGTGTGTTTGTCGTTTAATTTCTCTCTTCTTTAATATTGTGTCTCCTCTGTTTTGCAGTGAGGGGCTCTCTCCGGCTGCCGCGGGCGAGCTGACTGAGTTCCGAGTCGTTCCCTCCTGGGTTCAAAGGTTCTCTGTCGCAATCCAAACTCCATGAAAACTTAGCCCTTGGCTGCCTCCCATTCCCCCCTCCATGGATTCTTTTGTGAAAATCACTTCCCTCAGCCAAGGCAGGGACAGAATCTTCAGGTAAGGTTTTCACTAATGAAATCTTCACACTGACCTCCAACATCAACCCAACAGGTGGAATCGATTTGATGACTTTAGTACCGCTTACATTGCATTTTCATTTTCATAGTTGGGGTTTTCTTTTTTTTTGCTCTGTTGCATGTCTAGTATTTTTATCATCTGTGTTTAATGTTCTAATCTAAAAGATTTCTCCACATTGTAACCGGAAGCGAACGTTTATTTTTCCCCATCTTTACAAATTGTGAGCGACAGTGCCCAAGTTGAGGCCCTGTCTAAAGCATTTCAATTCTCTGTTTAATTTCCTTGTCTCAAAGGTTCCACCCTCTGTGTACTTTTAATAGCTAAATGCATTTACTTTAAATCGTGCTTTCAGCTGCTTGTTTGTTTCATCGTTTACTGTTGTCGTCCGTAGGCATTTTAGTCCCATTGACCTAGGCTAATGCTAATACAGGCCAGTGTCTGGATATCCAATATTACTTGTAAATTTAGAATCCAGTTAGATTTTAAGGTAAATTAAACTATTTTGTGGCCGGGTGAGATGCTAGACACGCATTTCTGGATGGTTCGTGTTTGTGAATTTCCCGGTGCTTATTTTACACTGCAAGTTCGTTCTCGATGCTAAATAATAATTTATGGTTTGTTTTGACACCAGACTTGCACTGTAAACACACAGTCGGGGGTCACAGACTGGTTTCGAGTGAAATGGAGAGTGTAGTAAAACCAATGCAGTCTGGAACTCTATTTGGAAACTGTTGGACTGTCAGTACTTCTCTTGCCTCAAGTCAAACTTTAGTGAATGGTGGAAGTGTACTGAACCTGTCTCATCGCATTCATTTCGAATGAGACTCGCCCAATCCGATTTTAATATCAATTTCCAGCATTTCATTCCCTTCAAGTCACCTGCTTCTTCCTAGGCCCCCTTGCACACTGCTTCACTCACCTTAGTATTACTGGTCAAGACTACATTTTCTGATTCCAAAGCTGCAGGAAGATCATTCTGTGTAAAGTAAGGATGCATCAGTTTACATCTGTAACTCACCGCCCTCATCAGGCTCAGGCTGTAACTCAAGGAGCAGCAATTAAGATATTTTCAATCTCCTGTGAGAAATGATGATCAAATGTAAATCGCAGATGAAGTGTGATTATAGGTTGGTGGATAATTGAATCTAATGTAGTCTCTGTTAAATAATGTTATGTCTGTATTTATTTACTTTAGCATGAACTAAAATGTAAATTTTAGGTTTTTAATCAAGGGGTTCCATTTTAATTCTTGCCAATATTTATAGTGGAGACTCTATAAACCTGCCTGCTGTAATGACACAGTTCCCCAGCTGGAGGTGCTACACCTTCATCACTGGCAGGAGGGTGTCATTACAACAAGCCAAGTTTGAGAAACATGTTCCATTAAAATATGGATACACACATTTTACAATGGGATTCAAGAAATAAGAGCAGAATGTGTAATTGTGCAAAGAAGGGACTGCATTATGACTATATACACTGGTCTAATATGCCTCACTCTAATTCCATTTCAGTTGAAGGCTGCATTGTATAAACTTACTCCTTATGTAAAATGCCAAAGGAGATTGACTGACTGGTATTGTTAACAATACCAAAGTAGCAAGACCTTTAGCAATTTGAGAAGCAGAGGTGACTGGAATGATGTAAATGCATTGGAAGCAGTTCAGAGATGGTTTACTAGACTAATACCTGGAATGGATGGGTTGTCTTATGAGGGAAGGTTGGGCAGGCTAGGCTTGTATCTGCTGGAGTTTGGAAGAGTAAGAGGTGACTTGATTGAAACATATAAGATCCTGAGGGGTCCTGACAGGGTGGATGTGGAAAGGATGTTTCCTCTTGTGGGAGAATCTAGAACTAGGGGGTCACTGTTTAAAAATAAGAGGTTACTCATTCAGAACAGATGGGGAGAAATTTTTCTGAGGGTCGTGAGTCTTTGGAACTCTGCTCCCACTGCCTCTTGAGGAGAGTCTTTGAATATTTTTAAGGCAGATCTAGATAGATTCTTAATGAGCAAGGGAGTGAAAGGTTATCAGGGGTAGGTGGGAATGTGGAGTTGAGGTTACAATCAGATGAGCTGTAATCTTATTGAATGGCAGAGCAGGCTCGAGGGACTGCGTGGCCTACTCCTGCTCCTAATTCGTATGTTCATATGGAGCATATGATTTTTTTATGTGCTCTACACTGAGGAGCTGGGAGATGTAAAACTGCAGCACTACAGTGACACAAATTGTAGTGCAATGTGCCACTGCTTTATAGTGGCATTGTAAATGTGAGGATAGGCATTTATAATGGGGGAACAAGGTGTGTGTATACACTTAAATACACAAACACCCTTTCTATGTAAGGGCTAGCTGGGAGTGCTATTTTCATATGTAGCATACAGAATCAATGACCTGGATGTGGGTGGAGGAGGAAAGATTTGGGAAGCAAATCTCATGCCACAACATGACCAATTCCTTTAACCTGGCCTTTGTCCTGTGATGCTCCCCTTCATAACCTGCTTTACCTCCGCTTCTAGCACATGATATAATGCTGAGTTGATTGGTTTGCATATCGTTACATTCTCTGACCCCCTTTGCTTTTTCATATGATACGAGTCTACTTAACTACCAGAGGAGCAAATTAAACCTTCTGGTTCATTGGTTTGTTTTTGGGAGTGTCATTGCATGTAATTTCAAGTGCAGCTCTATTGAAACCTACAATAATATTATAGATAATCAGATGTTCAATGTGATCCGAAAACCAGGGGAGTACAGCACAGGAATCATTTTGACCTATCGTACCTGTGCTTTGCTTTGTTTTTGCTAGAGTAATCCTGAAACTAATTCCACTGCCTGCTCTCGAAGTAGGCCTATATCTTCCTCAGCTTCAATATCTAGTCACTCCTTTCCCCTCCCTTACAAGATTCAACTGCCATATGCTTCAATTTATCCTGTGGCAAAACATCTGCTCTGACAAATTAATGTAAAGACTTTTCTTTCAATCTCTCTTCTGGCTCTCTTTAAAGACTACATTTTGAATTGATGGCTTTGTAAAAGTACAGAAATTACAAAAATCTTGTTTATGATTTCTGCGGAACCTTATTTGATCTGTCTAAACAGTTCATGTAAAGATCTCTCCATTGTTCCTGCAACACTTGTGAAGCCCAGTTGCTTGCTATCCTTTCACCTCTAGAATCTGGATTTGAATCTAATGAGTGCAAATCTTTTTCTCCCATCTTGTAGGGGTCCTATGTGGAATCAATAGTATAAATATCTGATGCATCTTCTATTAGTTTAGCAGAGCTATCATGTTGTAGTTTTGATGCAACACATTTAAGGATAGTGCATTTGCCAAAACATTAAACACTATTTGCCACATGTAGCAGGAAATAAGCTCTGTGCTTATTTTGTTTTCTTTCAGAACCACTCAGTATGCATGCACGTTACTTAATTATCTAATTCACAAGAATGGTAGCAACAAGGAGCTGGTTTCAAAGCTCAAACAGTTGGAGTCTAACATGAGTGCAGGACGTAAGTGTAAGTATACAACCAATTCTGGAAAGGGGGGATAAAGTAACACTTCCTTATCCCTGTTTAATGCTCAGTGGAATGAGGTTGCTCTGAGATTTGTAAAAGTGCATTAACAAGTTCGTGTAAAATTCTTTTGTGCTCAATTAATGCATTAATTAACCCCATCAAAATGAAGAGATTAATTTATTATAAACAGTGCTGAGAGCAATAGATTTCCTATTTCTCTTTCAAAATTAGGAGATTTCTTTCAGTGTTGCTCCAGCATTAAGGCTGGAGTACATTTGTGATATTTACCTGTTAATCTGGTTTGTTTCTTTAATATAACACTTTCCACATTTTCAGGATCTTCCAAAGTGCTTTGCACCCAATGGATTACTTTTGAAGAACAGTTCCTGTGATATAGACAAATGCAATAGTCAAATGGTGACAGGATAAACAGTGAACAGATCAGATGAATTGTTTGTTGGTTGAGGAATCAATGTTCTTCAGATAGTGCTGTGGGATTTTTTTGCATTCACCTGAAGTTTAATGTCACATGAAAGACAATGCAGTAGTTTGATACTGGAGTGTCAACCTAGATATTGGAGTAAAGTTTCTGCTTTCTGCGCAATCAGGAAATTGAGTCTAAAGTGTGCTGGCAACTGCTGTTGTTAAGCTAAACTCCAAGTTTTCCTCTAAAATTGATTTACAGCATTACAAATGATCGATCTTCATGAATCAGCACAAGTGAGCAGAGGAATAGAAAGTAATTGTTTATTTTTGCTTTGTCAAAATGATGTTTCTTGCTGTATTGGAGTGGTAAACTGATGCAGTTTTGTTAGTACAGCTGAAAATGGGTCTTTCATGAAAAATAAGCATTTTTAATAAGGTTGTCCAGTCCTCCATCTGTGAGTACCCTGATATAAAATCACAAAGTGACCTAAAATGATGCTGGACCATTTTAATAGTTTAATTGATGTACACTAGTCAGTTTCTTTGTAAATTAAATACTTTTTGATGAAGTGTCTACCAGTGCCAGTGCACCTATGAAGACGTGCGTAATTTCTAAATCTGAAGTTAATTAGAAGGTACGTGTAAATTTGAAGCTGCAGGTCAATATTTAGCTTTTTTGTTTGACTTGACTCTAAGGCTAGAAAATTTGAGTAGTTGAAATTCCACTTGTAACCAATTTGCAGTGTATTCTGGTGGCAGATCTAGAAGGAAGTAGGATTGAAAAGGCATATGGGGCATGAGGGTGTTGAGCAAAACGAATGGTTGGTCAGAGTTGGCCTTGTCAGTGATACAAACTATTCGATGAGTGAAGCCACGAGCAAAGTCAAACACAGCAGCTATGAAGTTGAGGTAGGAGAATTTATGTGGCGGAAACTGTTGAAGAGGAACAGTAGGGTAAGTGAACTTGGAGGAAGCATGGGAAACTGAAGTAGAGATTGAAATCACTAAGGATGAAAAGAAAGACATGCCTTTCATAACCTTGGGATGCCCCAAAGTGCTTTACAGCTTTTTTTTCCTTTTATTCATTCACTGGGATGTAGGTGTTAACTGACAAGGCCAGCATTTGTCACCCATCCCTAATTGCCCTTGAACTTGCTAGGCCATTTAGGAGGGCATTTAAAAGTCAACCACATTGCTGTGGATCATATCTAGGCCAGACTGGGTAAGGGTGGCAGACATTTCGACAATCAATGATAATTGTCATGGTCACCATTTATATTCCAGATTTATTAATTGAATTTAAATTTCACCAACTGCCATGGTGGGATTTGAACTTGTGTCCCCAGAGCATTGGCCTGGGTCTCTGGATTATTAATCCAGTGACATTACCACTATGCCACCATCTTCCTCCTTAAGATGTACTTTAAGTATAGTTGTTGTAATGTTGGCACTTGGCAGCTAATTTGTACACAGCAAGCTCCCAGAAGCAACAATGTGATAATGATGAGAGAATCTGTTTTAGTGATGTTGATTTAAAGGATGTGTATTGATTAGGACACAGGGATAGTAAATACCATAGGATTTATTTTATGTCCACTTGAGACAGCAGATAGGGCTCTTTAATTGTATAAATTAAAATTTTATGTATATATAGGTGAGGGGCAGTGATTGGGTGATTACTTGAGCACATAAGGAGACATATTGCCACTCGTGTGGGAGTAGAGTTAGGAGTTATACACTTGGAATGGTTTCACTGTGAATAAATCTTAACTGAGTAAAGATTGGCTTTTGGTCTTCTACCTCATCAACCGGCTGTTAGGAGTTTAACAAGGGCCACAGTTTAACGTCTCATCTGAGAGGCAGCATCTCTGTCTGTACTGCACAGGGAGTGTCAGCCTAGATTTTTGTGCTCCATTTTCTGGAGTGGGACTTGAACCCACAACTTTGACTCTGAGGTTAGAGTGCTACCAACTGAACCTCTGCTGATATGCAGAGTCACTCATTGTGCAGGCTGAAGGAGGGTAGATACCCTGGGAAGGAAGTCAAGGTGGAAGAGAGTTGCGGTAGCAGACAGTGAGCAATGAATGCTTCAAAGGAGAGGTAAGACTGGTGGCATAGAGAGATGCTCAAAGGAATAGGGAGAGACACCAAGGCGTGGCATGGTTATAAGAGCCATATCGTCAATTCAGGCAAGCAAGATGATGGAAAGCACCCACGAGCCAAATTTGACTTTAAAAACAGTATAGGGCAGCTGTTGGTTAGTAACTAAAGTTCCCTCTAAGCTCTGCAGCCACATAGCAACCGAAAAGTTCCCGTGCCGGCCATGCACTAGTCGACCCCTTTAATGACCGCACGTGCGCAGTTGCACTCTTTTTATTAAAAAAAATTAAGAGGGCAGCGTATTTAAACAAATCGCCTGTGGACTCCCCCCAAGAAAAGTTAGAGGGTACTTTGGTGGCAAGTATCAGATGCCATGAAAGGCTATCTGCAGAATTCCAAGGGAGGGTTGCCACAGGCTTACTGAATGTAATTGGGCCAATAGCAGGAATTGGTGGACAGAGGTGTAATGTCGGTTGGGGGTAGGGATTGTGGGACTGAATATCCCTGAGGAAGAAATGAAAGATAGAATGGCTTGGTAATAGAACAGGGAGGAGGGGCCAAGAGAAGAATATACTATCTATTCTCTTCATACATGGCGACTGGCTTGCTGAGTGTTTTCAACATTTTTTTTTCATTGTTATTGCTATTGCATGTTCATTTATCCAGCATCACTGTGCATTATAATCATCAGTGTCTATTTTTACTTATCTTCCTGAAAAGTAAAATTAATTATTTATATGGTCATCTGAGAGAAATAAATTGTCAGGGGGCAGAATTCCAACACAACCTGTGGGATCCAGTGTAAACAGAGGGAAGATGAAGTCTTATTGATAAGTCAGCAGCCGTTGGCCTTTACAAGTGCCAGGGAACTATATCTGTCTATGTTTAGTTTGTTTTTGTCCTCTCAGCATGTAAAAGCTTTATCTATTGATTGAAAAAAGAGAACTTGCATTTAAAAGCATCTGATCACGCCCTTCGTACATTACAATCAATGGATTACTTTTTAAAGTGTGGCCATTGATTATGTGGGCAAGTATGGCAGCAAATGTGCACATAGCAAGATCTCACAGATAGTAATTGAATAAATGGCCATTCTATCCACCTGAACAGGCTTCAGTTTCAATCTCATCCAAAAGACAGCAACTTTCTCATTACTGCACTTGGATATCAAACCAGATTGTGTGCTGAAGTCTGTAAAGAGACTTGAACCCCTAACTTTTATGTTTGAGATGACAGTGCTACCAAGCTGATCCATTTTATCTGTATACTGAAGTGGAACTATGACTTTCACTGGTAAGAAAATTTTGTATTCAATTCTTTTAATTATAAAAATATTGCTTTACAGATTTGCAGTGTAATAGAAATTAAGATTATACAGCGAAAGATTGATTGTGGTTTTCTGTCAGCATAGAACAATATTCATAAAGCAAGATTTTGTTCCATGAATTCTGGTATCGATATGAGTTGTATAAACTCTGCTTCAACCTGGTCCACACTTTTTTTTTAAATGGTCGAATATGACTAGCACGTATTAGCTAACCTATAAATAGCCTCTATATGAGCAGTAATAATATATGGTTCCTCCCCAAGATGGAAGAGATTTAGCTTCTGAAAGCTCAACTAGAGAGAGTGAACCTGCCTATATTATTGCCAATGCCTCACCCAGAATAACTTAATTCTGTTACAACTAGTAAAAGCTAGTGCTGTACTAAACCCTTTCTGCTTTATTTCAGTATTCCGGCTAGGTAACACGGTGGATGCAGTTCAGGCAGCCAGAAGGAATGTTCAGCTTTCAGACCCAATGCTTCGGTTTTGCCTCACAGTCATTCCTCTCAGTCGGGCTGTGTACTTCATCTGTGATAATATTCTCTGGATGGGATCCGTGGGACTTACTGATATTAACAAGGCGAAATGGAACAAGCGGTGCGACCGCTACTACTTCTTCTCATTAATTATCAGCCTGAGCAGAGATATCTATGAGATTGTCCAGCTCCTGAAAGAAGAAGCACTGGTCCAAAAGGAACAACAGTGCAAATCCATAAGCCACCTGGGGAACGATCATGTACAGAGAGATTTTGTCTGGACACTGAGGGTCAGGACTGAGGCTTTCTTCACGCTGCTTTTTCAAAGCCTTAAAAGTAATCCTCCTGTATTACTTGACATTGTTAAAAACCTCTGTGACCTTGCCCTTCCTTTAGACAAACTAGGCATTTGCAAAACCAATCCTGGAGTTATGGGTCTCTGTGGTCTTGTTTCCTCAATTCTCTCAATTCTAACTTTGACGCACCCAACACTGAAATTGAGACCATGAACAAATCTTGTGCTCTCTGAACAAAAGTATTATTCCTTTTCTCTAATGTTTTTATCAGTATATCTGGGAGTGGAAATCAATTGCTTTCAAAATGTAGGCTGTGGCTTCTGAAAGCAAGATATATAATGGCGTATTTTTAATATTTTGCTCTCGCTACAAGAATTGTTCTTTCAATTATTGCTGCAACTTAAGAGTGCAAAAGTTTAAGGGAACTTCTAACGTGTGCTGTTGCTTATGAACTTCGAACTTTTCTTTATTGAAATCAGCCATCCTACAAACAGATCAATTATGATTGCTATGCCGGGGTCAAGTTGACATCATGTGAGTTGGACACTAAAACAGACCAAAAGCACACAACTGGGATTTGTGTCCTGGCCAGGGCACTAAGATTCTAACACTATACGATAAATATCTGCCTCTTTTCAACTGAGTGCTATGTCAGCAACAGCCTTATCCATGATGAACATGATTCCCCAGTTTTTTTTGATACCCATCTCGAGGAGAAATAATGGAAGGTTATTTCCACTGGCTGGATATTGGGTAACAAGAGGCTGTAAGTTCAGGATTATCACTTAAAGGGGAAAAAAATTTAGAATCTAATATGAAATGCTTTGGTACAAGTAGTTGTTGAGGCTGAGACTGTGACACCATTTAAAGAAGAATAGAATGGGTATCTGAAATTGAAAAGAATGAGCTCCAGTTCAGTCCTAGCATTGGCACAGATAATGGGACAAGTGGATTACTTTTTGTGGTGTAATTTCCATGATTCAGACCATCTGAGAAATTAGTATCAAACTATTTCAAACTGAAATCTGCCTGTAACTTTATTTATCTTTGCTGAGAAGAGTATTTTTTAACTCTTCCCAATGTTTTAGTGCCCAAATGCACTATTTGATGTGGTACTGAGATATTTTTAGACCATAAGATCCTATATTCAGTCCCACAGTTCCTGTTTGTGAGCCAGTTGATTCCTGTTAACTCTACCATTTTTGCAAAAAAAATTGAAGCATTTACTTTTTCTGAGTTAATTTGTATAAGCTACTTTTGAAGTAAAAGGAGTGGATGGTACCTTGAGTTCAGCTAGAAAATGTGTTTTCACAGACTTTAGCTGAAGATAGCTTTAGGCTCTTTTGTGGTTCCTCCATGCTTAAATAATCAGCTAGAACAACTTGGCTCATGAGTAAAGAACAGCCACTTTTATGGAACATTTCAGATGAATGGAATAATTTGGAGTAATTAAATTTTCACCACATTTCATATCTGGCTGAAGCCTGACGATAATTACTTTCTAGCATGTGACAGTCATGATTATTCTTCTCTCTGTGAATGGTGCAGACAACAGTTGAGAACCAGGATGAGTTGCACTCCACTACAGTCTAAGATGTGTTGTCTGGATACCAGAAGAAAAGTACTTGGACTCAGGCAGTTATATAAGGGGTTTGTCAGGCTTGTTGCATTAAAATTTAAGTCCAAAATTTAAAGTTTTAAAACTGACCTGCAGAATTTTATTGTATTTCTAATCCTTTAGATGATTTCCCAAGCTCATTATCAGACTGCTGTAGCTCACTGATAAGTGAGCACTGGGTGCAGAATCTTGAACTTGCCTGAATCAGAAATGGCTTCAAATAAATGTTACTCTGTACAGTATCCTCTCAGTAATCATTACATTTGCACTTTTTAACCCTTTTTAACTTTCTTAGAGGTGATGTATAGAATATTGCTCTCTGTGATGTTCCAAAAGTTAAGGACGAACCAATGAGAAAAGTAAAAATTTGAGGGGGTGCATCACAGCTCCTATCTTTTTCCTAACCGCCACGTAAGTGCTTTCCAGCAACATTCAAATGATAGTGATCAGGAGCATGAATCTTGGCTAACTAGATTTTATCCTTTTTCATCCTTAAAACAGGAGGACACCAAATCCATTTGGGATATCCTTGAAACTGTGCTGGTTGAGATCTGTTTATTCAGTGGAGATTGAGAATTGATCTTGAGTTTTGTGTGACTGTGTAATATACAGTGCACTTACTCACTCAGGTATCAAGCAACACCTACTATTATGCTTTTACAGCACTCAACTCTGCATTCAAGTTAGGATTTGTTGACTAGGACTCACCGTTTTGTTTTCAGAGTCTTAGTGCTACACAAATGCAGGGTAGTATCATGCTACAATCTGCCTGCAATGCAAGACACTTTATTTTGGAGAAATATAATTTCTCAGTTAATTTAATATTTTAATTGTCCTCTTGGATAATGAATTGTAAATATTTTCTCAGCCTTCCTCACCACTTCCTATTAAGAATAGTAAAACCTTTATGAAAATAAAAATATTGAGTTGAACATTTTATTTAAGAGCTCTTTTTAATGAGAAGTGTTTTGCATCTGAATTTAGAATCTTCAAAAACCATGTTTACTGAACAAAGTTTATGAAAACAAAGCTATGCAAACAAATGTCAAATGTTTTAAACGTTCAAAGAAATGAAATTTCATGATGGGGAAACTCTTGGCATGGAACCTTGCTTGAAAGGAACATGGGCTAGAGAGATATTACACTACACTAGGACTAATTATGCAACCCATGACCTCATCCAGCAAGACTGAACATCAAGATTTTTCCCCCTCAAATTTTCCTTACAAAACAGTATTAGAGAAATGAACTACTTCTGTATCCTAAATTAGGAAACTACAAGTTTTCAGTGACTGCTGCAAACCAATGCTGCTGTACTCAAAGAACCTGAATAATTCCACTTTGTTGTTCTTTGTGCTTTAATAAACTAATATTAAATACAAAATTGCTGCTTTATTTTACATTTCTATTTGAAATGCGTTCAGTCATCTTGCAGTCACAGATTTTAAAAGCCTGCAAGTTTAATGAGGAGGAGACTAAGGGATATAAAGAGGTAAAACCTTTATATCTTCTACCAACCCCAGCATGATGCCACCACCAAACACACCACTCTCACTCTCTCTATCACCCCCTCACCCCCCTCCACTGTTGGCATCATGTAGGGACTGTTTCTCCCCCCACCGCCCCCCCTCCGGGACACCCTGGTCCACTCCTCCATCACCCCCCTACATCTCAACCCCCTCCCACGGCACCTTCCCATGCAACCGCAGAAGGTGCAACACCTGCCCCTTTACTCCCCGCCCCCCTCTCTCACTGTCCAAGGGTCTAACACTCCTTTTCAAGTGAAGCAGCACTTCCCTCAGTTTGGCCTACTGCATTCACTGCTCCCAATGTGGTCTCCTCCATAGTGGAGAGACCAAACGCAGACTGGGTGACCGCTTTGCAGAACACCTTCGGTCTGTCTGCAAGCATGACCCAGACCTCCCTGTCGCTTGCCATTTCAACACTCCACCCTGCTCTCATGCCCACATATCCATCCTTGGCCTGTTGCAATGTTCCAGTGAAGCTCAATGCAAACTGGAGGAACAGCACCTCATCTTCCAACTAGGCACTTTACAGCATTCCGGACTTAACATTGAGTTCAACAACTTCAGATCATGAACTCTCTCCTCCATCCTCACCTTTTTTCTAATAATATTATATATTTTTTATATATATATATACTTTTCCCACCTATTTCTATTTTTAAAATTTATTTCCATCCATTGTTTTATCTCCACCTTTTAGCCTATTTCGATCCTTTCCCTCCCACCCCCACTAGGGCCATCTGTCACTTGCTCATCCTGATTTCTACTCTTAATGTCACCATTAGAGCATCTTTTAGCTAATATCACACCGTCAACGCCCCTTTGACCTTTTGTTTATGACATCTTTGGCAATCTCTCCTGTGCCTCCACCTATCACTGGCCCTCTATCCAGCTCCACCTGTTCTTCCCCCCCCCCCCCCCCCCCCCCACTTAAACAGCTTATATTTCACCACATTTCTATTTCTCTTTAGTTCTGATGAAGAGTCATACGGACTCGAAACGTTAATTCTGTCTTGCTCTCCACAGATGCTGTCAGACCTCCTGAGTTTTTCCAGCAATTTTTGTTTTTGTTTCAGGTTTCCAGCATCTGCAGTATTTTGCTTTTATCTTAGGATGTAAAGAGGTCTTCAGCTTTAAAGTTCATTGGGGAAAAGAAATGAAGTTGAATAGGAGATGGTGTGATAAATCTAAACACAGTAGGATGCACAAAGGAGGAAAGACTTCAAGGATAGTGTATTTTTATTTGGAGTTTGGCTAGACCATGTATATATGTGACAAAGTTAGTATTAACCATTGGAAAAATATTGGGTGCAGTAAACACTTAAATCATAAATTTTAATAGCACTTAGTTTTGTGAAGCTGAAATTCTGTCCATTGATTAAAAAGAAAAACTTGCATTCTTTGAGCACCTGATCTTTTAATGATTTTGAACGTGTTCCACATATTATAAATTGCCTTCAAACCCAGTACTTATGTAAGCAAGCCTGTAAACCACTCTTTATGTGGACAGCTGTTTTAACTCAAGCTGTTTTGCGATCCTTCTCTCCTTTATTTTCATGTTTATCACAAAGTCATCTTCAATATGCAAGCATATTTTATGAACTGAAACAGGATCTTGTGCAAAACGTATTTAGGGTTGTCCACATCTGTGTGTAGAGTGAACCCTTTAACCTTTGAAACATGTACCTAAAATAGAATCTCAGAATTATTATGACACAGAAGGAGACTATTCAGCTCATCATGTCTGCACCGGCACTCCAAATGAGCATTATGACTTAGTGCTATTCTCCTGCCTTTTGCCTGTGACCCTGCATGTTGTTTCTATTTAAATAGTTATCTAATGCCACGATTGAACCTGCCTCCACCAGACTTTCAGGCAGTGCATTCCAGACCCAAACTACTTGCTGTGTGAAAAAGTTTTTTTTCTCACATCACATTTGCTCATTTTGCAAAGCAAATCACTTTAAATCTGTTCCCTCTCGTTCTCGATCCTTTTACGAGCAGGAACAGTTTCTCCCTATCTACTCTATCCAGCCCCCTCATGATTTTGAACATCTCTATCAAATCTCCTCTTAGCCTTCTCTCCAAGGAGAACAGTCTCAACCTCTCCAATCTATCTTCATAACTGAAGTTTCTCATCCCTGGAACCATTCTTGTAAACCTCTTCCGCACTCTCCAATGCGTTCACGTCCTTCCTATAGTGTGTCACCCAGAACTGTACACAATACTCCAGCTTAGGTCTAACTAGTGTCTTATATAAGCTTATCATGACCTCCCTGCTCTTGTACTCTATGCCCCTATTAATGAAGCCCAGGATGCTGTATGCTTTATAAACTGCTCTCTCCACCTGTCCTGCCACCTTCAATGACCTATGCACATATACATCCAGGTCCCTCTGCTCCTTCACACCCGTAAGAATTGTACCCCTTACTTTCTATTGCCTCTCCATGTTCTTCCAACCAAAATGCATCACCTCACACTTCTCCGCATTGAGCTTCATCTGCCCACTCCACCAACTTGTCTATGTCGTTTTGAAGTTCTACACTGTCCTCCTCACAGCTTACAATGCTTCCAAGTTTCATATCATCCGCAAACTTTGAAATTGTGTTTTGTGTACCAAGATCTAGATCATGAATATATATCAGGAAAAATAGTAAAAATAATACAGAAAATAATACAATAGTACAGAATTACACCCCTGAACACTTTGAAATGGTGTGGAAAGTGGCACAGTAACATCACTTGAAAATTGAATAAAGTTTATCAAAAATAGAATAAAAGTTATAAAACAGATAAACCATCTAACTTGCAGTGTGTGTTCCAAACCTATAAAAGTTCTACATTTTCATGGATCCCTCTGTCTCTGTGAAGTTATATGGAGTTGCTCCTTGTTCCTTAGGCTTGACTGTGAACTGAAGCATTTGTAAATGTGATAGTTGTTGACAATCAGGTTTCCCAGCCATAGAACTCAAAACTGCCCCTCAAAAACAAAAAGACAAAAACATAAGTCACCCCTGTCACTGAAACCCATCTTAATTGGCAGTAAGACCCAGTTTCTGACACAATATGAACCTTGCAGGGTTTTGAAAGATAAAGATTATTTTAATGGCTCAACTATTGGGAACAGCAATAACATTTCCCCCACTAATCCAGTTTCTGTAAAGCTGTAAATCCTCATTCAATGGGAAGGTAAATAAGCTCCAAAGCAATTTTTGTTGCAAGTTGCCTCAATGTGTTATGATCTGAATATTGTATACTGTCAGATTCTGAATCCAGGCTATGTCTTGTAATGCAATAAATGCTTTACAGGTTATAATTATGTTAATTCTAATCCCACTGACAATCAGCAGACAGCTCTTTGACTATCAGCCCTTGATCAAGACAAACATTTGACATCATTGGCAGATGAAGATGTCAATTCGGTTCATTACAAGGACTTTGATGCTACAATTTTGGCATTTAGTAAAGGACAGCCACATATGTCGAAAGAATATGTTGATAAAGGTGATCTGCTTTGCCCTTAGAGAATAAATATTCAAAATACATAGTTTGTCCAATGGTAGTTAGGATGTATTTCATCTCCCTCAGTGTGCAGTGCTCCGGATTTCGGTGTTCTACTTGGAAAGACCAAGAATACAGGCTAGATGCTTACTCTGTATGTAAAGCTGGGAAATGAGGAAGTTTTTACAGCTGCAAAGATGGCCAACATGGAACCATAGAAAAGTTACAGCACAGAGAGAGGCCACTCAGCCCATTGAGTCTATGCTGGCTGAAAAAAACTAGCCGCCCATTATAATCCCACCTTCCAGCACCTGGTCCATAGCTATAGGTTACAGCACTTAAGGTGCAGATCCAGGTACCTTTTAAATAAATTGAGGGTTTCTGCCTCAACCACCAATCCTGGCAGTGAATTCCAGACACCCACCACCCTCTGTGTAAAGAAATATTTCCTAATATCCCCTCTAATCCTTCTACCAATCGCCTTAAATCTGTGCCCCTGGTAATTGACCTTTCCCCTAGGGGAAACAAGTCTTTCCTGTCGACTCTATCTCGGCCCCTCATAAGTTTATACACCTCAATCGAATCACCCCTCAGCCTCCTCTGTTCCAAGGAAAACAATCCTAAACTACCTAATCTTTCCTCAAAGCTGCAATTTTTAAGCCCTGGCATCATTCTTGTAAGTCTGTTCTGTACTCTCTGCAGAGCAATTACGTCCTTCCTGTAATGTGGTGACCAGAACTGCACACAAAACTCCAGCTGTGGCCCAGCCAGCATTGTATACAGCTCCAACATTACAAGCCTGTTTTTGTATTCTATAACTCGTCCAATAAAGGAAAGCATTCCATATGCCTACTTTATCATCTACCCACATGTGTATGAACTTACTGTGTGCAGCATGTCTGCCTGTATCTTTTGATTTGATATCATTCACTCTGTTTCAAAATATTAATTGTACAACATGTTTCAGAGACATGATCAGGCGCAAACTCTTCTTTCAGTGATCAATGTGCCAATAACGTTATATTTTAATGACAGTAACCAACCCAAAATGTGTCCGCAAAAGAATCCTTTATGAAGTCAATGCCTCAACATTTTGTTTTGCAATCTCTGTAGGGGTATAATATCTCTCTATTTCCTCTCTGGTCTTGCAGCCGTGCAGCTCTCCAGGACCTGAGGGAACAGATCGGTGAGCTTCAGATCTGTGCAAATCTAATTTCTCTTCATCTTAGTGCAAAACACCCAATTTGGCTTATGCATGTTGTTACAGCCAGTCCCCAGGTGTGGTTCCCCCAATTTGTTAACTTCCTAACTGGGACCCCAATTTTGTTTTGCTCCCGGATGAGGAGGAATGAGCTGGCTTCCCTTCTTTATTCAACCCCCTCAATTGGTCGCAACAAGGTTAATTTAAAAGAGATCTCTTCCCATCTGGATACCTTTTCCAAGTCCAAATGCATTTATGTTTTAGGAGGCGCCAATTTAACCAGGCTTTCTTGAGTCAAAGAAAGAGTAAGTTTATTAGTTACTAAAAATCTGAGAAAAATAATAAAAGCGCTACACACAGATCAGAAATGAGAAGTTAAGAGTCCAAAAATAGAAGTTAAAAATTGATATACGAATCAGTCTTTGGCTTGTCCGTAAGGTGTAGATGGTGATACATTGCGGCTGTTAAGATGGATGATTCTGGTAGTGCTGACTTTGGCAGCTTAGTAGTTGGTTTGGAGACACTTGGTTCTGCAGGTTGGCTGAAGAGGCTGCTCTATTTCCTTTTTGACTGTGGCTTTGTTGAGCCTTACCTCCAGCAATAGACAGAGAGAGACAGAGAGAGAGACCTTGCCTGCAACTGCAGGGGTGACTTGGTGGTCTTGTGCTGTCACTCTCACAGCACACTAGCACTACTCTGTAGCTAGCTTTTTAACCCATTTTCCCTGTGTATTCCTGAAAGGGGGAAAAACAATGGTTTCTTTGATCTCCAACCGTTTTACACACTCTGAAATATGAATCAACAGGAGATGGATTTTAGATGACTGCTGAGACGTGGTAATCAGTCTTTTGTCTCTGCAACCACAGGAGATTAAAGTTCAGTCTTTTGCATCCTTCCCATCTCCCTTATAAGTGTCTCTGCTTGAAGAAGGCCATGATACCTTTTCAGGTGCAACATTCCAGGTTCTCCCAGGAAAGCTCTGTCAATATAATCCAGATAGACATTTTTCAGGAAGTGGTCACTTTACATTATCAGCCACCTTTTGCTCAGTGTCCTTTCTTGTATTGCTTTTAAAACACACACATCTTCCTTAGAAAGTTCAATATGTTCACAAGTAATTTGTGGCTGTAATCGACTTTTATGACAATGTGATGACCAGCGATCCATGGGATAAGCCCTCCTGTCCGGTGACTCACCTTCCATCAAGGACTGTAACTACAGGTGCCTCAACCAATCCATTTCTTGGGCTCCTCCATTACATAGAAAACTTCTATGTTGAATCCATGGACAATCAACAACTAATCAGCAACCATTACCCATCCCCTCACTTTCCTGGCCATGCATTCAAATCTAGTCGAGAGAGGAAAATCTGCCTGTGACAATCACCCACTGAATCTGACCGCACCTTAGTCTTGCGCAATGGTGTGTATGCAAATCAAAGCCACATAAGTTTTCACATGATAGCCTGGTCTCTGTTCCTTTTCTAATGTCAGTTATAATATGATGATAATAAAGGAGAATACATTCCCCTCATAAGATTTTGTCATTATGTGTTATTTTCTTTATAAATCATTATCAACAAGTTCAGTAACCTTTTGAAATTATGACTTGGTTTACAAAGAATGTTTTTGTTCTGTTTACTTTCTGTCTGTTGATTTTTTTCTGAATACTTATATTTAAACGGTGATGTAATTGAGGAGCTGGCATTGAAGAATTATTTACTCAGAGTGAGAGAGTTGAACTAATGTCAGTAAAGATATAATCATTAATCCAGGATGCTCAGCGACTGAGCCATTTGAACTGTATATGATAATATAGCTCCCTCACAATGTTGGGCGAGTACATACTAAAAACTGCCTAATTGACACAACCATCAACTCTCAAAGTCTCTGCATGTGTAACAACTATTATTGGACTTCCAGGTGTTTGTAAATTCTCATGATTACATATGTTTTAATACTTTTGCTAAGCATAAACTATTTGAGCTAATTAATGATCCAAACTGCTTTGCATTTTAACATATTACTCAAAACATTTTGCTAAAGCAAACACAACTTCACACAAAATTCGACAAGACAATGACCAGTCTGCTGCTTATGCAGTAGGTATTAGGTTACCCATATGACTGAAATTGTAGGTGGATTCCATATTCCAAACCCTCTGTCAATGTTTTTTATTATTATTTATTTGTTTTGGCAAGTTCCTGCAGTGCATCTTGTAGACTTGGAAATATATCACTGTTCCTTCACTGTCACTGGGTCAAAATCCTGGAACTCCCTCCCTCCCTAACAGCACTGTGGGTGTACCTACACCACATGGACTGCAGTGGCTCAAGCAGGCAGCTCACCACCACCTTCTCAAGGGCAATTAGGAATGGGCAATAAATGTTGGCCTAGCCAGTGATGCCCACATCCAATGAATGAATTTAAAAAAAGGGACACTCACAGTGCTGTTAGGGAGTTCCAGGATTTTGACCCAGTGACAGTGAAGGAATGGCAGGCGACACAGCTCTGCTGCAACTGTGTGTTGATGGTGGAGGGAGTGAATGTTTAAGGTAGTGGATGGGGTGCCAGTCAAGTGGGCTGCTTTGTCCTGGATAGTGTCGAGCTTCTTGAGCGTTGTTGGAACTGCACTCATCCAGGCAAGCGGACAGTATTCCATCACACCCTTGACTTGTGCCTTATAGATGGTGGATAAGCTTTGGGGAGTCAGGAGGGGAGTTACTCTCCGCCGAATTCCCAGCCTCTGACCTGTTCTTGTAGCTACAGTACTTCGATGACTGGTTCAGTTCAGTTTCCGGTCAATGGTAAGCCCCAGGATGTTGACAGTGGGGGATTCAGTGATGGTAATGCCATTGAATGTCAAGGGGCAATGGTTGGATTATCTCTTGTTGGAGCTGGTCATTGCCTCTCAGTTGTGTGGCATGAATGTTACCTGCCACTTATCAGCCCAAGCCTGGATATTGTCCAGGTCTTGCTGCTCATGGGCACAGAATTTTTCTGAACAAGCATAAAAACAGAAATTGCTGCAATTACTCTGCAGGTCTGGCAGCATCTGTGGAGAGAGAAACGGAGTTAATGTTTCTGATCTGTGCCTTTCATCTGCAGCATTTTTGCTTTTGTATCAGTTGCTCTGAGCCGGGCTCTGAGAATGTCGACAAGAGGAGTCTTATTGATGATGATGTTCCCCCTGATTTTCTTTTCCCCGTGGTTTTGCCTTCCACCTTCCAATGCCTTGGTAACTGATACAAGAGCAAAATGCTGTGGATGCTGGAGATCTGAAATAAAAACAGAAAATGTCGGAAATACTGAGCAGATACTCCCCGTAGCCTCTACCACCTAGAAGGACAAGGGCAGCAGATACATGGGAACACCACCACCAGGAAGTTCCCCTCTAAGCCACACACCATCCTGATTTGGAGCTATGTCACCTGCCATTCCTTCACCGTCACTGGGTCAACATTCTGGAACTCCCTAACAGCACTGTGAGTGCACCTTTTTTTATTCATTCATTGGATGTGGGCATCACTGGCTAGGCCAACATTTATTGCCCATTCCTAATTGCCCTTGAGAAGGTGGTGGTGAGCTGCCTACTTGAGCCGCTGCAGTCCCTGTGGTGTAGGTACACCCACAGTGCTGTTAGGGAGGGAGTTCCAGGATTTTGACCCAGCAACAGTGAAGGAACAGTGATATATTTCCAAGTCAGGATAGTGAGTGGCTTGGAGGGAAACCTCCAGGTGGTGGCGTTCCCATGTGCCTGCTGCCCTTGTCCTTTTAGATGGTACTGGTTGTGGGTTTGACAAGTGCTGTGGAAAGAGGCTTGGTGAGTTTCTACATCACAAGAACTGCAGTGGTTCAAGAAGGCGACTCACCACCATCTTCTCACAGGCAATTGGGGATGGGCAATAAATGCTGGCCTAACCAGTGGGGCCCACACCTCATGAAAGAACAAGAGTTAACGTTTCAGGTTTGTGACGTTAAGGTCATAGATGGAAACACAAACTCTGTTTCTCTCTGCACAGATGCTGCCAGACCTGCTGTGTTTTTCCAGCATTTTCCGTTTTCTAATAATTGGGAACTGATCTGGAAATTGCTCGGGTGCACAGATCGAACCGGCTCCTGTAGCCCTCCAATACCTTCACACAGTGTGTGTGTGTGTGTGTGCACTTCACAGAGCACACCAGGGCTCCATCCTTCTACATACAACCCAGCAGAAGGATGAACCACAAAAATATTGATTTCCAGTGTTGACGAACAGTTCTTGCAGCAAGGCTAAGAGTTGGCAGTGCTGTCCAATGGGCGTGGAGGGGTGGGATCCGCAAGCTATTTAACCTCAGGGTGGAGCTAAACTCGGGAATTTCTGGCTACTTTGTACAGCTTGACTGATAACCTGGGGGAAGAACCATCCGCTGTAAGTATCTGGGGACAGTGACCCTTTTTTTAATATAGCAAAGCTACAAGAAGTATAAACTTGCTGAGTTCAGTCCTTAAGTCCCAGTATTTAGAGGAGCAAAGTTTAAAACACTGCTGAGTATTTCATATTTTAAAGTTGCATTGGGCTGTGCAAATTCATACGATTACCAAAATATCTACTAATGGAAAGCAAGTTGGCCTTAATTATATCCAAGTCTGATTTTAGTTTGCGGGACTGTTCTCTCCAGCCCAGGCTCACCCAAACCTGGCGTGTTCTGGGCTCACCTGGGCAGCTGCGTTAAAGGACCAGAGTTAATCCCAAGGGCTCAGTAGGTCAAACTTTTAATTGGCTTAACTTTCTCTAATGTCTTGCAAGCTTGCAGATATTTTATTTTACTTTCATACTCCTTGTAGTTAGATCGAAATCAGAAGTTCTCAAAAGAGGGGAATAAAGAGAGTGGGAGGATAGATAAGCTGGTGTGTTTAGATGAAGTAGCGAGAACAGGCACTTGTGAAGTGGAGAGCAGTTGGCTCCAATGACATGTTTCTATGGTGTTAATTCTACATTTAAAAATAATATAATGTATAAACAATACTTTTAACCTGCTGGACTGTCATGGTTTAGTACGTCCAAGTGTTTCTATTGAATTCCACTTACCCACTGCGCGCAATTCCTTAATGCTGTTCCATTTTAAGTGTGTGCAGTTCCCTTTTGAGACTACTTCTAGAATTTGGTTCTATGATATCAATATTTGTACTTTCGCTTGCTGTGTATCTCCATTCCAATAGATGATTAGTACTGATGCATTTGAACGTCATAGTTAGTGCTAAAATCCTATTAGCTTCTGCTAGTTTTGACCATTCGCTCGTCTGCTTATCGAAACTCCAGCCCTTCCACATTTATTTTAAGAAACCCCAATTTTGCTTTGTGGCGACCGTGCTCCCTCGAGTGAAAGAAGTTATATTCAAATAGGGCTTTATGCCCCCTCCTGGCGGCTTCAAAATGCTTCATACCCGATGATTAATACTAAATGGGTAAACCTAGCAGCCAGTTTGCACAGGGCAAAGTCCCATAAACCACAATGGTTTGAATGAGCCCGTTAATCTTCTACTTCTGGTGGTAACTGTGAGGGTATAACTCTTCAAATGGTGTCATGAGATTTTTTTTTAATATATGTCCACCATAAAAGATAGTCACGACCTCAGTTTAATGTTCCTGCTAAAAGGTGGCACTTCCAACAGTTCAGCACTCCCTTAGTGCTGTTCTGTAAGGGTTTGACTAGATTGTGCGTTCATGACCTAGAATAAGGTTTCTTACTAAAATGAGAGTGCCACCAATTGATCCAAGCTGGCACTAACCTGGTGTAGATTATCTTGTGAAGCTCGCACAAGGAAGAGCTCTTTAATGTGTACTTTGTTTTTTGTAATGATTCATTGAAATTAGGTAGCTTGGTCATCCTCTCTTTAGCTGGTGGGTGAAGTGCAGAGGATAGGCCCTCCTGCACTGTGCTCTCAGCTTATTCAGCTTTTTTTTTTCTTATTTGTGATATTCTCATCAGTAGATCCATTTCTGGCTGGCCTTTCTTTCTAATTCTCTTCCTCCCCCACCCAATCCCTCTGATTGAAAACAGATTCAGCCCTTAGTAATAGCATAAAAAAGATAATTCCCTTCCTACCTGTCTTCCCACCACCCCCCCTCCCTTAAACCAGCTTATATTTCACCTCTCTTCTATTTTCACTTAGTTCTGTTGAAGAGTCATACGGACTCGAAACGTTAACTGTGTTCCTCTCCGCAGATGCTGCCAGACCTGCTGAGTTTTTCCAGGTATTTTTGTTTTTGTTTTGGATTTCCAGCATCCACAGTTTTTTGCTTTTATAATTCCCTTATTGTTATTCATACAGCAACTTGCTACCCACATATCCATCCACAGTCCCCAGTTGCAATGGATTGCTTGGTTCATTTGTAACATTTCACCCTTAGGTACTCTGCCTTTGTTTGCTCTACCTGTTTCTTCATTTAAGCATCAACCTCTGAAAACTCTTCACTTCTTCCTACATAACAATCCTACACTATAATCCCACTGCTCCAGTATTATCTTTTGAGGATATAATAATATTAATATTTCCAGTAATTATTTTTGCTGTTGATATTAGCGACAGGGCATCAACTTACTTGGTTGTGCACTTGCTATTTACAGGTTGCCACAATGTCAGGAGACAGACAGAATAATTACACCGAGAGTAAGGTAAGGAAAAACACAAAAGCAAGCTGCAATGTCAATGGATGAAAGGGGAAGAATAGACTTGTGGATCAGCTTTAGCTCTTCACCAGGGACCCTGTATATGCAGTGCAATGGCAGTCTTGTAACAGGCATTGGTAACAAATGCACAGTAACTAGATTACCAAGCATCAGTTCAAAATGACTGTGTGGCATTGACCGATGAAGTGCTAATAACAATTGATTTGCATATTCAAATATAACTTTTTATAGGAGAACTTCATAAAGCGATTCAGCAGCCTGCTGGCAGTAAGTTCTACTTATGACATCTTCTATAATATTTATCACAACACCGTGGACAAATACCCTGTAGTTGCATCGGTTTGGGAGATTTCTGAGGGAGGAATAAAAAGAACTACAGCTCTAGCTCTGAAAAGCATGCAACCGGTTCTTCAGAAACTTCAGCCTCAAAGTAAGGAGTTACTAGTTAACCTTGTGCTTAGTATGCAAATCTGCCTGAACTATATTGTCTTGTAACTCTCCCACATTGCTGCTCAGCTTCGGAATGTTGTCGACCTCTGATTTCTTTAGACATAAATATTGGTGCATTTTCCGTTCAGTTGACTTAGACTGAACTGAACTATCTGCCCACCAGATTTTCCTGCCCACTCCCCACATCCCTTGATTAGTTCTTGATTTTCAGCTTTTTCACGTTTCAGTGAATTCTACTTTTAGATTACAAGGCCTGTATGCTATTGATAAATTTGAGTCTTACTTTCCTTTTATTTTTAGAAGCAACTCTTTCAATCAAGGTAGACTTTTTAACTAGGATGTTGCCGGGTCTTAAGGAGTTGAGTTACAGGGAAAGATTAAACAGGTTAGGACTTCATTCCTTGGAGCGTAGAAGAATGAGGGGAGATTTGATAGAAGTTTACAACATTATGAGGGGTATAGACAGAGTAAATGCGAGTAGGCTCTTTCCACTTAGATTAGGAGAAATAAACACGAGGGGACATGGCTTTAGGGTGAAAGGGGAAAGGTTTAGGGGGAACATTAGGGGGAACTTCTTCACTCAGAGAGTGGTGAGAGTGTGGAACGAGCTAACATCTGACGTGGTAAATGCGGGCTCACTAAGTTTTAAGAATAAATTAGATAGATACATGGATGGGAGAGGTCTGGAGGGCTATGAACTAGGTGCAGGTCAATGGGACTAGCGGAATAATATTTCGGCACAGACTAGAAGGGCCAAATGGCCTGTTTTCTGTGCTATAGTGTTCTATGGTTCTATGGTAGACAGAATCTTCAAACTCTGTTTATCCCCTTGTGTTAATTTGTTACAACTCTGCTCCCTTAGTCTGATTTCTTCAAAGTAGAATTCCTAATATCATCACTTTGTTTTATAATTTAACAAAATGCTAATTGCCTTTTAAAATGTGTTTCTGAAAATAAGAAGTACATGATTTAATTATCCAAGAAAACTTGCAAGACCAAATGGGTTGCTCTAAATTGCAGAATAAGCATTACTGGGCATATACTTGGGAAGTTTGGTGTTTTGTTCCACTCATGTGTTGACTGGGAATATTATGGTTTACAGTTGCAGTTGCCAATGATTATGCTTGCAAAGGACTTGACCATCTAGAGGAGAGATTTCCTGTACTTCACAAGGACTCGACAGAAGTGAGTGCCGGCCTTTCGTTATCATCACCGATTTAAAAATAAAACTGTTGCTGGGAAGTAAAAAAAAAGTTTCCAATGTACGATAGTTTTATTAAAGCTTAAGGTGTCTGCTTTTCTTGTTCCTTTATTAGGATCCCAACACACTTGAAAGGCAGTGCTTATGTTGACATTGAGAAGAAAGCTACATCTTTTTAAACTTAGTCTGTTGCAAAAGGAAGATGCAAGCATACAGATATCAACAGCATTGATCTTTGTGGAGAGTTGACAAGCATTACTGTAAGGAATCACAAGTAGGATTAGAGAGAAAGAGTCCATGATCAAATATTAAACAGATACTGGGAATACAGAATAGGCTTTTCAGCTTCTGTAAAGGGAAAAGATGGATTAATGTTTTGGGAATAGCCCTTTTTTGTTTTCTCTTTTTCTCTCTAGCCACTGGATTTCTTGTGAATTTTCTGCTCACATATTTCCAAAATTTGTACTTTCTTCCTTTTTAAGAACATAATGGGTTTGATTGAGCTTTTCTTGTTCCAATTTCCCTTGGTTTATGCGATGAGGTTTATAGATTAAGCTTGAGGTGAAGAGAGTAGAAGGTCTGTGATATACCCTGCAGGTATTTAAAAGCTCTTATTTCGAGTGGGGACAGTGCCAGGTTCATTGCCTTGACTGAAATAATTCGTCATTCATCCAATGTGGTAATATCTGTATTGATATCTTTGCAGATTGTGTCTGATGTGAAAGAAATGGCAGTTAGGAAAATGAAAAGCATAAGAGAGAACGTCACCAATCCTATCCTCCTTGTCTCTGACAAAGCAATAAATGTGGTCACCCAGAGCCTTGGGAAAACAAAAGTCTTAGTTAATGAAAATGTGACGTCTGTCTTAAGTAATGTAATTGGAAGATCAATAACTCATGGCGCTGATGCTGCTTTGTCAAGGTCTGAGCAGCTGGCTGACTCTTGTCTGCCGAATGAAGATGGAAATGGTAAGAATTCTCTCTATTCAAACTTTTCACGCACAACTAATTTGCTCACCATTTCCTTTTATGTTCAATTTCAAGTTTACATGAATTACTTACCCCTAGAAGCAAATTCAGCAATAACGTTTAAAAGAGGATTCGATAAATAATTGAAGAAAATATTTACGGGGCTTTGGGGCACAAAGCAGGGATGTAGTATTAATGCCAGAAGCCAGAACAGGCATGCTGGGCTGAATGGCTGCCTTCTGTGCTACATTATTCTATGACCTTATAGGACTTGGCTGATGGGCAGTTCACCAGGACAGCATGGTAATTTTCCTTTTCTCCATGTCTACTGGAAACATGAGAGTATCTGCTCTGTACTGAACACATTCAGGATGACACCTTGGAAGTCAGGGAAATTTATGGACATGAAGCATTAGCTACCATTTATTCTGTGCAGCACCTTGCACTTTATGAAAAACACATTGACTTCTAACCTGTAATCCATGTCCTTTTCTCAAAGCTTTTTCCTCCTTTTTAGGCAGGCCCATGGGATCGAGGATGACTTGCTTTTGCCCCAGCTTGATAAGTTCTGAAATGGTTAATAAGTCCAATGCACGGTCTGCAGACTCTACCACATGTGGGGCAGGAGGGTTGGATAGATGGGTTGTTTGGAGGTTTGTGTGCTGCCTCTGCATGTTCCTGACAAAGTCTGTGTTCGGTCCCTTCCCGAATCAGCCTTCTGCATTTTGGTCAGTCACAAGCCAGGGTCTCCCACGAGTCGATGGGTATGTTTGACCTCTTCAGGAATGCTTTGAGGAAATCCCTAAAGCATTTCTGCTGTCCTCCTGGGAGTCTTGTGCTGCGATTGAGTTCAGAGTAGAGCCAGTGTTTTGGGAATCTGGTGTCAGGCACATGAACCTTGGATACTAAGATTTTAAGTTGGGTTAAAGTCCAGAATGACCTTGATGTTCAAATACATGGGTCATTGATGGTTGCAGTGTCAGCTGATAAACATTTCACATTTTAAAAAATGTTTATTTTTATTTGGTCTAGAGGCATAGGTTACAAAAGGAAGAAAGCAATGTTGAGTTTGTCCAAGACCAAAGTTGAGCCTAATATTGGACAGCCCCATTATAGAAAGCAATTATCTAAAGAAAAAAAAATGAAATGTGCAGTGTAGATTCACTAGGGATGAGTGTGTGTAGTTGGAGATTCACCAGGGATGTGTGTGTGTGTGTGTGTGTGTGTGTGTGTAGTTAGAGATACTGAAGAATTGTTTTCAATGGAGCAGAGGGGCTGAGGAGAACTTGTTTGAGAATTTTAAGGATAACAATGAGAGAAATAGTGAAGATTTCCTCTAGTTGGCAAAAAGAGGCAGATTTAAGATGAAACAGATACCGAATTAAATGGCTGCTTGGAGAAATGTTCTTTTATTTTATAAAGGTGTAGTTAGAATTTAACGACCATTGAAACAGGGCCCAGAAGTTCTTTCTAAAAGCAAATTAGCTTCTTAAATAAAGGAGACTATTAATGAGTATGAGGTGGGACCTGGAGAGTGGAGTTAAACCAGGTGCTTGAGGGAGTGGGGAACCTCTAGTGTGTGCTTGATGGGCTCGATGACCTGTTTCTGCAGTGTAACATTCCATTATGCTCAATAGATGTTGTAAGTGACATAAGTGAAGTACTTTGTGCGAAATCCCAGAATACTGCAACATTGTGTTGAAGTGGTGACATACTGCGGGGGTCTGAAATTACCCATAACTTATAAATATATATTGCTTTTAGTAATCTTCACACTTCAAACACACTTTTGCTGGTATATTTGCCCATGTGGACAGTATAAATTATTCCTATGGATGTGACGCTATTGTGCAGGTTGTTCAAAATGGAGTGTCATTCATAAAACAATTTAAATGTTGATGTGCAAATGGATCTGTCTGTCTAAAGCACCCAGAGATTGCATATGGAATGTTGTCCTTCAAATGAAAGCCAGCGGAAAGGATTAGGTGAAGGATAAAAAAACAATCTTTTAAATTTTGGGTTATTGAATGAAAGAAAAAATGGAGTTCCCAGTTTTAAAAGAAAACAAAAATTCTGATGTGATCTACCCATAATTCAGTAGAACCAACTGATCAAGAAGTTAAACTTGGAATAATTTCAAACGTGATGCTGGTGTGATCTTTTTTCTTATCTGGTACATGTAACATTTCACATCAGTCCACGCCTCTTGAACCTTATCATCAAACCTTGGAGGAAAAATCAAATCCCTTGACCATCCATAAGATGTAGGAGCAGAAGTAGGCCATTCGGACCATTGCGTTTGCTCCACCATTCATGAGATCATGGCTGATCTGAGAATCCTCAACTCTACTTTCCTGCCTTTCCCCATAACCCTTGATTCCCTTACTGATTAAAAAATCTGTCTATCTCCGCCTTGAATATAGTTAACGACCCAACCTCTACAACCTTCTGTGGTAAAGAATTCACAGATTCACTATCCTCTCAGAAGAAATTCCTCCTCATCTTTGTCTTAAATGGGTGGCCCTTACTCTGAAATTATGCCTTGTGGTCCTAGGCTCTCCCACAAGGGGAAACAACCCCTCACTTACCCTGTCAAGCCACCTAAGAATCTTATGTTTCAATAAGGTCGCCTCTCATTCTACTAAATGAGTACAGGCCCACCCTACTCAACTTCTCATAAGAAAATCCCTCCATACCTAGGATCAACCTAGTGAACCTTCTCTGGACTGCCTCCAATGCCAATATATCTTCCCTTAGATAAGGGGACCAAAATTGTTCATAGTATTCTGGGTGTGGCCTAATGAGTGCCTTGTATAGTTCTAGCAAGACTTCCCTATTTTTATACTCCATTCCCTTTGAAATAAAGGCCAACATTACATTTGCCTTCTCTATTACCTGCTGAACTTGTATGTTAGCTTTTTGGGATTCATGCACTAGGACTCCTGAATCTCTCTGTGCTGTAGCATTCTGTAATCTTTCTCCATGTAAATAATATCCAGCTTCCTGTAATCTTCATGTAGATGATATTCAGCTCTCTTCTTCCTGCCAAAATACATAACCTCACATTTTCCCACATTTATATTTCATCTGCCAAGTTTTTGCCCACTCACCTTAACCTGCATATATCCCCCCGTAGACTGTCATCCTCACCACTTGTCTTCCCACCTATTTTTGTGTCAATCTGCAAACTTGGTGATAGTACATTCACTTCCTTCATCCAAGTCATTACGGGATTTAGTATTTAAGTAATTGTGGCCCCAGTGCTGATCCCTGTGACACTCTACTAGTTACAGGTTGCCATCCTGAAAATGCCCCCCTTATCTCAACTGTCTTAGTTAGCCAATCCTCTACCCATGCTAATATAGTACCCCAACACCATGGGCTCTTATCTTATTAAGTAGCCTTACATGTAGTACCCTATTGAACACCTTTTGAAAATCCAAATATATTACATCTACTGGTCCCCCTTTATCTATCCTGCTTGTTACCACCTCAAAGAATTCAGATAAATTTCAGGCATGATTTTCCCCTTCATGAAGCCATGTTGGCTTTGCTTGATTAGAATGCTCTGCTATTACATCCTTCATAATAGACTCCAACATTTTCCCAATGACAGATGTTAAGCTAACTGGCCTATAGTTACCTGTTGTTTATTTTTTTTGTCTGCCCCCTTTTTGAATAAGGGTGTTACATTGGCAGTTTTCCAATCCTCTGGGACTTTTCCAGAATCTAAGGATTCTTGGACGATTACAACCAGTGCATCCATTATCTCTGCAGTTACTTCCTTTTAATATTCTCGGATGCAACCCATCAGGTCCAGGGGACTCATCAGCCTTTAGCCCCATTAGTTTCCTAGTACTTTTTCTCTTGTGATAGTTATTGTATTTATTTCCTCCTCCTCTTTTGCCCCTTGATTATTTAGTATTGGAATGATATTAATGTCTTCTACCATGAAGACTGAAGCAAAGTATTTATTAACTCCTCTGCCATTTCCTGGTTTCCCAGCCTCATTCTGTAAGGGGCCTATGTTCACTTTAGGCTCCCTCTTCCTTTTTATATATTTAAAAGAGCTCTTACTGTCTTTTTATATTACTTGCTAGTTTACCCTCAAAATTTATTTTCTCTTTTTTTTTGGTCATCTTTTGTTGGTTTTTAAAACTTTCCCAATCCTCTGGCTTACCACTACTCTGGCCACATTGTATGTCTCTTCTTTTAATTTGATACTATCCTTAATTTCCTTGGTTAACTATGGTTGGTTTATTCCCTTCCTTGAATCCTCCTTCCTCACTGGGACATATCTTTGTTGTGAGTCATGAACTATTTTCTTAAACATCTGCCATTGTTCATCAGCTGTTTTTTTTTCCTTCTAAAATCCTATCCCAGTCCATTCCAGCCAACTCTGCCCTCATTCCTTTGTAAATACCATTATTTAAGTTTAGCACAGTTGTTTCTCACTCTCAAACTGAATGCTAAATTCTACCATATTATGGTCACTGTTTCCTAGGGGATCTTTCCTCAGATCATTCATTACACCTGCCTCATTACACATTACCAGATCCAAAATAGCCTGATCCCTGGTTGGATCCACAACATATTGTTCTAGGAAACTATCCCAAATACACTGTATGAATTCTTGCTTGCGGCTACCTCTGCCAATTTTATTTTACCAATCTACATGAAGATTAAAGTCACCCATGATTAATGTACTGCCTTTTCTTTATATGCCCTCATTATCTCCTGATTTATTCTGTCCTACAGTATAACTACTGTTCAGGGGCCTATAGACTACTCCCACCATTGTCGTCTTCCCCTTGTTATTTCTTACCTCCACCCGTATGGATTCTACATCTTCCAATCCAAGTTCATTTATTGCTATTGTACTTATTTCATCTTGTACTAACAAAGCTACCCCACCACCCTTCCCTTCCTGCCTGTCCTTTCGAAAAGTCACATCCCCCGAATATTTAGTTCCCAGTTTTGATCTCCTTGTAACCATGTTCTCCGCAATGGCTATAAGATCATACCCATTAACCTCTATATTTGTGCTGTTAATTCATTTTATTTTGTTCCGAATCTACATGCATTTAAGTAAAGAGCCATTCATTTTGCCTTTTTGTCATCCACCCCCCCCCACCCCCCCCCCCCCCCCCCCCCCCCCCCCCACCCTTGACCCGATTTGCTGCTGTTTCTTTGTTTGTACACTGTCCCTTCCTGTCACAATCTGGGTATCATTACCTAAATAGCTGCCCTGCAAGGCTGCCCATATCCTTTTTTGCATTGTAAGCCTACGTATCCTCTTTCCAGAACCCTCTGTCCTTGTCCTATTTGATTTAAAGCCCTCTACAGCCCTAGTTATTTGGTTCACCAGAATACTGGTCCCTGCACAGTTCAAGTGAAACCTACCTTTAGGTTGGGGTCTGCAAATTAACCACTTACTACAGCATTTGTGTTGGGTATCATCCTAGTAGGGGTCAGATTAGCTTGCTTGGTTTGATGGCTAGTGTGTGGTTTGGAATAATACACAACAACATGGGTTCAATTCCCACTCTAGCTGAGCTTGACTGGACTTGTGACCTGCATCCTTGCCTCTCCCTGAGAATGGAAGGCAATGGCAAACTACAAAATGGCCAAGAAAAACATCTTGGATGAAGAATGAGCTGCCAATAAGACAAGGACCTGCCTTCAGGCAGAGCACTCGTAGAATGGAATCATTCTAGTTTGATGTTAAACTTAATAACTATGGGCAATTTTCTTTTTGAAATTGGAATGTATCTAACTTATCCGATTTGAGGAGCGATAGTTGTATTGTGTGGTTCCAGTTAATCTTTGAGCGAGTGATGCTGTATTATTCCATGCTGCTTTTGAGTGTTTAAATCCCATCCACCATCTTCCTGCTCTAGCTGTAGAGAACGTTCTGATCTTCAATGTTGTGTTAACCTAGGACGTTAACAAACTTTTTGCACCTTTTCAAGAATTTAAAGCCATATAAGTGTGACTGAACTTTTGCAACTGTGACTGTGTTAATGTACTGCCAGTTCTTTCATATATTTGAAGGTTCTAAATCCTTTGAACAATATACATTGTGTTTTATGTTGCAGAACCTAGTCTCTGCATAATTACAAACCATTTTTCAGTAGACTCAGTTTAACAGTCTAGCCTGAATACTAAAAATGAATTGGCTTTCATTGTATCTCCTATCTCCAGTGACTGCTTCCCAACAGCCCTGCACCTCATGCTGGTCTGGACTGGAAGCTTCTCAATGGATGTCCCAATTGCATTTTCTTTTCACTTTCCTTCAACGTATTCTGGTCAAAAACAAAATTCTGCAGGTGCTGGAAATGTGAAATAAAAACAGAAAATGCTAGAAACACTCAACAGCTAGGTCAGGTAGTGTCTGTGGAGAATGAAAAGGAGCTAACACTTCAAGCCAATGTCCTTCCATTCGTGTCTGGTCACTTGCCCAATGCGGCTCTCCATTTCAGAAGCATCAAATTTCTCCTCTAAACAAGTCCTGGTTGAGCTGCATTTTATTCCCATCCGATTGGAATCCAAATTAACTATACTGTTCCAAAGTATGTTTTTAAAAATGCAGTCTTGTTCTTTAAATAAATATGTATTTTTTTAACCCAGTTTGTGTAGACATTCAGACTGACTTAATATCTTTTCAGATGAGAGAGTATTTGGTGTTTGGCAAATAAGTAGGACTATCTCTCCTTGTGCCTTTTTAATATGTCAGCACTGAAGTGTCCAATTGTTTATGGATACATACAACATAACCTCCAATCTTCTGTTATGGAATTGCAGATGAATATCTGGCTGATGGAGCTATAGTGTAATTTATAGGGAAGAATTCTCCCCCTGTTTGGGGGGGGCGTAGTTCAAGATCAGGCGTGCCTCCAATTAGCGCCCCCCATCGGGGGTGTGACACCATTTTACGTGGGTGGGCCAATTAAGGCCCGCCCAGCGTGACATCCGCCAGGAAGCGCTAAGCACTCCCTGTGTGGGCGGGGGGAATTCCCTAAGCCGGGAGTGTGCGTGATGGAGCGCATTCATCTCCCTGAGGCTAAGTGCTGCCTCAGGGAGATCAGTGCCAAATTCAAAAATGGTCAGTGCACAAAAATAAAACTTCCCTGACATGTCCCCTCGTGTGACACTGTCACATGAGTTGGGACATGCCCATCACTTATATTCAGACGCTTATTAAGTTTTTAAAAACCTTCATGAAACCTCATCCCACCCATGGATGAGGTTTCATGCTTTTTCTGAAGCCTGCCAGGGCTCCCGGCCTGCCCGCTAACCTTAAGGTTGGACGGGCAGGTCCACTAACTAGTTCAATTAGTTTTTAAATGGCCTCAATTGGCCGTTGACAGGTCGGCGGGCGCACAGCTGATTTGGCTGCACCCCCGCCGACCCGAAAATTGAAATGACGCGAGGCGACGTCAGGAGTTCAGCCCAATGTCATCCCCACGTCATTTTACGTGTCGGCGAGCAGATCTCTTCTCTCCCCCCGCCTTGCCGACCTCAGTATCCTGCCCATGAGGATATATCTCCCAATCATTGTTGCATCCTTCATCTGCATAACATGATGGACATGCAGCAAATCAAATCCATTGACAATGGGGTAGCTTCATATGATGCACTTTTGTTGATGGCTGATGAGACCAATCCTTGAGAGGCAGGTTCTGCCACAAGTGCTGTAAATGAAGTGGTTTATCAAGTGTCGTTGCGGGTGGTTGTTTTCTTTGGTGCCTGTTGCCAAACCACTGTAGATACTGATCGTCATGGTAACGCATGCGGACCCACGTGATGTCACCATTTTTCTCCACCAGCTAGTGTGTCTCGGATGCAAGAATACATACTTAGGGCCTTTTACCATGCTTGTAAAAACCCTCAAGCAGATCTTTTGGACTGGTTGTCTGACTCCAGCTTTCTCACTGTACAGAAATTCCTGTGGTATCGTTAGAATATACCTGAGGAAATAGAATAAATGTTCTTTTTGCTATATAGCAAATTGCTGATGTCTTAAAATTCCTCAATTACTTCATCAGTGCTGATCATCCTTCTCATCCATTTAAGTCCATTGTTTAATCATGTGCTTTTAATCACAAAGGAGGAACTGTCTCGCTACCTGATGCAAAACGCAAACATTGAACTTTTGCCCATAGATTGTCTATAATATGTATTAAAACTAATGCATCTTGGCTGAGATCTCACTGATAAAACCTTTGCTTAAAATTACCTTTTATTTGTCCTGTCTTTATCCACCTCCTCCATCCACCATCACCAAAACCCTTCATGAATGAAGCCAACATTAGGGCTGGCAGACCATTGGGAATGAGCAAGAGTAATTTCTTGGCTTTATTCCCATAAAGCTCTGCTAGGATGTGATAATTTGTTGTCTTCTATTTCCTGAAGTGGTGGAGACACTGAATAAAGGGACCTATTTAAACGAGGACACCTTTTTGACCTCTGGAGCACTTTTTTTGATTTGTAAAGGTTGGTAATTGGTACTGTTGTAAAAGTGCCATAACTACCAGCTTCCTATGAAATAGTATAGCACACGAGGCCATTTGGGTCATTGAATCTGTGCCAACTGAACACTAAATAGATTGTCTCAAAATCAGTCTAATACTGGCTGAACTAATGCTCTGGGCACATGGGTTCAAATCCCACCACAGCAGCTGGTGGAATTTAAATTAAATTAAAAATCTGGAACTGAAAGCTAGCCTCAATAATAGGGACCATGAAACAACTGTCAAGTGTTGTAAAAATCCATCTGCTTCACTAAAGTCTTTTAGGGAAGGAAATCTGCCATCCTTACCTAGTCTGGCTTACATGTGACCCCAGATCCAGAGCAATATGGTTGACTCTTAAGTGCTCCCTGAAATGGTCTAGCAGGCCACTCAATGCAAGGGCAATTGGGGATGGGTAATAAATGCTGACCTTGCCAGTGATGTTCACATCTCATGAAAGAATAAATAAAAAACATTGAATAACAAAAAACAAAATTCCTTCAAAGGATGTGGACTTCACTGGCTGGGCCAGCATTTATTGCCCATCCCTAGTTGCCCTTGAAGGTGGTGGTGAGCTGCCTTTTTGAACCACTGCAGTCCATGTGGTGTAGGTACACCCACAGTGCTGTTAGGAAGGGAGTTCCAGGATTTTGACCCAGCGACAGTGAAGGAACAGCAATGTATTTCCAAGTCAGGATGATGAGTGACTTGGAGGGGAACTTCCAGATGGTGGTGTTCCCATCTATCTGCTGCCCTTGTCCTTGTAGGTGGTAGTGGTCGTGGGTTTGGAAGGTGCTATCTAAGGAGCATTGGTGAATTCCTGCAGTGCATTTTGTAGATGACACACACTGCTGTTACTGTGCGTCGGTGATGGAGGAAGTGAATGTTTGTGGATGTGGTGCCAATCAAGTGGGCTGCTTTGTCCTGGATGGTGTCCAAATTCTTGAGTGTTGTAGGAGCTGCACTCATCCAGGCAAGTGGGGAGTATTCCATCACACTCCTGACTTGTGCTTTGTAGATGGTGGACAGGCTTTAGGGAGTCAGGTGAGTTACTCGTTGCACAATTCCTAGCCTCTGACCTGTAGGTGCATTGTGCTCCTGAACATTTCACAACAGGACTGTACAGAGTATCTGACATGAGTGATCTCTGTGCTAAATCTTTAAGTGTAAGATAAGGCCTCCATCTTGGGAGCTGTTGGCTTTGAGGAAGAGGAGATTTGGACTAGAAATGCCTTTTCCCATTTGCACCATAAACGTCTTGTTTCGAGAGCTACAAAATTGAGGAAAAACTGCATTCTGGCCACTGTCCACTATTTGTAGTAACATGATATTGAATCCAAACCTGTAGCTCTTGTTAAGAATATTCACTTACTTTTTTTCTTAGAAACTGCAGAGGAGGATCGACCCAGCGAGGAAACGAGCAAACTGCCACATAGAAACTACACACAGGTGTATCTTCTGGCCTCTAAACTGTATAACCATGCCTACAAACTGGTTGTGATGTTCGTTCAGAATGCAAAAAAGCAAAAGCAAGAAATAATTGCTTTGGTACCAGCTGTTTGCTTTGCAGTAAGTGCACCTTGTATTGCTTTATTTTTGGAAGTGTTGTCTGTTGATAATAAATATAGATGATGGTCAAAGCAAATACTGAATTCCATACAGTGTATTCATGATAAAATCCTAAAACCTGTGCACAAGTTTACAGAAGAATCGATCCTTTTTTTTTTCAATCCAAGTCTAGGGTATGGAACTCTTGATAGGAAAACATAGGATATAGGGGCTGGAGTAGGCCATGTTGTAACAATCATTGTAGGGACTGAACTTTTTAAAAAGATATTTGAACCTCCAGTGGTTGATTGAAAGGATCACATGCCAAGGCTAAAAACAAAAAACTACTGCAGATGCTGGAAATCCAAAACAAAAAAATAATTACCTGGAAAAACTTAGCAGGTCTGGCAGCATCGGCGGAGAAGAAAAGAGTCGACGTTTCGAGTCCACGTGACCCTTCAACAGAACGGAGTGTAGTTAGGAGAGGGGTGAAATATAAGCTGGTTTAAGGTGGGGGGCGGGGGGAGAGAAGTTGAGGGTGGGGTGGTTGTAGGGACAAGCAAGCAGTGATAGGAGCAGATAATCAAAAGATGTCACAGACAAAAGGATCAAAGAGGTGTTGAAGGTGGTGATATTATCTAAGAAAAGTGCTAATTAAGAATGGATGGCAGGACACTCAAGGTACAGCTCTAGTGGGGGTGGGGTGGAAAGACTGACAAGGTATTAGTTGTAGATTTAAAAATAATGGAAATAGGTGGGAAAAGAAAAATCTATATAAATTATTGAAAAAAACAAAAGGGAGGGGGAAAAAACGGGGTGGGGATGGGGGGAGGGAATTTAAGATCTAAAGTTGTTGAATTCAATATTCAGCCCGGAAGGCTGTAAAGTGCCTAGTCGGAAGATGAGGTGTTGTTCCTCCAGTTTGCGTTGGGCTTCACTGGAACATTGCAGCAAGCCAAGGACAGACATGTGGGCAAGAGAGCAGGGTGGAGTGTTAAAATGGCAAGCGACAGGGAGGTTTGGGTCTTTCTTGTGGACAGACCGCAGGTGTTCTGCAAAGCGGTCGCCCAGTTTGCGTTTGGTCTCTCCAATGTAGAGGAGACCGCATTGGGAGCAACAAATGCAGTAGACTAAGTTAGGGGAAATGCAAGTGAAATGCTGCTTCACTTGAAAGGAGTGTTTGGGCCCTTGGATGATGAGGAGAGAGGAAGTGAAGGGGCAGGTGTTGCATCTTCTGCGTGGGCATTGGGAGGTGCCATAGGTGGGGGTTGAGGAGTAGGGGGTGATGGAGGAGGGTGTCCCGGAGGGAACGATCCCTACGGAATACCGCCTGGGGTGGTGAAGGGAAGATGTGTTTGGTGGTCGCATCATGCTGGAGTTGGCGGAAATGGCGGAGGGTGATCCTTTGAATCCGGAGGCTGGTGGGGTGATAAGTGAGGACAAGGGGGACCCTATCATGTTTCTGGGAGGGAGGAGAAGGCTTGAGGGCGGATGTGCGGGATATGGGCCGGACACGGTTGAGGGCCCTGTCAACGACCGTGGGTGGAAAACCTTGGTTAAGGAAGAAGGAGGACATGTCAGAGGAGCTGTTTTTGAAGGTAGCGTCATCAGAACAGATGCGACAGAGGCGAAGGAACTGAGAGAATGGGATGGAGTCCTTACAGGAAGCGGGGTGTGAGGAGCTGTAGTCGAGGTAGCTGTGGGAGTCGGTAGACTTGTAATGGATATTGGTGGACAGTCTATCATCAGAAATTGAGACAGAGAGGTCAAGGAAGGGAAGAGAAGTGTCAGAGATGGACCATGTGAAAATGATGGAGGGGTGGAGATTGAATGCCAAGGCTTCCAGTTTTAAAACTATTGCTGAACTAAACAAACTAAAAGCAACATTACTGTTGCTCACTCCATGTTCTGATTAAGATCCCCCATTTAACTCTTTAAACAACCAAAAATTTCCCTCAATAGTTATAATTTAGTCTGTCCCTTAAGTGGACACTCCACTTTCCAGGAACCAGTCTAAAGCCATTCTCGGCTCCTGAGGACTTGCTGCCTTTTACCACCACCCGGGTAACTTTTAATTCCCGAACTGATTTTTCACAATGAAGGTTACCCTGGAGATGCCTTGCTCTAGCCAAAGATAGGCAGATCTCCCGACCCTGTTTAGATCCTCTCGAAATTGGTCTCTTCAATCCAAGCGCAAAGTCCCATTCTGTGTGGTGAACAATAGAGACTGGCTGCCTCCATCTTTCCTTTCTCTCGTGCGCATTCTCTTGGTGTGCTCATTCTTGTAGAGTGACCTGTCTGTATGGATCAGGGATATCTTAAGGAAACCCTGTAAGTGATACTGTAGTGGATTTCTATAGCCTGTGCCTCTGTCGAAGCCCATCTCCATGTGAATCATATGGGCCTTGTACAAATGCTGATTAATTATCATCTAAACCCCACTTTATTCTGTCTTGGAGCTGAATAGACAGTCTAAAGTATAATTGTTAATTAAACCTGACATTCCTAACAACTCCCTCTGAGACTTGGAGACAAACAGTCTACACACAATCAACACCGATGCCCTTGCCCACAGTTGTGAACATTTTGCACATCTTTTTCCCAGTAAAACAACCTGGAATCCCCTCTTTTAACCTTTAATAACCATGCCACCCAAGCTTATTGTCAGGCCAGGTTTGGAGCAGGTCACATGACCCCCATTCATTCCTATATTTTACCCTAAATTAAAAAGACTGTTCCAAAACATAACACTCTCTTATAAACTTCACATTTGTAGTAATTATCCACCTGTATCTGCTCTGCAATTCAATTAGATACAATCCTGATAACACTTGTCTTCCCCTAGATAGATTTTTGGATTCTCTGTTTGAATCTTGCATATGCTCAATGACTGAGCATCCCCAGCCCTTGGAGGTAGAGAATTCCAAAGATTCACAACCCTTTGAGTGAGGAAATACCTCCTATCTCAGTAAATAATTGCCCCCTTTTTTTGTGAGACTATTCCCCTAGTCCTAGTCTCTCCAGGAGAAACAACTCCCCAGCACCTATCCTGTCAAGCCCCCTCTGAACCCTGTATGTTTTAATAATATCACCTGTCATTCTTCTGAGCTCTGGAAAGATACATTCTACTTGACCTCTCATTGGAGGACAGCCCTCTCACCCCAGGGCCAGTCTATTTAACCTTCAAGGTGAGTTTCTCCTTCCCTAGATAAGGAAACCAAAACTAGTCACAGTACTCCAAATGTGATCTCACCAAAGCCATATACAATCGTGGCAAACCTTTGATGAAATGTGCAGTATCTTTATAATCAATTTGGGCCTATAACATGAAGTTGTGGACCTAATATTGAAGTTCTGAAGACCATAAGCTAATCGGAGTCAGCATGGTTTAATGAAGAGTAAATCGTGTTTTACTAATTTGCTGGAGTTCTTTAAAGATGTGACAAGTAAAGTGGATAATGGGGATCCTGTAGATGTAGTATATCTGGACTTCCAGAAGGCCTTTGATAAGGTGCTGCACAAAAGATAAGATCACACAGAGTTAGGGGTAATATATTAGCTTGGATAGAGGATTGGCTAACCAACAGAAAGCAGAGAGTCGGGATAAATGGATCTTTTTCTGGATGGCAAGCTGTAACTAGTGGGGTGCCACAGGGTTCGGTCCTTGGGCCCCAACTATTTACAATCTATATTAAATACTTGGATTTAGGGGTAGAAGGTACTATAGCTAAATTTGCAGATGTCACCAAAATAGGTGGGAAAGCAAATTGCAAGGAAGAAATAAGAAATTTACAAATGGATATGAACAGGTTAGGTGAATGGGCCAAAATTTGGCAGATGGAGTTTAACGTGGATAAGTGTGAGGTTTTCCATTTTGGTTGGAAGAATAAAAAGGCAACTTATTGTTTAAATGGAGAGAAACATCAGAATGCTTCAATGCGGAGTGATTTGGGTGTCCTCATGCATGAATTGCTGAAAGCTAGTATGCAGGTACATTAGGTAATAAGGGAGGCAAGTGGAATTTTGGCATTTATTGCTAAAGGAATAGAGTATAAAAATAGGGAACAAAAACAGAATTACCTGGAAAAACTCAGCAGGTCTGGCAGCTTCTCCGCCGATGCTGCCAGACCTGTTGAGTTTTTCCAGGTAATTCTGTTTTTGTTTTGGATTTCCAGCATCCGCAGTAGTTTTTTGTTTTTATGAAAATAGGGAAGTGTTGTTGCAACTGTACAAGGCATTGGTGAGACCGCACCTGGAGTACTGTGCACAGTTTTGGTCCCCTTACTTGAGGAAGGATGTAGTTGCACTGGAGGCAGTTCAGAGGAGGTTCACTAGATTGATTCCAGAGATGTGGGGCTTGTCTTATAAGGAGAGATTGAGCAGTTTAGGCCTATACTTGTTAGAGTTTAGAAGGATGAGAGGAGATCTGATTGAGGTATATAAGATGCTAAAGGGGATAGACAAGTAGACGTGGAGCGGATGTTTCCCCTTGTGGGGCATTTTAGAACGAAAGGCCATAGTTTTAGGCTAAAGGGTGGTAGATTTAAATCAGAGATGAGGAGGAATTACTTTTCTCAAAGGGTCGTGAATATGTGGAACTCACTACCTCAGTGCAGTGGATGCCAGGATGTTGAATAAATTTAAGGAGGAAATACAAATCTGTATGGGGAGAGGGCAGGAAATTGGAGTTGAGGCTGAAATGAGATCAGCTATGATCCTAATGAATGGCGGGGCAGGCTCGAGGGGCTGAATTGACTACTCCAGCTCTTAGTTCTTATAAGGAAACTTTGAATATTTTTGCAATTCATCTACTGCATGTAGCTCCAGCTATTATTTAAATGCAATTAATACTAAAGTCAATGCTAAAGCATTATGCTATCTAAGATGTACATACTATAATTCTAACTGAATTGAAAATTCACTTCTGCATGGATTTTGAAAACCGTAAAGTCCTTTTTTGCTGTGAAACAAGGTGAACAAAAATTTAAAGACCGCCTGATGTGGGAGTTGAATTAATTTGTTTCCTTTCAAGCTTCTACTTCACACACCTAACTCCTGTGAAGAGTTCAAAAATGGAACTCGTCTTTCATTTTGCAAATCTGGAACTGTCTAATTTGCAATTTCTACCCCCTCGGCATTTCTTATGTCCTGTATCATGGACCTTGGCCATTCATTTAGGCTTCACAACATTCTGGCATAACACTGCAAACCATCCCTCCAGTGGCCCACAGCCTCAGCGCAAATCTTGTTCTGTTTCCTTGTACTGAATGTCTCTCATTGCAGTCAGTTGGCTCAAGGTCCATTTTCTAAAACTTGGTGGGGAGAAGAATAGTTTCAATTGTTTCCTGAGAGTTTCACCTTTATGATTTTAACCTCTCTGAAAATGACTAAATAACTTTCCTAGTACAAGGATAACTTAAATGGTGATGATCTCAACCAATAACAACCTGCACTTGTATAGTGTCATGATAAAGAAGGAAAAACTTCCAAATTGCGTCGGGAAATATTGGGCTTTTAAAAATAAGACCTGAATTTTAAAAATGCACACAAGCTATGGGCTAGACTCCCCATGAGGTAATGGAACCCCACCCTGTTGCCAGACAAAGTACTTCTAAAGACATTGAGAAACTAATTGCTTCCTCTGGTAGAGACAATGGGACATAATGGGAGATGAGAATCATCTCATCATGAAATCCTGTGAGCAATGCCCAGACGGATTTGTGAATTTGCTTCCCACTTGGAATATAGAAAGAAGGGGTTAAAAGTGAGCTGAAAAGCTGCCTCATGGTCTGCCTGTTGGTGGGTGTTCTGACAGAGAGCATTTGCTGAAAGTTTAACTCCAAAGTAACAGCCACACACACTACTCCTGCAATCACCATTTTGCAGGCATCCCGATCTCTCCCTCTCTACCAGAGTCAATTCTACTGGAATCTCAAATTACCTAAATTCTTTATTTTAACCTGTATGACTATATATGCATACGTTTTATCCTTTCTTGCCTTTAGCAGTTAATAAACGTACTCTTACCAGGGAACCTCACATGGGGGTGGGTCGTAACAGCACTTTAACATAGTAAAATATCCTAAGGCATTTCACAGGAGGACTATCAAACAAAAATTAACACCAAGCCACATAAGGAGATATTGGGTCAGGTAGCCGGAAGTTTGGTCAAAGAGATGGGTTTTAAGGAGCACCTTGGAGGAGAGAGAGGTGGAGAGATTTCGAGAGGAAACTCCAGAGTTCAGGGCCTAGGCAACTGAAGGCATAACTACCAATGGAGAGGTGCTTAAAACCCTTGTGATTAGAAGTTGTACAACACCATTTGACCTTCAACGTCATTGCCTGCTGTGGGAAGCCATGAAATAAGTGTGAATTGTACTAAATACCTGTTCTACTTCAGTTTTAAGTACAGCCTTGTGGATTGTCAGGGTAAACTACATCCCATTATATTAATAGCACCTGTACACTTAAGTGGTGTTTTGGTCATCTCTCTTTTTGACACAGGTTGTGGACAGTGATGGGACATAAGAATACTTGAGGCCCTGGTGATGACTTCACCACACTAGTGAACAGTTTTCCAATATTTGGTAAAACTACTTTGGTCTCCCTAAAGGGTCGTGTTTTAACCTAAAAGGATTAACATGGGGTTGGAGCTTGGAGCTTAAAACTTCAGTGCTGTTGTGGGTTGGAGTACTTGATGGGAACAAAATGGCATTCCCAAAATGTGTTTTCCTCAACATCTGATACAGAGTTTGGATCTCTGAGCACTGGGTGTACATCTGTCTAAGACAAATATATTTTATAGGCACGATTTTCAAGATGTATTTCAATAAAAGCTTTGTGCCGCTGATTTTAAAAAAGTCTTGTCTGGTACGTTGATAGCTCAGTCAGAGGCAATTTCCTTTTATCTTATTTTCTAGAGTAAACTGTTGAACTTCTCTGAACTTTCTCTGCCTTCAATGTTGAACTTGCCTAACCTGTACTAGTGAATTTATCCAATGACAGGGCCAATTTTAATCCTGCCTATTTGGCAGAAACCAGTTAGGTGGGCAATTTTAAAATGGCCAGAGCATCTTTTCCCTACCCCTACCCTCCCAAGCTCTTCCACCTCCATGCCTGCTCCTTCCTGTGGTGTGTAATTTTAATCTGCTATTTTCGGCAGGCAAGGGCCTGGTGGAAGGCAGCAAGGACTTTCATTTTAAACTTGCTGATCAGGCTGCCCTGACACCAAGGCTTGATTGCAATTTTAGCCCAAGGTCTGGACATGGGAAGCTGTGGAAGCTTCCAAGCCAGGCCAACCAGCATCAGAGGAGGCCTGGAATATTAAATATCATATTTTTGTTGTTACCTTATGGGTCAGGAGAAGCAGAGGTCCTTTGTGTCCCACAAGAAAACCCTGCACTTCCCCCATCCCCTTAACCATGCCCTCCCAACCCCCTCCTAAGCACTTGTCTGAGCACCAGGAATCCTTCCTGTTATAATGCGGGTTCTTTGGATGACTCAGTGATGAGATCTTGAGACTTGTATATTTAAACATGAACCCTATATTGTTAATCTTTAACTATTTACAGATCACAGGTTACTGTCATGTATGACACTATTGCCATGCAGGTAGGCTGCTTCAGAGATATTCTCTCAACTCTGCTCTCAGTCTATTACCATGTGACTCTATACATCATACCATGGGCAATGCTATTCTCCAGTCCCACGTTAACCCTTACACTGAGCACCTTTACATTACAAGGGCATACAACACATCATACAACACTTCTTTTATTCCTGGCAGCGGCTTCCTGGCACCCAAAACCCTGTTCCCACCCATAAGACAACAGGTGGTTCCACTGGCTTCAGACAGGAGACTGATGGAGTCTGTGATAAGGATACTCTGGAGTCAAAACACGGGCTCAATAATTTGAAATGCTTTTGGTGTATTGTAATTGCCTGAATGGGAAGGATCTGAGTTGTGCCCAACTTGGAGCCTTTCCTGTGTCAAGTGATACATGAGGCAGACAAAGCACGTGCTTATGTCTGTTCTCATAGGTAGCTTTTCCTGGAATAAGTTGTCAGCCTGTTGCCAGTGGCTGTGGCTTGTGGGGTGCCGTTCTGCATCAAGCATGGCTGACCAGGAGACACTCCTGCTTTTCCCACCTGCCATAGGCTTCTTGGAAGGATTTTACAGGTTAATAATCAACCAGTTTTGGCTGCATTATGATCGCACCTTGCATGGCCATTAAATCCTGGAGTGGGACTTGAACCCATAGCATCTGGCTCGGAGGAAGGGATGTTACCCACTCCAACAGAAGACCTATCTGTGCCCAAAACAATTTGGGAAAGGAACCCAGGGAAAAATGAAGAAAGGGCAAAGAGAAATTTGGGTTAAAATGTTGCATTGATTTTCAGATGGGTAACACAAGTGTTGTGCATCCTCATTTATTAGGGTTATGGAGCTGCTCCTCCTCCTGCCACCCTATATCTCTACAGTCTCCTATTCCTCCCCCCCCCACCCGTGACTCCAAGACGAGCAACTGTGTACTGAGCAAAGCAGCAATCTGATGATGAGATATCAAGATTGTGACAGGGCAGTGATGGATGTGGTAAGGGATCATGCATTTGAATGTAGTATGTGCATCTTACATGGTGCGGATTGCTCATTGGACAAAATTGTAAGCCCTTGCAAAAGCAACCACTGTGTAAACTTGTTTTGAAGGAAATGTTGCTGTCTGGATGACTGACAATTTCTTCCGATTAAATATTGGGAAGGTTGAAGCCATTGTTTTTTTTTTACCCCTTGCTCTGAACTCTTTCCTAGCTATGGGCTCCACAGGTTAGGGAACAGAGTTTGTGGATGGGGGCTGATGGCCACAGTTTCAGACTTTCTAATGTTTAAATGGAAGAAAAGAATTTCTGCCTTGGAATGTGAATTGAGCAGAAACTGTTTTTTTTCTCTCCCCCCACCCCCCCCCCCCCACCGCCCCCCGCCCCCACTTCCGGGAACTTCTGCCAAGGTAAACCTGGATGTTGCCGGCAGCAATCGAAAGAAGCAAGATCCAACTGACAGTCGGACATTAAGCTTGCACACTAATACGGAAGGAGAGCAAAAGAAGTGTGGAATTGCAGAGGTAACTTTGACTGTAAAACTAAGTAGAGGGCTAAATTTACAAATCCCAACACGGGGGCCTTGTCCTTCTAAAATTGTGGGATTGCTCCCCAAAGCTCTTTGAATTAAAATTAACGCATTGGAATTTGTTGGGGTGGGGGGGGGGTGGGGGGTGGGGTGGTGGCTGGAGAGGTGCCTGTGATTTTCTGAGGATCAACTTGGACTTCCTGTCAGAAGTGTGTTTTAGCAAAATTGGCCCTTGAATGACAAAAGGTGACTTCAAAACAGACCTTGCAGGCCACCAAATAAGTGTCTCTTGCAAGAAAATTATTTGTATTTGAACACTGCTTGGTTGCAACTTATTGTCCATACAAAGAAGAATCTGTCTCACTGACAGTGTGTTTCCATCAGTACTTCAAAGTTAGAAAACAAAGATGGAACACGTTCAGTGGACCCAAAGTACAATGCCTTGCCCCATGTACTGACAGAACAGCTGGCTTATTTCTTTTTGTCAGCGATTTTTATATCCAAACATTTTGTCTTTATTTGATAATCGCTTTGATTTTACAACAAGGGAAAGAACTGTAAGCCAACCCATGAGAAGGATCTGAGTGATTGCACCACACAAAAATGTTTTCCTTCTTCTTTCTTGACTCCTTTTTACATGGAAGTTTTTGGTTTATTTTTCCTCACTCTTGGCCAAGAGTTCTCCAAGTGCCTAATGCTCTTTGCCCCACCATTCCTGGACCTGAAGCCAATTTGCTTCTTCCATGCCCCACAGAAGTTGATACATATTTGCACAAAGTCATAGCAACAAAGAAAGTTGTTTCAAGGAATTTGGAACTCAGTCAAATAAAGCAGTTTCCTGGGCGATTACAAAGTATTAAGTGTTTTGTGCTGGTAAAATGTTGATCAGTTTGTGATCAATGGCACACAGAATACTGTACTTAATGTTGATATGCTAGTATCTGCCTTTTAAGCTGAATCAAAGTTTGTCTGTTTGCATTGATAGCCCAATGGGGAAATGCGCAGCTTAGAGTGGTACAAAGCCCATATAAAGCAGGTTTCATTCCTGGTTCTGGATGAGACAAATAAGAGAAGGGAAACCATAACTGCCCTCAATAGACTGGACTTGGGTATGAAGCAGAATCTTGTTAAGTTCTGCATGTATGATGGATTGTCAAAGAGAGCTCAACTGAGATGTCGGAGTTATCTTGCTTGCAAACACTTAGTGCAGAATTTTGCCCCTGCATGTGGGCAGTTATGATGGCTGGTGGCCAGATGTGAAATCTCATGCCAATGTGTTGGCCCAATCCCAGAAACCGTATTGGGGTCTGAAGTGCTACCTGGCAGCGGGCAGCAATTAAGGTGAGTTAATTGGCCATTTACAGAGGCCAGTGGGAAATTTTCAGTCTGCCTACAATACCCACGCCACCCCCATGGCCTTGGACTAGGCCATCTGTCTGGAGATGGCCTCCCAGTGGCTGACCTGGGGGGAGGGTGGCGGGGGGTGGGTTGTTGTGACAGCACTCCAGGCACTCAGTGAGGCCCTCCCTGCCTGCCTGCCAGAGCCAAGGCCACAGGCTGCCCTTCCCTTTCACAATAGTGGCCCAACCGCTGATGCCATTCTGCGGATTTAAACACTTTAGAAGTTTCAGGGAGGATGCCCCAAAAATGGAGGCACACTCTCAGTTCTTCGACTCCTCGCCTTTGGAGCTGGGTGGCTTCTATTGGTTTTCTCTGGCCACTAATTGGCCAATTTGTGGAAAATCATTGCCAGGTGACTGTTTTCACACAGTGCAGGATCACGACCCTCATTTAACCTCTACGTCATGGTCCCAACCCAAAATCCTACCATGACTGGCATCTCACTTGAGTTTGTAACCAGGAGATGCACATGAAGCTATCTGAGCAAGAGTCGGGAGATGCATTCTTTCACAGAATGTGAGCGTCGCTGTTAGGGCCAGAACGTGTTGCCCATCCCTGCTTGAGATAAGTGAGGAAGAGAAAACAGCCTTGTTTTGATAAAACCAGCAGTAAATTGGGTAGAGATTTCGGATGAAGTAATATTTGTCTTGTTACGAAACAAAATGGCACTACATAACTTTGTTTTGCAGCCTGCAGTTCCTGGCCTTCAAAAGAGCTTTGGCTGTGTCTTCAGTGATATTGTTGCTAACCTGAATGAAATATCAAATGCTGTGCAGATGAGGAAGCAGCAAGTCTTCAAGACTGTACAGAAGCTCTCCAGTCAGCTTTGGTCCAGTGATCTTGTCGTCTCCCTGGGGCATTTCGTATCCCAGTTGAAAGGAAAGTTGTGGGATGTGTGGCAAACCCGATATACGAGGATAGATGATGTCCTAAGTTATCTTGTCAGTGTCTTACTGGTAAGTACCTCTCAAACTCTGGACCTTTTCGCCGTAAATAGTGAAGAAGCTATTGGAGTAGGCTTGCATTGCTTGCCAGCGAAGGGTATCATTAAATGGGTCTAACTTCTTCCAATGTTTTAAATTGTTCTTTTTTTTTTCTTAAAAGCAAACAAACAGGCAGGCAAGAATGTTTTACCACGTATGTTTTCTCATGCTGCCTCAATTCATTTGAGATTTTTAATTAGCAGTAGGGTTGCCGTGGGGTCAGGTATGTGACTTAAACAACAACAAATGTGTGGAGCATAAACACCAGCACAGACCAGTTGGACCGAATGGCCGCCTTTTATGAGCTGTGAATTCCATGTCAAAATGGCTGTATAATTAGTGCTGGTTTAATACTTCAATACCTGATGCTCTAAAAGAATGTTCAAAGAATGTTTTCTGAAAGGTCCCAAATATTGTTCATGAGCTGTGATTTACCATAAGGGGAAGGAAAGTACACTGGAGGAATTATTGTGCAGAGACACATGGAAGATTTACTGATGTTAAGAAAAAAAGAACCAATCTCCAATGCTATTATGCATTAGAATTCAATGGGGAATGTTCTGTAATGCTGTTGATCTTGGGACTATTTTTTGTACCTAAACCCTTTTTAAAAAATTTGAATGTAAAGTGGCCTTATGTTCCTGCTGTATCTGATAACTGCAAAGCAATTTTATCCTGGAAGGAATTATTGCTGTAGATATTAATGGTGTTCCACTTACCTTGTGTTGACTATTCAGTTTGTCACAATGAGGCAAAGCTTTTGGGAAACTGTCAAATTTCCTGGAAGTGTGTTCTGACTCAATAAGAGTGGATGTGCCAGTTTGTGTCACTGAGTAGCTCTAGGAGGTCTCCAAATTAATTCTCTCTGAATTTCCCTTTTTAGAAAGGGATGGATTTGTTTGTTCCCGTCATTTCCTTTTGTTTTTGAAAAGTTCACGCTCTTATGGCTTGCCTTGTCATTCTGAATGTTTTCTGTGAAGTATTGTAAACTGACGATATTGAGTGCTGTGGGAAACGTCTGAATCTCAGGACTTTGAACAAGCTTAGCCATAGTATTTGCATGTTAGTACTGCAGTAATACTGTCAGTTTAAAGTGGCACTTGACATTTTTAACACAGGACAGTTAAGTTTAGACATTCAGGGTGGGAGGGCTGGGTATGATCAGGGAAGCAGAGAATTTTGTAAAGCTAAGTTTGTGCATGAGTCATGCAAAGTACTTTAATTTGACTGCATTTGGAGGTGATCTCTTGCATTCAAAGTACAAGATGTCTGGGAGAGGAACACTTCTGGACACAATCCCTCCTATGTGAAGTATAGACCAGCCAGATGCAGAGCAGCTTTACCTTTACGCTAATAATGTGCCTTAATTCGAAATCTTAGTGGCAATTGCATGCACATAGGAGCAGGAGTAGGCCATTCAACCCTTTGAGCCTGCTCTATCACTCATGGTCGATCTGGTTGTGGTCTCAGCTCCACTTTCCTGTTTGCCCCCCCCCCATAACCCTTGATTCCCTTGTCTAACAAAAATCTATCTAGCTCAGCCTTGAATAAATTTAAAGACCCAACCTCCACTACCTTCAGGGGAAGAGAATTCTAGAATTTGTGTTTCCATTTCCTGTATAGTTTGGCTGCTGGTGGAAAGTCATAATGTAAGGATAATGGAGTGGTTAAAATTTTGTTAGGGAAAAGTATCAAGAGCTACAAACCCAGGGTGGGTAGATGTAGTTAGGATATAAATCAACCTGATCTAATTGAAGGACCAACTCCTGTTCCTATAATTGAAGAAAAATGAAACTTTCCATATATGAAGGTAAGAATTGGAAAAGCATAGATAAGCAGCCATGATAGAAAACAAAAGACTGGGGTGGGGGTGGGGGGGGGGAAGGAAGGTGGTTAGGAGGGGGCAGGGTGGTCAGGAGTTAGGGGCCAAACTGAATTGAGTGCAGAGCCTGTCAGCCAATCTGCATTCCAAATCCAGAGAGAATGGTGTTACTCCCTGATGTAGAATCCTGTATACTGACCCCAAGATATATGTGGGAATTTTTAAATTTCATATTGAGAAGCCCAAGTGAAGGATTATGACACAGATCAAAACAAATTTTGAAGTGATGAGCAAATTGGGTTTTCAAAGCCTGGGCATTGCAGAAAGAAAAAAAAACTGGAGGAAAGGAACTCCATGGGGAAGAATTAGAGTTGGTCACTGGGCTACTGAATACATAGACATGAAGCTTTCCATGGATATGAAGATAGACTTCTCATCAATCCTGCTGGCGTTGACCTTTTGCAAGGCCCCATCCATTGCCTCCCCCCTTCCCCTTCCACCCCCCCACTACCCTCAAACTATAGTCTGATTATCATAGACCTTGATAGAAGGATATGCTGCAGTAAAATGTTATTTTCTGTATGACCTGTGTGGATATCATAATTAAACCAATACGCAATTAAATGATTTCCCTAGGCTGTCCGTAAAAGCCCATATCATTTTGGTGATATTGGGGCCCATTGGAAAAGGTGGTGGATTGGCAAATGGATAGATTAGTCGCCTCCTGAACTGCCATCTATTTAATGAGGAAATGTCTCTGCAGGAGAATGGGAAGCTGTCTTGTTGAAATTGTGATGCTTTATTAGAGACTCATACTTTGTCACTCTTGCTGTGTGAAAGAAATGGGTTAATGTGGAGTTGGGGTGGGGGTAGTTGTACAGGGGAGTGGACAGCAAATCTGAGACTGTGGCATTCCACAATACCAGTCTTTTAGTCTTTTCCACCTGCAAGAGAGCTCAATTGAAACTTGTTTGGTGGGCTATCCTTAGCTTCAGGCCAATTTCAAGCAAAGATTGTATGGTACACATTTGAGTTCAGTATTTTTGAATGGTCCAGTTCAAAATGAAATGGCTTAAAAGCACTGTGGTACATTTCTTTTCAATAAGAAATGGCATGTATCAGTGGAACATGGACCATGTATCCTCCATCCTCCTTGCCTTGTATGGTGAAAAAGTAATTGTCTTGCTTATTTTAACCTGCTTAATCGTATTGACTCCGACAAACCTACTTCAGTGTTTTGAGTTGTAAATTTTGAAGCAATGTCCAAGAATAGGCTGGAATGAGTCGAGTTCTAGGAGCAAGTCACTAGTCTCTCTCTCTCTCTTGTGCTCTCGCGCCCGCTCACTCTCACGCCCACTCCTCCATCCTTTCATTGTTTATCTTTTCCTGAGCAAGGGTAGCAAGGGCACCTCCAGTTACAGACATTTGTGCAAATCTCTCATCTGCATTAACTTTGAAATTTTTTATGACACCTGTCAATCATTTTTTAAAAATAATCTATTATCGACATAGACCTTTTTTAAAAACCAATTCCTTAGTTGATCTTTTAAATTTTCTTAGACCTTGAAGGACAAATGAGTAGAGACATCTGTTATAGTCAGATCATTGAAGATTAAAATGTAGCTGAAGGTTATGATTAAATCAAAGTGTAAACTTTTTAAAAATCCTGATGGTTATAATGACATGGAGCACCTGAGAAACATTCTTAAACGTTTCCTATAGTCATAGACCAAACAAGACAAAAACTAACCTATCTATATGACAGTCTTTTGATTCATAGAAATTGGAGGGGAAAAAAAACAGCCTTTCCTTGGGTGGTGTACAGAACACGACTCATGAGGTTTTCCAGTAAATTGGCAAATGTTAAGAATGAGCTACTTGTCTGCGTTTGGAGATTTTACACTTAGACTTGCTAATAACATATTATAATAATAGTGATGAAGCGTGCATTGTGTAAAAGTAGAAGGAACAGGAATTGGTTGAAGAATCCATTCTAAGGTTGAGTTGTCATATAAGTGTTTTGGCATCCCTCTGGTCCTAGTGTACTGAGTGGTGCTGCAGTGCATTCAGCTTCTCTGTACCTTGCCCAGGTGCTCATCCATCAGGGACGAGTCCTGATCGTGAGTCATCAGATACCTGTAGGGCGATCAGAGCCCAGCCTGATAAACACAATCCCTCAAATGTTAGTTGCTGGGTAGTGGTCACGAGCGAGAAGTTCTGGCTTTCTCTCAAACCCACCCTACCTCCGTCCTTTCCAGTCCATATGCACATTGTCATGAGCCATGCCCAACTCAGTTGATCAACTAACTGGGGAATTGAATTTGACTTATTCTTACCCATGTGCCTCAGTGCCACATAGCTCATCAATCAGCTTGGGAATGCTGAACAATTAAAAGAATAATGTAAAATGGAAGAGGAGATTCAAGTTTTTGATCGGTTCATTCCCTTGCAGTTTGGATGTGGTAGACCTGATAGGAATGGAATGTAGGTCAGAGAGTCACAAGTTCAAGCTCCAGTCCTCAGTGGGAACTTTTAATTTCCCAGTTCTTGGTGATGATATCACTCCAATCTAATAGGGAGGGGGCCTGATTGTTCCTACCATATACAAGCTCCCTCACTGCTAGTAATAGCTGTGAAATCAGCAGCTTTTGACCTTGGAACCCCAAGGGAAGCAGCAAGTGGGGTAGAAAATCAGGAAAAGTGCACGGAATGATCTCTTGTACTGTTAACGATTACCGATACTACATTTCTTTATGGATGTCACTGCTGAGTCTGTGTTCACTGGATTTTAAAGCACCACTGCTGGCAAGTTTCAAAAGTCAGTTTTTGATTGTGTAGACCATAAGTGTGCAGTGGTCTTTAGCCCTTCACAGTGAACTTGTCCATTCATTAGACACAATTGTTTATCCTACTCCAATGCAATGGGGCTGGCAGTGCATACATTTGATGGTTTCTATAGTTCTGCTTATTTCCATGTTGCTGGAATTGCTTTAAAAAAGAGCAGAATGGATGGGGGCTTTTAGTCTTTACTCCAGAAGTGTTTGTTCCAAGTAATTTTTTTTTTAAGGTTGTGTAAGATATGGGCAGCACATTTTTTTTTTTATCGTTCATCTCTATTTTCCCTGAAAGTATGGCAGGAACCATTTCAGTGTCACATTGAGTCTACCATATATGTGGGACTGGAGTGGCCTACCTGAGTGGGTAAGCTGGATTAATGAACCTGTTGGGTTTTTGTGACATGGCAGCTTATCATGGATGCTTGCTGCAAATGATAATTCTGTTTCATAACTTGCCGTGATGGGATTTAAACTTGCTGACCTCGGGTTGCTAGTCTACCCTAATGATTAGTATAGCTTTTTAAATAAGGCATGTATTTTTCAGAGAGATCGGCCAGATAGTTGATAATGATCCTCAAACTCTTAAAGCAACAGGTATCTCACACTTGGTACCCATGGAACTATACATTGGCAAGAGTTATGTCCTCAAGAAACATTTGTGCTCACAAGTGCCAGGCAACGACCATATCCAACATGAGAGAATCTAACCATCACCCCTTGACGTTCATTGAATCATTGAATCCCCCACAATCAACATCCTTGGGGTTACCATTGACCAGAAGCTGAACCAGACTAGCCATATAAATATTGTGGCTACAAGAGCAGGTCAGAGGCTGGGAATCCTGTGACAAGTAACCCACCTCCTGACTCCCCAAAGCCTGTCCACCATCTACAAGGCACAACTCAGGAGTGTGATGGAATACTCCCCACTTGCCTGGACAAATGCAACTCCAACAACACTCAAGAAGCTTGACACCATCCAGGAAAAAGCCCACTTGATTGGCAGCCCATCGACAAACATTCACTCCCTCCACCACCAATGCACAGTGGCAACAGTGTGTACCATCTACAAGATGCACTGCAGGAATTCACCAAGGCTCCTTCGACAGCACCTTCCAAATTCACGACCACTACCATCTAGAAGGACAAGGGCAGCAGATAGATGGGAACACCACCACCTGGAAGTTCCCCTCCAAATCACTCACCATCCTGACTTGGAAATATATCCCTGTTCCTTCACTGTCTCTGGGTCAAAATCCTGGAACTCCCTCCCTAACAGCACTGTGGGTGTACCTGCACCACATGGACTGCAGAGGTTCAAGAAGGCAGCTCACCACCACCTTCTCAAGGGCAATTAGGGATGAAGGCTAAATGCTGGCCCAGCCAACGAAGCCCACATCATGTGAATGATTTTTTTTTTTAAAAAGACGCAATTCATAATGGAGGAATTGAGGCCTTTTTAAAGTTTGAAGATTAAGTATTCCTAACTCTGCTAACGGTAATATATCTTCATGCCCTGTTGCCTCAAAGCTGAACCTTTTAATGGAAGGCAAATGAGATATGATCAAGGTTGATTCACAGCAAGCGGTACTCTGCCCTGCCTCACTGAGTAAATGCTGACCTGCCCTAATGATTGAGAACAGCTTGTTTAACCTCTCCCTTTGCTTGTGGTGAAATTGGTGTGAGGAAAAAACTCCGGTGGACAATTTTCACAGTGACATCAGGAACTAGATTTACTTGGTTAGAATTTCTAGCATTAACACTTTTTTTTCATGATTTTGATTGAAAACCACTCCAGTGATCTCCATGCTGTGATGCCACATGTGGATGAGGAAGCAATTTTCTTCGCTTCATCGTCTGTATAATGTAACATCTAGCCTGTAAACATCTAGAGTTGGAATTTCTTTTGTACAGAAAAAGCCCATGACGTCTACAAGTTTGTTGTTTGTCTTCACTCAAATCCTACACCGTCTGATCTCAGTGCTGCTGGTCAATGTCACTGGCTCTGTTATTGTCAATTTAAAAAGAGAATTTTTCTACTAAGCAAATAGCATTCTGTTTAACCTTTTGAATATATTTATAGACCTTCCTCTCTTTTTTTGATTGCAGACACTTAGAAAATATGACGGTTAATTGAAGAAATGTTATGTGAAGTATCTATACAAACATTGTGCAGTCCCATGCATTATGTCATTGTATGACCAAAAAAATTCCTCCTTTTTCTACTTGCCAAAAGTCTGAATATATGGTTCTGTGTGTGTCACTGCAGGGAAATAGAGTAAGTTGCTATTGGAAGACCATCCCTTTGTCCTGTAGGCAGTTGCACAGCGTTGGCAGCCATTCTGGGCTGTATGTGAGGAACTTCTCACTGCTGCACCCGAGGCTCAGTTTGATTGTTCCCAGTATTGGCTCTTCCCTGTTTCTTGCCCGGTCGCTCCTGGTAATAAATACAAAATAGGGCACACATGTTACAGAGCTGAAGGGATTTTTTGTGAATTATCCCAGTAGGCTTCTGAAAAACTGTAATTTCTTCATGGCCAAGAAGTTTCCAATGCCCTGTTGCCCTCACCCTGCTGTTACCGGCTTGTCCTTTCAGCAGCTCATGGGGCAAATCAGTTTCAAGTTGAGGGGAGAGGGAAAATATGCAAGTAGGTTGTGGGCACTCTGCAGATTCTCAGAACTTAATGGCTACAGTATTGGGCTTGGCCACTTGGAAAGCCAGTGGCAACTCTGTCACTGCCATTTCCAGGAGGCCTGAAGGGATTAAATATCAATCGAGCAGTTAACTGCCTGCAGTCGGGGATCTCCTGCCTTGAAGAGCAGCCAGCCAGTCAGAGGGCCAGCAGTTTTTCAGTCCCAGTGGCATCTCTGGGAACTGTGGCCAATGCTGGCATTGCAAGGAATCCTGAGCAGCAGCCGTGAAAGAGACGAGTGGGGTGGACTTGTGGAGGCCAGTCAGGTTGGTCCTGGCAAGGGGTGGTGGTTTGGGGCTCAGTGTAGAGACCAAGGGGACTGGGTGGTCTTTGCCTCTGACAGGGCCCTCTGGGCACTGTGCTGTGCAATCAGCTGCCCACACCCCACCCCCAAAGCCCACAGTGACTGCCAGGGCAATCCTGACTCCCCTCCCCACCACTTATAAAATACCAGTGGTGGCAGGGTGAAGGCTTTAAGTGACTCTTAATTCACCAGTAAGAGCATTAGTTAGCCTGCTGGCAGGGAGACCGACCTTGGTCAGCCCTGCCCCTGACTACTTATGGGGAGTCAGGAAGGCAATAAGTGCTCAACCTTGCGACTTCCCACCTGATTATATGGCCAACCCAGTCACAGTACTGGGGGGTGGTATTAAATTCTGCCCCCTTTTTTTTTCAACAGGATCTGGACCAATATTTTTAACATTGCGCTGATTCTGTAATTAAGCTTGCATAGTGCTTGTGGTCAGATCAGAGTACGGTGCCTCTATTCATTCTAGAGCAACCTTTCCTTTTTTTACCTCCTGAATGGTTTTTCTCTCATCAGCTATGTTTTTGACGAATTACTTTGATAAAAATCATAACTGATGTAGTTCTATAATACTGGAGATTGGAACTTGGGGAATATCAAATTTCATTAGAACCAGGTCAACATTTCTGAAACTTAAAAAGTGTTGCATTTTGCATTGTAATGCATCTTGATCTCAATGTACTCTTGAAACATGCAGGCAATGAATTTGAAGGTGCCAGATTTATTGATTCAAGCTAAATAGTGCACAATGCTTCTTATTTCTTCAGACTAACCTTATCAGTATTGAGCCGTGTAACACAATCGGAAAGCGATTGTCGTGCGTCTCCGAAACTTGGGAATTGTCCCCTTAAATTGGAAAATTGCCAATGAAACTCCATTATTTAAGAAGGGGCGGGGTGGGGGGAGAGAGACACCAATAATTTATATTTATATAGTGCTTTTAACATAAACACCCCAAGGCGCTTCATCGGAGCATTATATAACAAAACATGATACTGAGCCTCAGAAGATGTTAGGTCAGTTCCAAAAGCTTGGTCAAACAGCTGGGTTTTTAGGAGTGTTTTAAAGGAAGAGAGTGAGTTAGAGAGCTTTGGGTGTTCCAGAGCCTGGGGCCTAGGCACCTGAAGGCATGGCCACCAATAGTCAAGCAATTAACTTTGGGGATGCACGAGAGGTCAGAATTTGAGGAGCTCCGACATCTGAAAGGGTTGTGGGACTGGAGGAAATTGTGGAGATAGAGGGATGGAAGGATTTGAAAACAAGAATGAGAATTTTAGTCTTGGATTTAATATAATTAAGACTATTACTCTTAATGTCTGTCATTTTGGGACAGAGTGACTGATCAGTTGGACAAATAGGAACTGTACAGAGAGTGGCATGAATTTGTAAAGGGTAAATCATGCCCAACTAAGCTGCTTGAAATATTTCTTTTGAGGAGGTCAGTAACTTGGTGGATAAGAGTCTGTGATTGTAAGGTAAATGGACTTCCAGAAAGTATGAAAGTTCCACAAGAGATTGTTAACAAAAATGAAAATGTATGGAATTGGAGGCAACTTATTGATCTGGCAGCAAATTAGCTCAGGGTAAAAAAGTAAGGATGATGGTCTCTAATTGGCAGAATGTGACTAGTGCTGTTCTAAATATATGGAATGAAACCTATCATGTGGTCCCACTTCTAGCCTGATGCTATCTGTTATTGGGAACTTCATAAATGTATTTTAATCATACAAGTTAATGCTGCCCCAGTGCTGAACCAAGAGGAGTAGTAGGGTTTGGGAGTAGATGTGGTAGTTTTCCATTGTCATGGAAATTTAAGCCTAAATTTTCATGCGGACAGAGACTGCTCTCCGTGTTCAAAAATGCTGGCAGAGGCCCAAATCCAGAAGTCCCACCCCTCAACCTCTGCAGTTTTCATGGTGGGGGGGAGAGGAGGAATTGGGAATGGGTTCTAAATAGCACATCATGGCTCACAGAGCCAGCTGCCTCTACTCATGTGATGTTGGTGACATAGGTGCCTGAAACCTGAAGTTTGCAGATTAGACCATGTAAGAACAGGTCTGAAACTTGTGGATTCTTATGGATAGCCAGGGTAACTTTTGGAGAGGTAAAGCACCCTTTTGTATATGGTCCCGGGACACCTTTGGTAGCGGCAAGGTGCCCATTGGGGAAGGTCAGACCTCCCTTTAGGATTGTTAAAAGTAGACATGATTGTACGGAAAAAGGACATAAATTCAATGGAACTGTCCAAGCTGTCAGGGGATTTAACCCTGCTGGGGTTTAAATTTATTTATTTATTTTTAAAGTATGGAGTTTAAACAAAACCAGTGTCTGCTATTTCACTTAACTCTCAGGTTTATGTTAATAAGCTATCATTATAGGATTTGTGCTTCATGTCTGATTTTTACAACCTAACATTGTCACAGTGAGGTGTCTTGTTAAGTGAGCAGTTTGATTGACAGCTCCAAGCGGTTATGGAATAGAAATCTTTGTTTTCATAAGAGATAAGTTGAAGGAATCTTTTTTTTAATCGTGTCTTTTGTAAATTGTGACATAAGCAGACTATTTTATGTCAGCATGGCTCCTGAGATTTGCCCATGGTGGTTGTTAGCTGAGTTTGCACGGAGAGGGTAAGGGCAAAGGGTGGGGGGGTATGGGTTGACATGAGTTGGCACTGAATTGGCATGGGGCTACAAATGGCATGTGGGTGAGTAGGTAACATGGGGTATGAGGGGTCATGGGGATTGATTGAGGGGCATATGGTGGTGTGAAGGGTGTGGGGGGCATGAGGTTGCATGGATGGGATGTGGGGGGGGTGGTGAGGGAGTGTGAGAGGTAAGTGCTGGGGGGGCCTTTTTCTGTTTTATTACTTTATTTAACACCTTGGACACAGAGGCGGGCTTTCTGACCAGCCTACCTCGGCACCCGGCAGCCTCCGCACTTGTTCTGGGGGTGGTGGGCCCGACTTCTAATGCAGCGTGCCCCTTCTTCACCTCCCCCCCTTCCCCCCACCTCCCCTCCCACCACCTCAACCCCCAAACTACCACCTCCAGAAAACGCAAACCTGACCTTCCGGGCCTTTTTCTCTTGGGTTGTGTTCCCGGAGTAGAGACGTCCCATCTCTGGGGACCCTACCCGTGAGCAAGAATCTGAACCTTAGGTTCTCATCTGGTAATCACGATCGATGGGAAACCAAAGTTAGCAGATTCCATGTAAAATTCTGATGGGAACTTTGCTCTTTTGCATTTTAAGGAACCTGATCTGATGTCCCTGATTTTCTGGCCTTGGCTGGGGGCGGTGGGGGGAGACAAGTTGTGAATGAGGCAACACAATTTCCATTTGACTTTGAGCACTAGGTTCAGTTTCCTGTAAGAACTGCAAATTTTTCTGCCTTTTTTAAAAAAACTTCAATCTCCAATTCTTCAAGTGTTATCAACTGTCCGATCCTGGACCTAATTCACATTGAGTGTTTCCATGGTTTCACACTAGCTTTAGAGGGACCTTTTTTAAAGGGCTTTCAACATGTCAGCGATGGTGCTCTTGTGTGTAGAGAACATCTTAAAGGAGAACATGCAGCCTTGTACAGATAGTTGAAAAGTGGATTAACTTGTTCATTTCATGATCTAAAAGGATTTGGATTTATTGAGCATTTAAATGACCAATGCACATCTCTCTGTGCTTTACAGGCAAAGAAGTACTTTTGAAGTTCAGTCACTGTTGTAATGTAGGAAATTAGTTCTACATTATAATAAAAACTGAATTTCCCTTTACTTTCCATTTTAGGAAAATATTTACAGAGAGAATGAATGTATCTGGATGTGGTAATTATGGTTTTATGTAATGTGTAGTATACCTTTTTAAGGATGTTATAAAGGATGAAGGAAGATCTCACGATCTTATGTAACCAATAGAGGAGTGGCACGGGCTACCTCTGCAGTTAGTAGTCAGTAATATGGAGATAGGGTTTGAGTTGAAAGTGCACAAATGTAGCTGTTGAGTATCTTTTGTAAATAAACCATGTGTTCCAGCCAAGAACTGTCTGCTGATCAACTCTGTCTATTGTACCATTTGGCCATCCCACAACAAGCGTGCAACCTGGATCCATAAGCCCCAACAACAAAAAAGCGAGGACCAAGTGAAGATAACAAACTGGCTTTGAGAATAAAACAAGTTAATGAAAGAAATCAAGAGAAATGAAATTGGGCTGTACCTCGCACAGTAATTATAGATAGAATTTCCGTCATAATTGTCAAAGCAATCCCCTCAGAATGCCGCAACTTGGAAGAATGATCCTTTTGATCCAACCATGGGCGATTGGTCTCATTATACTGAACACCTTGCGTTGTTTTTCCAAGTGAATGACATTATGGGGGAAGAGAAGATGTGAGCGATCCTCTCATCTACGTTTGGGAGTAAAGCCTGTGGCTTGATTTGAAGCTTGATGATACCCAGTGCCTCAGATTCAAAGATTTTAGATGAATTGGTGGGCTTCATGAAAGGTAATTACCAGCCAAAGCCCTCGGTAACGATGCAACCGTTCAAATTTAACTCAAGAAATAGAGCCCTGGGGAAGACCGTTGCTTGTTATGTGCCAAGTTTGAAACAGTTAACAGAACATTGCGAGTTTGGTACATTTTTAAACGACATGCTCAGAGACCCTTTAGTGTGCAGTGTGAATGAGGATACGATTCAGAGGAGATTACTGTCTGAAACAAATTTGGATTTTAAGAAGGCGCTAGAGAGAGCACTGGCCATGAAAAGTGCAGTAAGGGATTCAAAAACCACAGAGGGAGCACAAAGTGGCACTGTCCCCTGTGTTGGATGGGAAGCCCCAGCCAAAAAGAGCACGAAATGAATGAACCTGCTGAGAAGCGGTAAACAGCCACCGCTAGCAAACAAATAAAAAGAAATAACTTGGCAGCGAAAACGAGGAATGATTGCAACAGAGGTGGAAACGATCAATCTTAACGATTGGCAATTTAAAAAAAATCGAATGTTTTTATTGTCATCGAAATGGACACGTAATGGGACAGAGTGCAAGGAAAGAATCGGGCAGACTTTCAAAGAAAAGAAAAAATGCCGTGAGATTTACAATGTAGAAGAGCCTGAAGCAACAAATTCATATTTATTCATTTAATTTGGAGGTTGGGAGGACAGAACCAATATGTAACAGTGAAGGTAAATGGCAGACCTATTAGAATGGAGCTTCCACTACAGTAATTGGTGAACACAGCTTCAAATATCTGATTTATGGTGAACACAGGGCAGGATTCCCCCCCCCCCCCCCCCCCCCCCCCCCCCCGCCCATCGGGGGTGACATTGAAGGGCGGGCGCACATAGGCATGCTCCCGATCGACGCTCCCGATTGGGGGTGCGGGACCGTTTTACGTGGGCACACCAATTAAGGTCTGCCCAGCATGATGTCTGCACAGAAGCTCTAAATGTAAAAAAAGCTAAAAATAGAAAAATAAAATTTCCCTGACATGTCACATGAGTTGGGACATGTCCATAATTTTTACAAAAACTTTATTAAAATTTTTAAAAACCTACATGAAACCTCATCCCGCTCTATTTGCCGCCGGGGCTCCTGGCCTGCCCGCTGACCTTAAGGTTGGATGGGCAGGTCCTTTAATTGCTTAATTGACTCTGTCAATGGCCTCAATTGGCCATTGACAGGTTGGCGGGCGCGCAGCTGATTTTGCTGCGCCCCCACCTACCTGAAAATTTAAATGGGGCGCGGTGACGTCGGGAGCGGGCCCCGCCGACACGTAAAACCCTGCCCATAAATTTAATTTGCAAGAAACTAATGCCAAATTTAAAAACTTACATATGGGTGAAGACATAAAAGTCCAAAGGCATAAGCAGAGTAACTGTTTGTTACAGAAGCCAATCTGTAAAAGTACCCTTGATGGTAGTAGGCGAGGGGCCAAGCCTCCTGGGAGGAAACTGGCTAGAGGAGATTAAGTTAGAATGGGCTGAAATTTTCCAGCTGAGAGCAAGTGGGCTACCAGAGCTACTATAAAAATGCTTCTCCGTCTTCAAGGGCGAACTTGGGACGATCCAGGGGCTGGAAGCAAAAATTCATGTAGATCCAGAGGCAAACCCCTGATTCATGATAGCAAGACCAGTACCTTATGCACTGCGGGAAAAGGTCGACACTGAACTGGGCAGACTAGAGAAAATAGGAGTTATACAACCTGTGCAGTTCTCAGAATGGTCGGCACCAATAGTCCCTGTCCTTAAACCTGACCAAAAATGGAGACTACAAATTGACAGTTAATAAAGTGGCTAAGCTAGACAGACACCCCCATACCAAAAATCAAAGATCTGTATGCTAAACTGGCAGACGGGAATGCCTACATGAAGCTTGATGTGAGTCATGCTTATCAACAATTAGAGTTAGAGAAGACCTCCTGGGAATTTTGTCACAATGAATATACACAAAGGGTTGTAACAATATACCCGTTTGCCTTTGGTATCTCCTCGGCTTCCGCCATGTCTCAAAGAACAATGGAAAGTTTACTGCAGGGACTGCCCCACGTTGTAGTTTATTTAGATGTTCTGGTGACAGGACTCACTGAAAAGGAGCATTTGGCGAACTTTAAAACATTTCTTGCAGGCTGGAGTACATTTATATATTTTTTAAAAAGTGCCTGTTACAAGCAAGGGAGGTAGTCTATTTGGGTCACTGGGTAGATTCACAGGGCCTCCACCCAGTTGAGGAAAAAGTGAGAGCCATTAGAGAGGCAGCTGCGCCAAAGAACACCTCCGAGCTCAAATCATTCTTAGGAACAATCAATTATTATGGGCAGTTCTTAGCTTGTCTACAAAACTGGCACCTCTGCATTATCTACTTAAAGAAGAGCCAACGTTGGTCTTGGTAGACACCACAGAAAGAAGCTTTCATAAAGGTGAAACAATTGTTGCACTCGTTCAACCTATGAGTACATTATGACCAGAGGAAAGAATTGGTGTTGACATGTGATGCATCTCCCAATGAAGTGGGACCAGTGCTGTCCCATTGAATGGACGATGGCATGGAACAGCCTATAGGATATGTATCAAGAATGCTCACTATGGCAGAAAAGGGATACTCTCAGAAAATGAAGGCCTGTCAATCATCTTTGTCAAGGAATTTCACCAGTACATACACAGCCGTCTTTACCATCATTTCAGGCCACAAGTCATTGCTAGGATTGTTCAGCGAGGACGAGGCTATACCACCCATAGCCTCAGCAAGAATACAACTACGGGCATTGATCCTGGCAGCATACAAGTGTACTTTCGTTCATTGGCTTGGAAATCAAATTACAAATGCTGATGCACTGAGTCGTTTGCCCTTACAAGAAAAAGATAAGGATATCCCTGTTCCACAAGAACTAATTTTACCTGCGATGAATCTAAGAAATTTAACAGTATGTGCCAGACCCATCAGAGACTGGACAAGTTGAGACCCAATCTTATCCAAAGTACGAGAACAAATGCTTGATGGATGGTCACAAGAGCTTGTATCTGATTAAATGAAACTCTAACAGAAGACATGAAATGACCTGCCAGGATGGTATCTTATTGTGGGGAGCACGAGTGATTGTTCTTCCAAGAGGAAGAAGGCTATTGCTGATTGAACTACATAGTGTACATCCAGGAATTTCCCGAATGAAGACCATAGCTCACAGCTATCTATGGTGACCTGGGATGGATGGAGAAATAGAGAGCTTAGTGAAGAATTGTGTGCAGTGTCAGTAATTGCAAAAGTTACCTTCACACCCTGGGAGTGGCCAGAAAGGCCATGGGTGTGGGTATACATTGATTATGTGGGATCTTTTCATGGGAACAATGTTTCTGCTCATTGTTGATGCCCACTCCAAAACAAATGGCCATATTACGTGAAGTCACCAACGTCTTCTGCTACAATTGAGAAGCAACGTCAAAAGTTTTTTCCATTAATGGACTACTAGAAATAGTTGTATCTGATAACAGCACGACATTTATGAGTGCTGAGCTTCAACAGTTTATCAGCCTCCACAGTATCACTCATGTAAAAACTTCACCGTGCCACCCTTCCTCAAATGGACTGGCTGAAAGAGTGGTTCAAATGTTCAAGTCAGGCATGGAAAAAGTTAACTAGAGATTCCTTAGCAACCAAGCTAGCATGCTTCCTTTCTCATTATAGGACTACCCCTCACGCAACAGGTGTCACACCTGCGGAATTATTGATGAAACGCTGTCTCGGGATGTGATTGAGCTTAACACCAAATTTAATGGGTGTGGGGGGGGGGTGGGAGGTGGACAGGATCAGGGAAGTCAAAGCTAGACACGACTGGCATAGTCGTGACAGGAGGTTTACGATAGGAGAGATGGTGTATGTGAAGAACTTTGGAGAAGGACCAAAGTGGTTACCGGGTAAAATAAGCTCAGTGACTGGACCTCTATCTTACCATGTGAAGGTGGAAGGCCAAGTCATACAGAGACATGGTGATTTGTTTCTCTCTTCCTTAGATGATCCGCAAGAAATGATTCCACCAGTGTTCATGACGGAAGTTAATGGTTGAGAGAACTCAACCTAGTACAGATGTGTCTGTACCTGCAAGACTTGAGGAAACAGATTTGTAGGTGCCCACCGAAGAGCCTGATGTTCATACAACTCCAAGAAAAGGAGGTTCCTGACCAAGTTGTAGAGCTGAGACATTCTACACATAAGGAAACCCTCAGAAATGCTGAACTTGTAAATTACTTACCTGTGTAAACAATTTTCTCAAAATAGCAAATTATACTTGTAAATGTAAAATGTGTTTCTGAGTAAAGGGGGAGGGATGTGGTAGTTATGGTTTTATGTAATGTGTAGCATACCTTTTTTAAGAAGGATGTTATAAAGGAAAATTACATGATTTTATCTAACCAATAGAGGAGCAGGGCGGTCTAACTCTAGTTAGTAGGCAAACGGATGGAGATGGGGTTTGAGTTGAAAGTGCACAAGTGTAGCTGCTGAGTACCTTTTTTTGTAAATAAACAGAATGTGTTCCACCTAAGAACTGTCTGCTGATCAACTCTGTCTATTGTACTAACCCCGCCATCCCACAACAAGCGTGCAACCTGGACCCATAAGTCCCAACAAACTGGAGACTAGGATCCAACACAGGAGTTAACAACTTTCATGTGTGTTTGGCTATACACGATATTTACAATTTCTCTATTGGTTTTCTGTCTTTTGAAATCACACTGATCTCGGACCCTCTGATTTATCCAGCATTATAAATACTGTCTATAACAGCTTGATCCTTGAATTCAATGCAGTTCTCTGCACCCAAAGAGAGTAAATGGCGTCCTAATGGCAAGCCTGTTCCCTTAAACTTCAGCTTAATCCCTGTTCCTTTTTCTATTCACCAAATCTAATTGAAAAGGAAGAGAATATTTAGAACTGGACGTAATGAGTGACTCGAAGGGACAATTAGAAAAGAGGAATGAATAGTCACTTAAGTCATTAAACTTGATTAATTTGAACAAAATCTTTTTTTAACTTAGTGACTCACTCTGTCTGGCTTGGATAAATTACCTCGAGTTTAGATTTTCAGATTAAGTGCACAAACTGTACCACAGTCATAGCATTTTTAACATTCTAGTTCCTGAATACCTGATTTTGTCCAGGCTGTTTATCCCTAACTTTAGAATGGGGCTCGGAATCACTAATCAGAGGACAAGAGTCAGTAACAACTGATCACAGAACCTTTCGTATCTGTAGTGGGTTTTCACAGGGCAACACATTGTGCGAGACCTCATTTCATTGTGTACGTTCATTTTATTTGTATTTTAACTGGCTCAGTGCTCCTAGATGATGCAATACAACATCAACAACTGGTAAATGTGCCATAGTCATTCCAAGGAAGAAAAGACAAACCCTTAAGTACAAAGTTAATGCAGTTCAATACTTTCCTTACATTTCCATGTGTATATATACCTCCTGTTTATGTCTGGATTTTGTTGATTGAAACGTATCTCATTGGTGTACTTTTTTTTAAGTTTGGGAGGCTTGCCAGTTTTTTCCATAAATATGAAATTATATACTTCCATGTTAGAATGGCACTGCGAGTAATCCCAGTGGCCTATCACCACTTAAACACTGCAAAATTTCTAATTCCACAGCGTGTGACATTTGGTCCTGTCCAGATTCCCACCTGGAAGTCAGCCTGATCGAACAGGCATCAGTCAGGCAAGGAGCAGGAAGCACCGATTCCCAACCTCAGTAAGAGGAGGTTTGTAGGCAGGGTGGGCGGATGATAGTGGGGGAGCTTGGGGGCCAAGAGGAAGCATCCCTGGTCCTCCATGCCCAGACAATGTGAAGGCACTTGCTTTCTCCTGGAGAAAACCCCAGCCGGCCCCATGAACCTGAAAACAGGCAGAATCTGAAACTTCCAGCCTCCATTTAATAGATGTAAAATGCTACCCTGCCTCCTGGGAGCGGGTTTGCTGCCTACCCCTAGCCCTGCCTCTCAAACCCAATAGTCAGCTATTGAAGCACCAGGAATTTTTTTTTTTTTGGTGTGCCAAAGCAGAAACCCTACCGAAGATTTCTACTGAGGTCCCAATATCTCCTGGATTTACTAAACTCCCATCAGGGGTGAGTAGACAAACTGCCTGAGTTAGCTACTCCCAGCTGGACTGTTATAATCAGCCTCACTGTCTTGGATCAGGGAAGAGGCACCTAGTCTGGGAAATCCTGCTGGAAAGTGGATGGGTGCATCACCTGGGGTCTTAGCCATGCTCTTCTGTGGTTAAATGTCATGGTGATTCTTGGTGAAGTTTGGAGAATTAATATTTGTATAAATGTTAAACCTTTTCATTTTGCTTGTTTACTATCCTGTCCTGAAGGTAATGACTTATACTGCAGGTAGGGACATGTTAATTGATTCTGTTTGTTCCTGCTTATAGCTCCCTGGAACATCTGTAGAGGACAATGAAGTAAAGTCTGAGACAGACGAGAATAAAAGTCAAGGCTGGCGATCTCTTGTGCCAAGACTGGCCAAGGAGGAAGGAATAGTGAAAATATCTGAAGGAAACCCTGAACCACAGATCACCCAAGGAAGACAGAATGAGTCTGTATCCAGTGAAAATACGATTTTTACGACTGTAACAGAAACAGAAGGTGGAATGTCTGTATTTTCAAGCTCTGGACAGAGTGAAAAGGAAGGCAAATGCCCAGAGTCTGAGATCGCAGGTGAACAGTCACAGAAAAACCTCGAGCAACAGTCAGCTCAAATGCCAGTGTTCCAAGAGCAGCAAGCCATTGGGGAGGATTTTAGGGAGTCTGAGCTGAGAAGTCCCAATCCATCCTAATTTGAGAAGGTTTTGGAACAGCCAGAGAAGAAGAGCAGTGAATTATGCACAGCATTGGTGCAACTTGTCACTACATAGTGCACATTCATGCTTTAAAAATGACCATTGTTAGTGAAAAATGCTTGCTCACAAATTCAAATGAAAACATGCCTGGAAAGTTAGTCGGACCTTACCGCTTCCATCTCAAAACGATAACTGACCCCTCAAAACTATTACTAACCAATCATCTTAAATGCTAGTGCCTAAATATATGACCATTCTGCAGTGTTGCTTAAAATTGAAGATATTTTGCTGGACTTTAGAATATGTCATATCAGCAAGTATATAGAATGTAGAAATAAAGACTAAGTGGTGGGTGGGAGGTGATGCAAACCAGAATGGCGTCACGGAAGCATCATGTCAAAGGTGGTGACAGGGTTAAATGGGGTGGAGATTTGCCTTATTTAATCTTATGTGGGACAGAACAACTGTGCAGAACCTTGCCTCAAAACATGAAATGTGATGGGTCAGATTCATGATGGACACAGCCTAGGAAAGAATTGGGCTGGTGGGTTGCCTGTTGCGTTTTAGGTGTTACTGTGGTGAACTTATGTCACATTTGTCAAAAAAGAAAAAGCCAGTTATCTCCTACGGGCTTCTTCTAACTCCAGAGAAACTTCCCCAGCAAAAAAAAAAACTCTTTTCATTGGTTTAATGAGTTGCTTGCTGACACTGACCATTATGACAGACATGAGGAAGACCTAAGTGGGGATGGTATACCTGGCTAAAACAGATCTATCGGTTCAAGTGTCAGGTTGACTTCTTTTGAGTTGGAAGGCCGTGGATTCAAGCCCCTGTGCAGGATTTGAGAATGTAATCTAGGCTAACACATCCCTGCAATACTGAGGGAATATTGTAGATGAGGCATTAACCCGAGTCCTCACATCTACCTGCTAAAATACTCGATGGCAAAATTTTGAAGAAAATTCAGGGGGAATTTCCAATTGTCGTAGCCAACATTTTCCCCCCACCAGTATCTCCACAACAGGCTAGCTGGCAATCTATCTCATTTATTGTTTGCGGGAACTTGTTATGCCCAGTTTAACTACTGTACTCACTTACTTCTGAAGCGCAGCCACTGTTATGTAATTCATTGGCTGTGAAGCACCTTGGGATATCTGTCCATCTAAAACAGCTAAGATCTTTGCCTCATCCTTGCTGTCCTCCTCTCTTTTACAATACCAGTTGTAAAGGCCTAGGGGAGGCAATGGCGTAATGGTATCATTGCTGGACTAGTAATCCAGAGAACCAGGTTTGGACCTAGGTTTGAATCCTGCTACGGTAGATGGTGGAATTTGAATTTAATAAAAAAATCTAGAATTAAATGTCTAATGATTGTTGATTGTTGTTAAAAACCCATCTGGTTTACTAAAGGGAAGGAAATCTGCTGTCCTTACCTGGTCTGCCTACATGTGACTCCAGACCCACAACGATGCGGTTGACTCTTAAATGTGCTCTGAACAAGGGTGATGGATAATAAATGCTGGCCTAGCCAGTGATGCCCACATCCAATGAAAAAAAAACTGGGAGGCCTATCAACTAATATCAGCCGTGTGCATCCCATCACCTTTAATCAGTGTAATCTAATATTACGCAGTGTAAATTTTCATACTTGCTTTCGAGCAGCAAGTATAGTGTGATAGTGATATGAATCTAAAGGAAAGCTTCTCTCAATAACCCATCTATACCTTCATCATTTTCCTGCTGATTCCCCAGGAACCCACATTCCACGCAAAGACCATTTGTTTCCAAGACATTGCAGCAATAAACTTTCTTCCCAAAGACAATCCCACAGTGAAACAAACTGCCAAATGAAATAGCCACAACCCCATCACTTGAAATCTTCTCATCTTTTTAGATTATTCCCATTAAAAAGTTTTTCCTCATCATGACTACTATAGTAGTAGGTCATGTCTCGTCTCAGCTGGCACTAACCACATAAATGTTAGCAGAATACACAACGAAAGCAGGAGAAACACAGCCAGCAGGCTATCACCACTACTGCCTTTGACCAACATGAATTGATCGTCGGAGGTTTTTCTGGGTTGTAAGGTTAGGAAGTGGTCCTATTATACACTGAAGAGGATTGATTTGTGCTGTCAGACAACAAACTTGGAGGACAGTCCAGAAACTATGCATTGCTGTAACTGCTCAGTGTTAGAGTGAGCAGTATGGAAATTTGTCATGTGTAAACCAGATGCAGTAGACTATAGGGAAGAATTTCTGCAAGTTCCCCCCATCATTGACGGAAACTCTGGAGAAATGGTGTTGACCAAAACTTATGCTGCTTTGCTGGGTGGAATTTTCCCGGATTTGCACCAAGTGTGGTAGCAGGTGGGTAAAATGATGTTTTGTCCTGCCAACTGTGATGGCGGCTTTTCACACCATGTTGTCCCAAACCTGCCTCATTATTTATGCACCCCCCACCCCCCACCTCCCCCTGGAAAACACATCGTTTCCATGGCGGGCGCGCGGGCTCTCATTCGCTGTATCACGCCGGGTGCCATGTTTAAAGTCCAGCCGCAAGCTCATTGCTCCCAGCTCACCACCGCTGCATGGAGGACATGGCCAGCAAAGGGAAAAAAGAACGACGGGTCGTCGAGCGACTGTTGGATGCCGCGGAGGTCCATTGGGATGTCCTGTACTCCTGCTCTGGCCACAGGATGGGCAGCAACATGACCATTCCAGCTTGGAAGGAGGTGGCAGCAGTGGCCAGGCCCAATGCCCTTCAGAAGAGGACAGCCAGTCAGTGCCGCAAGAGGATGAATGATCTCTGTTCTGCCAGGGTAAGTCGCCTGCTCATCACTCTCAACTCTCACACTCTCAAATGCATCACACATGCACAGGGCCCCCACTCACTGCCAGTTGAAGGGACATCACTATTCACTCTCTCACATTCACCGTCATTGTCCTCATCCCATCTATGGAACCACTCACCACCCACACAGGCCAGGCATACTTATCATCTGGCCTGGCAGGCATCTTGCTTACTCTTCTCCATCTCTATCCATGCAGAACAAGCTGGCACACAACAAGAGAGAGGTGGAAGACCGGTGACAGAATGCCTGAAATCGAGGTCATCACAGACTTTGAAAACAGAGCCATCCAGCTGGCCGGCCACGACCTGGACCGGTCCTGTACTGACGGTGAGGTCGGCGCTGCTCTACCAAGATCCAGCAATGCAACATCCATCAGACAACCAGGCTGTGAGTGATGTGTCCCGTTACACAGGCCACTGCCTTGCACTAATTATCTCCCCTTGCTTCCGCAGACACATCTGCCAAGCAGCCGACAGAGTCCATGACCCAGGGCCTCCAATCGAGCTCCGAAGAAACCTCTGGAGAGGAATCTGGAGGTGCCCTCCCTGAAGTCCCATCACAGCCTCACCCACACCCTCCACCAGCGCAGAGACACACACCTCGGTGGGACCTGGCTTTAGAGTAGCCTCGGGGCCACAATCTGGCGAGCACATCGCACTGTCTGATCCACAGCAAGTGAAGGCAGGGACTTCCCAGGTCCCTGGCACTCGGAGGACGGCTGGAGGCCAGAACATTGCTGAGTCCGAGTCAGATGACGAGCCTCTGGACTCTGACATGTCACAGTTGCTGGAACTGCAAAGGCAAGCTCAGGAACAACAGGAAGGGATGTCCTCAGGAAGATGGAGGAATCCATCTGCCTTCAGTCTGAGGTGGTAGCGCCGGCGTGCCAATGCACCGAGGTCAACACTGGTAGGATGGCAGCCGCCATGGAGACCTTGCTCCAGGACTTCGCTCCTGCATCACCGCGCTGGCTTAACTCCATCACTGATGCCATAGTTGGCGTTCAACAGTATGCATGCGAGAGGGGTGCCGGACAGCTCGATCTCACTCCGGCTCCCTCTGTTCCTCAAGGAGTCAGCCTGGGGCCACCATGCACCCATAGGGAGGAGGATCAGCAGGTGCACACTCCGGGCACATCCATCCACGCGACTCCAAGAGTACTGACACCTGCCAAAGCAATCACAGACAGGGCGTCGCAGTCAGCAGGCTGCCTCTACCTCCATTGTGGATGCCTGGGGAGCAACAAGACGTAGCGATCGAATTAGGAAAGTTAAGGAGAATTAACTCTTTTGGAGTCAACCAAATAAACTAAATTAACAAAATGAGGGACAAAATAAACACAGTTCCAAAGACAACATTTAAAGCAAACTTACAAACATCAAATCAAAATGTGATTAAAGGGGGTCAATAAAGCACCCCAACCCCCCGCGGTGCCCACCGGGTATGGGAGGCCTTGACGTTGCCGGCAGACACCACGTGCTCCCTCTCCAGGGACACCCGGCTGTGAACGTAGCCGTGAAAGAGGGGTTAAAGAGAATTAGTTGCACAGCCTGAGCATGGGTATTAATCACTTGTACATACTATACTGTTCACTATTTTCAATAAACTCCCAAGAATGTCTTCCTAACTCTGGCTTCTCCTAATGAGCAGTGTTCTAGTCACTCGGATGTGAAACCTTTCTGCACAAGATAAAGGCAGGTGTCTCAGTCCAGGGTCTCTTCCCTGTGTCTGTGCAGCCTTCAGACCACAGTGATGGTCTGGCCTCACACTCCCTGGAGACATTACTGATGCCTGTACCTCGGCGGTGCTGGTCGTTGCTGCCAGAATGTAGTGGGCAGGTGCCACAGAGTTCTCTCATTTTCTCCGTGTGCTCTCAGCACCTTTAAGGAGGGGCTGGCCCCCATCTCTTCAGCATCTGTGACCACTGATGCTGTGCTTCAGCTCCTGAAGGGCTCAGGTGCTGGAGGCAGACAAAACATCAGAACTTCTAAAGTTTCAAGGCTGCATCTCTACGATATGACCCTGATCATGGAGCATAAGCGAGCTGTCCTTGGCCAGACAGGAGTCAGACATTCTCAGAAGCTATGTGAAGATCTATGGAGTGTCCTCAATGCATTTCATCATTATCCTCCTGCAATCAAGTGACTATTAGGGCCTCCACTGCATCTCCATGACAGGAGTATTCTCACAGAGGGTATTTGCACAGCCATAAGCCAGACTGGAGTCAAACATTCACAAATGCGATGTGAGGATCTATGGGGTCACCTCACTGAATGTCGTCATCATCCTCCACAAATCTGGCAGCTATGAGGGCCTCCCAAGCGTGCCTGCCTCATCTGGCCAGTGTGAGGGCCACATCTCCGTCATCGTTACCTCTGAGGAGCTCCTCAGCCTCATCCCCATCGGCATCCTCCTCATCGGAGGAGATGTGCAGCTCCTCCATCTCCTCCTCCGCCAGCTCCTCTCCCTGTTGCAGTGCCAGGTTGTAAAGGGCGCAGCAGACAATGACGATGCATGACACCCTCTGTGGACTGTATTGCAGGGCTCCACCAGACCGCTCCAGGCACCAGAACCTCATCTTCAGCATCCCAATGGTCTGCTCTGCCAAGTTGAAAGTTGCAGCATGAGCCTCATTACACTGTTGCTGTGCTGCAGTCTGAGGCCGCTGCATGGGTGTCATCAGCCACGGCCTCTGTGGGTAGCTCTTGTCCCCGAGGAGCCATCCCTGCAGCTTCTGTGAACCCTGGAAGGCGCCAGGGATCTGTGACCGTCTGAGGACGTAGGCATCGTGCACACTCCCTGGAAACCCTGCGCACACCTGCAGGATGTGTTTCTGGTGGTTGCATACCAGCTGCACATTCAGTGAAGCCCTTGTGGTTGATGAAGTCCACCGTGTGCAGCGATGGAGATCTGTGCGCCACATGAGTACAGTCAATCGTACCCTGCACCTGTGGGAATCCCGAGATCAGGGCGAATCCAATGGCCCTGGCATCCTGGCTGTCCTGGTCCCGGGCGAAATGCACAAAGTTGTGTGCCCTCGAGAAGATGGCATCTGTGACCTCATGGATGTATTTGTGGGTGGTGGATTGCGAAATCCCACAGAGGTCGCCTGTGGAGCCCTGAAAGGAGCCATTGGCATAGAAATTGAGCATCACGGTCACTTTCACAGCCACTGGCAGTGGATGCTCTCCAGGTCCCCTTGGTGCCAAGTCCTGCAGTAAGTGGCAGATGTGAACCACCAGGTCCGTAGACATGCGCAGTCATTGGCGACACTAGTTCTTGGTCATCTGCAGGAATGGCAGGCGGCTTCTATAGACTCTGGGTGTCGCTAGGCGCCGACCAGCCACGGCTTACCGTCGCTCCTGGGCTGCCTTTATGGGAGTCCCTGCAGCCCCTTCTTACAGAGGTTGCTGCTCCTGCCTTTACACAGCCAGGAGCCCCAGTCACACTCTCTTCCGTCTTCTCCGCTCTCTGTAGGCCATCAGGCACACAGCTAGGTCACCAGGCTCCATGCTCCTGATGTGGTCCTCCTGCAGCATGGAAGAGATGTGGTTAGCATGGGTGTACTTAGCACCTTTCCTGGCCCTGTGGGACAGCCCCTTAACGCTTCCTGGAGAGTGCTGGCCACCCCTCAGATGGGCACAGATGAGTGTGCTGCATGGTTGCCCTGTCAACCTGCGACATGGGGGAGACTGCTTCTAACAGGGTTGCTGAGTGTGCAAGGGGCTGTGAGCGGCTCCAGCAGTAACTGTTACATGACCAGCGCTGGCGAGGAGATTTGTACGTGTGCAGTCCAATTACTGTGTGGCCCATTAAAGTGATCACAGACTAGCAATGGGTAAGGTCTGGATCAGTTGGTGGCACTTTGGTGCCTCTGTGTTGCTTGCGTGGGTGGACAGTCTAGGAGCCTGACTCCAATCATAGCACCGTGTGGCTGTGCCTGAACCGTCTCCGTTGCAGAGGCATGGTCAGTTTATACAGGTATCCCTACTGCATGGCCACTTCCCTCACCTACCCTGCCCTCCCACCCCATCTCGATTTCTAGTGTGCGGTATCCAATGACAGGGCAACAGTTGCCCCTGGACAGCACTCCCTCCCACCCCCCCACCACCCCCGACAGCAGTTGTCTCCGTGGCAGGGCAGCACTTGCCCCCAGTGCCCTGAAACCCGCCAAGTAACAGGCAACCCTGGCGAGCTCTGCAGAACGTTGCTGTTCACCCACCTCAGTTCCCGCGAAGTGAAGACAGCCAAATGCACATTGCCGCTGTGCTGTTGTGAAACAGGTCGACGTGCTTTCCCGCTGAGGTGGACGGACGATCCGCTGGGGGTGCAAGATCCTGGCGGGAGGTCTTTTTAATTAAATGCTGCTGTATTACAATGAGCTCCCCGATGAGATTTGGCGGGAAATGCAGCCCGCCGTCGGCACCATGTTATCCGTGCACACCACTTGTCACGCCTGCTGCCAGCGGACACAGAAAATTCCACCCTCTGTGTTTCTACTGATCTGCCAAAAGTTCAGTGGATGAGCCCTGTGGAAATCCATGGGGTTTGTTTTTAGATATAAAGACCATTATCACTATATCAAAGAGAGATGTACATCAGCTTGGTTACCATGGTAGTTTGTGTCACCACAGAGGCAGAAGGCTAGGAGTTTGACCTCACACTCTAAACTAGTACACAATGAAAAACTGAGGGAGTGCTGCATTGTCAGAGGTGCCATCTTCTGGATAAGATGATATAACAATGCTCCATTTGCCTGTTTCTACAGTATGAACAATGAGCATCCCTTAACCTAACGCTACTTAAAAAAAAATTAATTGACCATTCACTTCATTTTAATGTTTGTGGAATAGTGTTTGGTGCAGCATTTGCAGTGTGCTTCAAAGTAATTCATTTTATGTGCAACACTTTGTTGAGAAATGTGATAGGGTGCTGTATAAATGCCAGTCTTTCTTTCATAGTTGACTCATGAACTTGTCGCTGGGTGATGATTTAAAACTTTATTAGAGAACTAAGAGACAAATGTGAAGTTTCTCACTGTCCTGTAGCCATATATAAATCTTGATCAAAGCTTCTTACCTCAAATCTGTGGGATTCGTGCAGCCTTCCCCTCCTCGTACAGTCTGGAAGCATTTGAAACCTAAGCTGGATGTGATCTAACCTCTACCCAGTTTTACCTCTCTATCATTTCTCAGCGAATCCACTCCTCTGTGCCATCAGATATTGTGTCCCATTGCATAAACTTCCACTCATCCAAAACTCCATTGCCTTTATCCTAACCCGCACTAAGTCTCACTCACCCAGTCTCCCTGCGCTCACTGACCTACACTTGTTCCCTGTGCCACAATGCCTCAAATTTAAGATTTTAAAAATGTTTTCACGGTACATGGGTGTCACTGGCAATGCCGCCATTTTTATTGCCCATTCCTCATTGACCTTCACAAGGGCAAACAGGGATGGGCGACAAAAATGCCAGTCTAGCCAGGGACACCCATGTCCCATGAAAGAATATCTGAAAAAAAATTCTCATCCTTGTATTTAAATCCCTTTCACTGGTGCTGACCTCTTCAACCTGTTCCACATGTTATGACACAGCAGTTGATAAAGGCTGAGTTATTTAAAACCCCCAGAGGGAAATTTTAAACAACTGTCAGAACCTATATTTTCAATTAGTATGTTTTGAGGTACAGCTCTAAATTCAGGAATAAGACCACCAGTTCTCGAGAGGTTTTTATATCAAACTAAATGAAACATTTATTAATTTACAACAAATTAAACACATACACATGGTTACAAATTACTTCTATCATAACTTATAACAAATTCCCAAATGAATCTCCACTAGGGCAACAATAACCAAAAGACTTAAACAGACACCAGGCAAAGCATTTTTTACCTTATGAATTCAAAATGAGGTTCCTTTCAATTTGGTTGCTTTGCAGAGACAGTGTGAGGCTTACAGGCTTAGATCTTCCATGCCCCTGGCCTGCACACACACAACTCCTTTCTGTTATACCCAGCCTTTCCCTTTGAATGTAAATTTTCATTGTATCACCAGGCCCTTTGAACCCCTTTCATAGTACCAATTTTATTAGTAATATAAATATTGCTTGGTGTCTCCTAGCTAGGTGCAAGATTTCACCCCTAGTTTTTGAATGGTTTATTCAACAAGATGCAAATGTACTCTTTAACTTACTGTTTACATCTCAAAACTATTATACATCAAAACAGAGTGGCTGGCTTTAACCCAATTAACATACATATGCACTCACAGACACAGACTAAACCTCTATTTTAAAAAAAAATAATTTCCAATAACATATATATTAATATCTCTTCATGACACACCCTACAACCCACTGAAAACTCTGTTCTCTTGGGCAGCCCTACTCTGTTCACCCCATCAGTGGCTGCTGGGAAGCTCTGCATTTCCCTTTCTAGGTCTCGCCAGCTCTCCACCTCCCTCTCCTCCTTTGTCCCTCCTTAAAACCCATCTCTTTGATCAAGATTTTGGACACCTCTCCCAATACCTTTATCTTGGCAACTGTATTTGTCTGCTTATTTCGCTAATAAGGATCTCGGGATGTTTTTGTACCTTAAAAGATTTTACAAAAAATCAAGTTGATGATTTAGCACATTCTTTCTGCTGCTGTTTTCAGCCTTGTGAGTGTCCTGCACTATTTTTTGCATATTAGGTAATAGAATCATAGAAATTTACAGCACAGAAAGAGGCCGCTCAGCCCAACATCCCTGGTTGTTCCCACTTTGCAGCTCTTTGCAAGGCTACAGACCATTTCAAGTGCATCTCCAAGTATTGCCTCTATCACCCTTTCAGGCAAGGAGTTCCAGACCCTCACCGAACTCTTGGTGAAAAATGCGGTCCGGAACTCCCTTCTAATCCCTCTGTTAATTAATTTACATATGTGCCCTTTGCTTATTGACCCCTCTGCTAAGGGAAATAGGCACTTCCTATCCACTCTATCTAGGGCTGGCATAATTTTGTACACCTCAATTAAATCTTTCCTCAGCCTCCTTTGCTCAAGAGAAAACGACCCCAGTATAATTTTCTCGTCTGTGGATGAAACTGGAGGAGAGAAGGAGGGAATGGCTTTCTGTGCTGCTCACTATAACAAAGTCCCCTTTATTATGCTCCTCGGTTTAGCTGTTTCAGTGCAATAAAAATCATGTGATCAGTATTATTTCAATTTGTTGGCATTGAGATTTTATTTGATACAAAGGGTTGCTGGATCGTACCACTATCCCACTGTGTGTTATCCTCTTTACTCAATACTGCCTGGTTTAAAAAATTATAAAACCCACAATGGTTTCACCTATAGGAAGTGTCATGGGTGACTTTGTGGGTAAATGCTGTGCTAAATCTGGTTTGGAGCCATACAGAACAGGGTAACAACTTGTATTTATAAAACACCTTTAACGTCATGGAACATCGCAAGGCACTAACACAAAGTATGACCCTGAGCCACAGAAGGAGATATTACATCAGGTGATCAAAAGCTTGCTCAGAGAGGTAGCTTTTAAGAAGAGTCTTAAAGGAGGAAAGTGATGTAGAGGTGAAGAAGTTTAGGGAGGGAACGCCAGAGCTTGGGCCCCCTAGCTACTGAAGGCATAGCCACACTAGTGGAGTGATTAAAACTGGGGAGAAACTATTAGGATGAAGCTAAGCTCCACCCCCAGCATGTGCTAAGGCTCCCTCACCCTGCTGTCCTGTGGCTGCAGCTGGTCAATGGGCTACTAATGTTGGTTGCAAGACCCCTTGGAAAGTCAGCCAGATTTCCCAATCCTGATCTAGTGTCTTGTTCCCGAAAGTGCGTGCTTGTGGAGATTCCGCAAGGATAGAATCGAGGGCAGACTCGATGCCTTCCATGATTGACGTTAACTATCTACAATCTTGAGTATTGCTGAAAAAAGAGATATGTCTGAGCTTTTTATCTTGTACTCATCAGGACGCTTGCAAGAAAACCAGTATAAGGGGAAAACAACAATTTATACTGTATGTGAAGAGAGTGCCGATTGGTTGGCGAGTGGCGTTGTCATGGAGAATGCACCACTGAGGGTGACTGACAGTTATCTGCCAAGCATTGTTTGAAATTTAAACCAGGCAGCTTGACTTTGGTCAAAGCGTTGCCCTGAGGAATGAGTTGGCGAATGGTTGTCGTTTATTTTGTTTCGCTGAAACAGGCGCAATGTGTATACATGTTCTTTCTGTCTGCAAAGAACAGGGCCCTGTGTATTAATATATGTAGCTTCCAATACACGTAAATGCACCACACTGCGAGCCCAACTGACAATCTTAAATTGATTGTCAGCGTCATTCTTAACACATTGAGGATTATTTAGCAAATGTTGTCCAATCGCGGAATCACTTGGTAATTAATTGTCAGTCACCATCAGTGGTGCATTCGACATGGCAATGCCACTTGCCAATCAATCAGCACTCTCTTCACATACAGTATAAATTGTTGTTTTTCCCTTATATTGGTATTCTTGCGAGTGTCCTGAAGAGTGCAAGACAAAAAGCTTAGACTTGTCTTTTGTCAGCAATACTCAAGTTCTGTACTACCATGTGACCATTCATCTACAATCTCATAGATTGGCCATTTGGCTTAACCATGAGAGGACTGTCAGACTGTCTGGAGTGCTGACTCACCTCGAGTCACTGATTTCAGGAATAGAAACTGGAGAGCCGGGAACAAACCAAGCGCGTCACAATTTCATACTCATGAAGACAACTGAGGGCAATTAATTCAGCACAGGTCAAGGAGTTAAACCTGTGGCCTCCTGGTCTGTGGTGCTCAGCACAACACCATTTATATATGGGGCCATTTGCAAGGCTGCTATTAAACATCTATCCAGCAAGCAAATCACAAGCAGTTCTCTGACATAAAAGGGCTGGTGAACTTATTCCAAAGTACTTTCCCAAGTCCTCGTTTCAGTCATGTTTCCCACGAGTTTCTGATTTATGGTGGTGGCAGAAGTTTCAGACATGACTGGTTTGTCGGTCAGAGAATTGGCACTAGAGTGCTAATCTCTGAATTATCTCTGAATTATCATCCCTTTGGGTACAGCCAACACTGGCGGGGTGGAATCAGTTAATTTATCCCAAGGTATTTAAGGGTCATAAATATAAAATAGTCACTAATAAATCCAGTAAGGAACACAGGAGAAACTTCTTTAACTAGAGATTGGTTGGAATATGGATCTCACTCTATGGGATAGTTGAAACAAATAGCATAGTTGCCTTTAAGGGGAAGCTAGATAAATACATGAGAGAAAAAGAAATAGAAGGACTTGTACAGGACACTAGTTTGGCCTCAGCTGGAGTATTGCATCCAGTTCTGAGTGCCGCACTTTAGAAAGGATGTGAATGCATCAGAGAGAGTGCAGAAAAGATTCATGAGAATGGTTCCGGGGATGAAGAACTTCAGGTATTGAAGATAGATTGGAGAATTTAGAACTGTTTTCTTTGGAGTAGAGAAGGCTTAAAGGAGATTTGACAGAGGTATTAAAATCATAAGGGGTCTGGACAGAGTAGATAGGGAGAAACTGTTCCCACTCGTGAAAGGATCGAGAATGAGATGGCACAGATTTAGAGTAATTGGCAAAAGAGATATGAGAAAAAAATGTTCACGCAGCGAGTGGTTAAGATCTCAGTGCCTGAGAGTGTGATGGAGGCAGTTTCATTGAGGCATTCAAAAAGGAATTAGACTGTTCTCTGAAGAGGAAGAATGTGCAGGGTTATGGGGAGAAGGTGGGGAAAAAGCACTAAGTGAATTGTCCATTTGGAGAGATGGTGCAGACACAATGAGCTGAATGGCCCCCTTCTGCACTGTAACAATCCTGTGACATACTGATAGGATTAAATAAATTAGGGATGGAGGAACAAAAATAAAAATACCTGGAAAAACTCAGCAGGTCTGGCAGCATCTGCGGAGAGGAACACAGTTAACATTTCGAGTCCGTATGATTCTTCAACAGAACTAAGTAAAAATAGAAAATAGGTGAAATATAAGCTGGTTTAAGGTGGGGGGGTGGGACAGGTAGAATTGGATAGAGGGCCAGTGATAGGTGGAGATAGCCAAAAGATGTCATAGACAAAAGTCTCAAGGCTCAAATTTGATTTTTACTTCCCCTTGTCCAGGGCTTTCCAACCAGAGGAAAAGTTTCTCTTAATCTCCCTTATCCTGTAATCATCTTAAATTCAATAGATCACCTCTTATTCTTGCATACTCAAGGGAATTCTTGCCTGGGTATCTGTCAATCTGTACTGCATCCCCTCCAAAGCCAGTACATCTGTCCTGATGTGTGGTGCCAGCCAGAACTTTATACAGCATAACAGTAACATAACTTTCACTCCTTTGTATTCCAGCCCTTGAGATAAAAGTCATCAATCCATTCATCTTTAATTATATTTTTGGACCTGTCCACTAATTTTTAGTGATTCTTGTACTCGGATCACCAATTCTCTCCAGTTCCCAGTTTCTCACCATTTACAGAATACTTTGATTTATCTTTCCTCAGTCCAAAATTGATAGCTTCACACATTGAATACCATCCACCTTGGTTTTGCCCATTCACGTAATCTATCAAAGTCCCTTTGCAACCTTCTAGCTACACTGTTTCCTGTGTCACTTGACTCGAAGTCTTCAGTCAACTTATATACAGCTCTCTTCCTTCATCTAAATCATCTAGAAGTATAGTAAAAAGCTAAGGTCCCAGTACAGATCCCTGGGAACACCATTTTCCCATTGGAGACGGGAATCAGGAGGTGAGTTCAATTCATCAGGGATGGATTGGTTACCAAAATTTTATTACTGCTCAGTACTTTTATGTCCAGACTTTCACTTTTTTGCATTTAATTAAACAGTTTCAGAGCTGCATGTTGCCCTTGTTCCCCTCTCTCCACCCCCCCACTTCCCCCAGGTTGCAGCAGGTCAGCTTCAGAGAGCTTCTTACAGTCACCCGCCCCCATGAAAATTTCAGGAGGTCAAAAGGTGAGCTCTTAACAAGCTCCCTAATGACCTCAAGCCGCCCAATTAACTAGATGTCCAATTTCACTCTCCCACCCACTCCCCTCCGTCCTTGGGAAAATCTTCAGATTGGGAACAGGGGAAGCAAACCAGCATGCAGGGTGCTCGCGCCACTTTATTGCCATCCCACCTCTGTTCTGTCTCGATTCGGGATGGGAAAATTCGGCCTCGGTAGTTACATCCACCATATTTAGCACATACACATTGTCCCTAATGTCTGTCTTGGATTCATTGATCAGCGTGTCACAAGAATCCTGGCAGATGTTGGATTTTTGCCTCCCTGGCTTAAAGACCATTAACGTTAGATGTGGAGATTCCCGTTGCTGTCCTGCTGGCATCAGGTGACAGAACAAACTAAGAATCGAAGGGTTTTTCTGGATCTTTGTAGCTCAGTACTGCACTAATCAGTGCATTTACTCATAGAGCCATCAAGTTAGCTAGTCAATGGTTAATGGAGAACCAGTTGATTATTGTAGAGTGGAAACCGTCATAATATTGTGAAACATAATAGGACACTGTAAAGCCACACAGTCTCTCAAACATTCTCTCTGAATGAAAGTGCCTAGTGAGGAGCAGTTAGCCATTTAGGGATGTGGCCAAGGTTAGGTCACCGCTAATTGCTTATAGAGGCCAAAGGCACAAAGGCGTGTGGAAATTGCACCCCACCATGGCAGAAAGACAGAAATGCTGATGCAGTGGGCACCACTCTTCCCAGGCTGAGTCCCGCAGGGTAGAGAGGGCTGTAATCTGCATCTAACCCAAGCTGTTTCTGACCTGGATGTACTCGATGCTGACACTGAAAGTGTTTTCTCCAGCACGTTGGTGAGCATAAAATTCACTCTAAATGTGCAACTCATTTTCTGGCTGGCATTATCTGCTTAACAATCGAATGAGGTACCTTTCCCAATTGGGGTTGAGATTTATTCAACACACAGGGTACAAGGGGAAAAGAAAGACAAACTACATTTTTTTCAAGAAAATACTTTTATTGCTAAATAAAATGGTTTCAGCAGCATTGCTTATAAAATAAATCACTGAATAATGCATCACACAAATTACTTTATAAATATCTTTATATATTTACAGTTTAAAAAGTTACATCTGACTTTTTAATTATTATTACAATCCTTTCATCGGTGCTTTTGTGCTATTCAGCCTTGGCCAGATTCTATAAATTGAGGCAATTTGAACAGAAACTTGTTTTGAAGGAGATAGATATGGTTTTCCCACATTGTTTAACGTCAACCAAGAGCTATGAGCCTGGGTGTCCACACAACATGGTCACCCTTCACAAAAGCACTATAAAAATCTTTCAGAATGGATAAAGGTCACTAGGCCCAGATCAAACCCAATATCCACCTTCTCTCTTTAGCTCTCAATCCCTTCTCTCTCTCCAGAAATGTATCCATCTTTTCAGTCTATTTTTACTACCCACTCCCATACATTTCCCTGGTAACTTACTCTATTGCTCGATGACTCTTTGGGTGAAAATGTTCTTCTAGACTTCGATCCTTCTTTCTGACATAAACCGCTCAGAGTTTGACCCCTTCGCCAGAGTGAACAATCTGCCTAGACCAACTTTAATTCCTTGCAAGATCTGGAAATTTCAACTGGATCGATTTCAAAAGGAAGAAAAGCAACTTCCTTAAATGTTCCTTGTAATAGCAACACGAGAAAAACAGTTTTGGTAAGAGATAGGGGTTCTGAACCTAACTATGGATTGTTTGATAAAGAATTCAAAATATTTCAAATTAGTGAAAAACTGGTGGATCATAAGGTGTGAAGTACCTCTGATAATTAGATCTTTGATATGTAATCAGTTAGAATTAATTTCTAGAGGTAGATGAATTATTCATGTTCATACAGATATATAGGATAGTTATAGAGTTGGAAAAGATAATTTTGGAATACTACTTTAAATTGAACTGGGAACAGGACCAAGAGACACAGATTCAAAGGTATAATTGGGATTGATGGCAAGAAGTTATTTTTCATACATGAGTTGATCAATGTGTGGAGTAAACATCCAGATAGAGAATTGGAGGCAAAAATCCTGGAATCATTTAAGTATCAATTAGATGGGAGGGAGGACGGGTGGAAATTGTAGGATCTTTCTAGATGGATGAAGGTGGGCTGAGTTGCCTGCCTCACCCATGATCTTGTGATCACCACACAGAAGACGCTTATCAACCAGACAGTGTCTTTCAGCAATCGGAAAGGAAAAGGACAGCCTAAAATGATTACCCTGGAGTGAGGAGAAGGTAAATGATGACACCTCACCCATCAGCCCAGAACAGCAGAGACTAGGGCAATATTCGTCTATAAGACTTGCTTGACAGCTTCCAGAAAGTGATTGTCTTACAAAATGATGACATGTTCCATCAAATAAGCAACAATAAATCAGGAAACTTAAAGTACAGAAGGAGGCCATTTGGCCCCATCATGCACATGTTGGTTCTTTGAAAAAGCAGTAATGTTTAGTGGCACATCCCCACTTTTTGCCTATTGCCTTGCAAGTTACTCACTCTCTTGTGCCTGTCCATCTTCCTTTCCTTTCAAAGTTATTTATGGAATAACCTTCCACCTCTTTACATAGAGTGTTCCAAATCCCAACAACTGTGTGAAAAAATTCTCATCTCCCATCTGTATCTTTTGCTGATGCTTTTAAATCTATGACCTCTAGTTATTGACCCACTCAACAGGAAATAGTTTATTTTCTCTAAGTGATCAAATCCTTTCACCATCTTGAAAACCACTATTAGGTCACCTTTTAACCTTCTCTGTTCCAAGGAAAATAGTCCTTACTTTTTCAACCTTTCCTCATAACCTAAACCCCTCAACCCGGTGACATCCTGTTAAACCTCCTCTGGCTTTTCTAAGGCCTGTATATCTTTCCAGAAGTGTGCTGCTCAAAATGATTCACATACATCAGCAGAGGTTTAAACAACGGTATATAAAGTTCAACCATTTTAGGTCATAATTTCTGCACCCATTTTGTTTGGTGTGTTTTTACTGGTTTGATTTTGTCTCTTGTTTCTTTCTTAATTTCTTTACTTTGTGTTCAGATGCCAGCTATCCTGCTATCCACACTTTCTCTGGACACATCTTTTGTCCAATTATCATTCCTTTTGGTCTTGCACCATGAAATCTTTTGTGATTTAATCTCTCCTGGCCTCCACCCTATCACATACCTTCTCTTTGTTCTCCTTTCCTCCCTCTCCCCTTTTGCATGCTCAAAACCTATTACATTTCTCACTTTTTTCAGTTCTGGTGAAAGGTCACAGATTTGAAACATTAATTCTGTTTCACTCTGAATATGTCCAGCATTTTCTGTTATTATTTTCTATTAATTATTTATAAAGTTCCAGCATGATCTCGCTTTGCTTTTATATTTTATTATTCTATGCATGAATCCAAGTAACCCATATTCTTTTCTAACCACCAACTTGCCCAACCACCTTTCGGGAATTGTGCACATGAACACCAGGATCTTTCCCCTCATCTAGGCTTTTCAAAGTCTTGTAATTCATTGTACACTGTCTTTCCAAAGTGCATTACTTCAAATTCTCAGCATTGCACACTGTCTGCCATGCTCTGCCCATAACTATATAGCCTCTAACAATCCTCATCACTCAATCCAATCCACTACATTGTCAAGTTTCATATCATCTGCAGATTCTTTAATCTACACTTGAATCTAGGCCATTTAGAAAAATTGATAAAGAGGAATGGATCCAAATGTTAAAACATTTGGATTTCTAAGAACAACAAAATAATATTGTACAGCAATAATCATTTATCATGAAAATCACATACAGGCAGGGAAGATTTCAAGATGCCATTAAGGCCAAGATGCTTAGAAGAGCCCAAACCGGCCAGTGGAGCAAGTCTCAATACACAGCCCTGCCACGTAGGTGCTGGAGTACTGGTTATCAAATCTGCTTCTGGAAGGCCTTCACTTGGGTAGGATAAAACACTGCATCTCAGGAGCAGAAAACCTGACAAGTTACTCTTGGACTGAAGCAGCTGGACCTTCTGACAATTGAACAACCAGTGACTTAACATATAAGGAAGAGATGGGACACTGCATCACCCCATTCAGCACCTCAGTGAGCTGTGTGGAGCTCAAACCAAGTGATAATTGCAAATCTTTCAGAGTATCAACTAATAAGATTTGGGGCACTCTATGGAATCTCATTGGGTAAATGTACCATCTGGTGGGACACAGAATGCATAGAAGGGCCCCTGATCCCTACTTTGCACTCAGTGTTGGTGATACAATCAGCCTCAATGCTCCTGGAATATGGGAGCACAAAAGATCAGTTAAGGATCCTGTTCTTGGTCTCTATCCATCCTGGACAATGTGCGTATGTCTGGTGAGAATAGGCTATGATGGCCGACTAACCACTGATAATCGATATGTAAACTCACGTATTAAGTGCAATTCCTTGGAAAAATACAGCAGTGTTGCTGTCTTGTAAAGCCATTACCCAGCATGTCCGACATTCAGCTCTACTTGCTCTCATCAGCTATGACTATGCTTACTAGTGAAAATGGGAACAAAGGAATTAAAAGAAATTTTAAAATGAAAAATAGGAAGACTGAACAAATTACAACCATAGCTTGAAAACCTTGTGATTAAGGATGCGATGCAGTATGTCCAACAAAGCCAATCGCAAACTCCCAACAAAGATATCCAGCAGCATTTCTTAGATTCGTGTAAACACAGAGGACACACTTTGGATGATGCTCTTTCTCCCAACTGTTTTCCTGATCAGAATTTTGGATTCATTGATTCTTTCCACCAGACTATGGAAGACCAGAAGGACACCATGGTAGGTTTCTGCAGCAGAGATTTCGCAAAATTGGCAGCCTGTTGCCAGGGCAAGAAGTCTACCCTCCTCACTGGAGACTGTCCTTCGGTGACAGAGGTCGCTCTTGTTCCCCACAATGATGATGGGAGCTCTGTAAGTGCCAGGGTAATCTTTCATTGATTTAATGAATTGGATCTGTTGTTGAGCTATGTTGAAACTGGCTCGGTCGCAGATGCTATAAACTAATACAAAGCCGTCTGCCCACTGGATCTGTTTCTCCTTCACAAGGCTTTGATTTAATTGATCCTTCAATGTAAACAGAGAATTGAGTTAATCCAAACTCTCCATAATTTCCCATATATTCTGACTTTCTTTTCTCTTTTCCCCCTGAGGTACTGGCTCTCTTTTGGGTGCAGTTCCATGGGTGTTGAAAATCCCTCTCCCTCACCCAAGCGACCATGCTTTACATATGAGGCGAGGCAGTGTGTCTCAGCAGTTATTCAACCATGGGGGCATCAGAGCTGCATTTGCTTCTGCCTTTGCCCAACACTTGTTCTTCTATTTTAAGACTTTGGACTATTTGTGTCACCCAATAATTGTACCCATTAAGATCACAGCATGAACTGAAAAGAAAATCTAGTTTATATTGGTCTGCACCTTGTGATTAGTGATGAATTATCTGTTCATTATGCTTACAGCAGCACCTAGACTTTGGTGGGCTTTTGAGCAGCAACTTGCAGTCCTCAGGCATCTGAAACAATGCAGCTCCCTATGCAGGGGATCTGGACCTATGGGAATAGGGAAAGCAACTGGGTGTCTCTTCAGCCAGAGTGAGGAATCCTCACTGAGACATACAGTGTCTAAGCCAGGAATTGTAAATTAGAATATTTGGTTCATTGTAAAATTATGCATTGAAAGTAAGATAAAGAGAGGGAAAGGAAGAGGGGATTAAGAAAGAGAGATGAAAGAGACAAAGAAAAGGTAGAAAAAAATCCTGATCTAAAAAATCTCCAACAATAATTAAAATCTGAAGGCAAATGACTCCAAATTTGTAGAATAAATTTCAGTGCCAGAGAGGTTGTTTGGCAGTAATTAAGATACATCACTCAAATTTTTAAAATTACTTACACTTGAATGGACAAGCCCCAGCATTTTCAGGTGTGTTTAATGGGTAAACACTGCAACTTCACACCCTTACATGTATTTTAATGTTGAATGTCTCAGTGAGGTAGTGGTGTAGCAAAGCAGTGGAGGAGTAGGGCAAATTGGACAGCAACTTTCAGGTTTCTACATTTTACTGCAAAGGCACGGATGCCAGAAGTTGCTGTCTGATTTACCCCTTAATAGCGACGAGTGCTAAGAACCTCACTGTTATTCCCACCACAGAATCCAGGCCAATATTATTGCACTGGGCATCAGATTTATCCACCAAACCAACTGTCGTTTGGACAAGATGTTAAACCGAAGCTCTGTCTGTTCTCTTAGGTGGGTGTAAAGGATTCCATTGCACTAGTTCTGCCAGGAGGAGAGGAGGGGGAGTTATCATCTGTGTTCTGGCCAATATTTATTCCTCAATCAACATCACCTCCAAGAAAACAGATTATCACATTGCTGTTTGCAGGAGTGTGCTGTGTGCAAATTCCAACAGTGACTACATTTCAAAAGAAATAAAAACAGAAAATGCTGGAAAAACTCAGCTTGGTCTGACAGCACCTAGGGAGAGAGAAACAGAGTTAACATTTTGAGTCCTGAAGAAGAGTCATTTGGGCTGGAGCTTTTCCATCATTTTCTGTTTTTATTTGAGATTTCCAGCATCCGCAGTATTTTGCTTTTACAATTCAAAAGAGCTTCATTGGCCACAATGGGTTATAGAAATACAGGTATTCCTTTCTTCAGGAATCCCAAAATCAACATTTTTAAAAACGTTACTGAGTGTAATAAGCGGACTCCAGTATAAGTAACTTGTACAATTCTTAGTTGGCCGTTGCGTTAAACTCGTGTAACCAGTATAGCTAGGAACTGGTTAATCCTAAAACAGTGTTAGTCTCGGATAGAAGTAGATGGGAATCGAGGTTTGTACAGGAGTCTAACGGGGGGAAAGTTTCTTCTTGAAGAGCTGGTAAGTTAATGTGTCAACATGACATTGTTGGAGCGAGGACTGGGAAATTTGCAATTCGCCTTTCGTGCTACACAGAATGAAACACGAACAGATAGAAATCTCTGATTAAAGGTGACAGTCCTGAAACGTTAACTCTGTTTCTCTCTCCACACAAATGTTGTCTAAACTGCTGAGCTCCCTCCCTCCATCCCCGCCCCACGACATTTATTTATTTTTTGCTTTATTTCAGTTTTCCAGCCTCCACAGTATTCCTGACAGAAAGCTTAAAAAAAACCTTACCTGAGCATAGCGGGAATCCCAAATATTGAAAGCGACCTTCTTCCCAGCAACAGTCCCATTGTGATTGTAGACAGATTCTGAAACAAAACATAAATCTCATGGTAATCAAGCCTTTAGCAGAAAGATTTTTTTGACACTGAATGTGCTGCTGTGAGAAATATTTACCTATATCTCCATATTCACCGATGAACCTTCTGGTCAAGAAACGAACGGTCAAAGCTGCAAATATATATAAAAAAAGAGCCCAAAGTATTAAAAAATTGGACTGGGACAGACCTTCATGACATTGTACCCCGCAGCTTGAGCAACTTACCAGATTTCCCAACACTGTCTGCTCCTAAGATTGCCACATTGGCTTCCATTCTTTTGGGCAGAGATGGGACGGTAATCTCAGAGAAATAGCTGATGCTTCTGTGGAGAATTCTCAAAATCATTTGTAACTTTAAGCTGAGCTCTCTCCCCAGCCCCCTCTCCCTATCTCCGAGTGAGCGCTGTGAAGCTGTGTCGATCGCCCTCATTGTCTGTGTCTGTCTGTGTGTGTGGGATATGTACACACAGACAGATGAAATCACAGACTCCCCGGCGGGTCCCACTGTTACATTACTAGGGACAACTTTTCCAAAAACGGAAGGGAAAATTAAACGAAAAAGGCCATTCACTTCAATGTTGCTGACGTTCCTGATTTTATTTCAAAGAATGATGGGTTTAAAATGCATTGTAAATCCCAGTGAGATTTTTTTGTTTAGAATGACGAGCTTTGAAATGTTCTCAATGACGCCAGAGGAGAGTTTTCTGGAAATTTGTTTGAATTACAAGTTGGTAGGGAGCTGGAAGGTCAATCATTTATCTCTTTGTGGGGCTGTTTTCAACAAAAGAATCTCTAGAAAAGTTCTATAGTCTTGCAGTATAACTTTACACATTAAGACAATTTGAGGGAATGCATTCAAGGAGAAGCCATGAGGGGGAAAGGGATGGAGGGTTAACAAAGATTTAACAAGATTTCGCTGAGGAGGGCTGAAAGGAGGCTCAAGTGCTGGCATGGACGGATTGGGCCGAATGGCCTGTTTCTGTGCTATATATCCCATGCAATCCAATGTATTGTAACCTGATTCATGATTTCTGGGCTGTTCCTCTACCACACTGGTTCATAGTACTTTTTGTGACTTAGCATTTCCCTTGACAATCTTAGACACACCACCTGACCCCAAATATCTGCACCCAGCAACATTTTGGTATGTTGCATCGATGACCTGGATTTTTAAAATATGTGAAATTTTGAATCATTGTGGAGAAATTCGACATTCAACAAATTTAAACTCAACTCTTCAGGGCCAGAAAAGAAGTTTAGTAGCAATAATGGAATCAGTGCCCTTACACCTCATTCAGCAAGGTGTAAAGTTTTTACTGCAAGACTAACAATATAAGAGTGGAAGTTCTCTTCTGTGGTCTCTTCCCTCTCCTGTCATCCCCTCTCCAAGCACATCTCATCCATGAGATTCACCTGCAGCTCCCTTGATCCCATTCTCACTAACATTGTCCACTTCAGTCCTTGGCTTAATCCAACAGATGCTGAAACCCTTGCCCATGCCTTTGTGATCTCTAGACGTGTCTATTCTAATGCACTCCTGACCAACCTCACACCGTTTGCCCTCTGTAGATATCAGCTTATCCAAAAATTTGCTGCCCATCGCTTTTTCCTACCAAATCTCATTCGCCCATCACCACTGTCCTCACTTACCTTCATTGACTCCCCGTGTCCCAATGCCTCACATTTAAAATTCTCATCTTGTATCTTCATGGTCTCACCATCCTTATCTCTGTAACCTTCTCTAACCCTAACATTAACTCTAACTTTTTCGTCTTGATTTTGGGGTCTAGATGGGTTTTTTTAGGGTTTGCCTGTTACTCTAGGAATGCTATCATAGACTGTTATTCATAAAAAACCATTCTGTTTATTTACATCTCAGTATTCTACACAAGGTTATACTTCTGCTTCTCACCAAATATCAGGCTCTTAGTCATAATTACATCAGTAGTTACATCAGAATCAGGTGCTCCTGATATTAACTGTTTATTCTACATCTTCCCCCCAAGACTTTATCCCAACTATATACTTCCTCCTACATCACTCCCCTCTGCCCCCCCCCCCCCAACCAAAATCTGAGACTTCACAGGGTTAGTCTCTGTGGTGCTTGACCAATCTTCCTGATCTGGTCCTGATTTCATTTCGAGATTGTGGATGAACTGCACTCTCTCATTGTTTGATAGGAGTGGGTGGTTGCAGAGTTTCTACTTGGTTCTGGTTCTTTGTCTCCATCCAGATCTAAATAGTATGTCCAAGGTTCCATTGGTTTCCTTCCCACTGATATATATCAAGGCTCTTTGGTTCCTTCTGATATTTCCCTGGTCCATCTCAATTCTATAAAATCTTGACTGTGGAGCTCTTTTTATTTTAATGTCTCCTTTCTGTTGATCTCATATCCACACCCTCTCCCAGGCTGGAGTACTTTCAAGTCTCATGCTCTGTGCCTAAAATAGCAATTACAAACTTGACTCTCTCTTTGTTGCTCCTCACACTTTCTAACTGTCTCATCATCATCTGAAGTAATGCTAGGTTGCAGCAATTGTTGTAAAGCTTGAAGTTGTGTTTGTAGCCATCCTTCCAACAATAGTTCTGCTGGTGGGAACCTGTTTTTCAGTGGTGAGGTTCTGTAGTTATGAAGGGCTAAGTTCATATATTTGTCCTTTTTCATAAATTCCTTGATTGTTCAAGCTCCTGTTTCTACTTTTCTGTTTGACTGAGGATATCTAGGTAAACTAGTCACATGCATGAGATCATGTTCCTGTGCAAATTTGTAGAACAGTTCATTAGCAAACTGAGGACCGTTGTCTGACAACACAATTTGTGGGATGCCATGTACATGAAGCTTCTTCTTAGTGATGTAATGACTGCCTCCACCATGATGTCGTGCAGTCTACTCATTTAATTCAAACCATCCAGAGCGGTAGTCAATGACGATGATGAAAACTTTCCCTTTCAATTCAAATAAATCCATTCCCAGGCATTGTCATGGCCTCAAAGGAAAAGTGGAGGGTGCCAATGGTTCACTCTGCTGCTGGCTATTCACTGCACACGTAAAGCAATTCGTGATGAACTCTTCAATGGAGTGACTGATGACTGGACACCAGACTGACTGCTGGGCTCTTGCTCTGCATTTCATATTTCCAAGTGATCTTGATGGGTTTTCTGGAGAATTTCAAGTCAAAGTGTTTTTGAGATGACTAGCCTGTCATTAAAAACTAAGAAATCATCAAGGATTGTGAGACGTTTCCTGTTTGAAGTGTCGGCAAAGTATTGGATTGTTAGAAGTATAACTCAGCCATCCATTCTGGCGATACTCTTTTATTTTGATGCACCCATTACCCTGTTGTTGTACTTGCTTAATTTCCTGTAATCTCTTCTCAGTGGCTGGTATGTGTTTGGTAATGAGCGAAGTAAATGCTTCCACTTCCTCCATAAAATTTAAATCTTCCAGCTTAACCCCTTCCATTGGTATTTTTGACAATGCATCTGCTGTTGTCTGACACTTCCCTTGAATGTACTCAGTAACTGAATTGTATCTCATGAGTCTCAGTCTACTTGGTTTCATTGTTACCTCTTTCTCCTTATGAGCTATAGGAGCTTTGGATCTGCAGGCTATTTTAAAATGTCCTAACTTGCCCCAGTTGTAGCTCTCTGCTCCCTCTGCTGGACATTCTTCCTGCTTGTGCAGGATTTTCCTGCCACAACAAGAGCATCTCAAGATGGCGGTTGGCGCGCTTTTTGCTGATTTCGCAGGCTTTCACGCCACTCGTTTTCTTGCTTTTGTCTGACGTATTGAATTGCTTCATGTTTTTCTAAGAGATATCACATTCCCCTCGAGCAACTGTTCTGTTTTGTAGTACAGAACTTGAGTATTGCTGAAAAAAGAGACATGTCTAAACTTTGTGAGAGTTAAATCTCCCCTTGCTTGCATAAGGTTTGATAATATTTCATCTAAGAGCTCAAACACTAAATGATCGCATATTAATTCATTTCTGAGGATCCCATAGTCACAATTCTCTGTGAGTCTGTACAGGCCATTTATAAATGAGTCCATGGACTCCCCTGGTTTTTGCTTCCTCTTATTAGATTTCACTCCCTCAATGATCACATTTTTCAAACACTGAGTTTTGAATTGAATGCCTAGAGGACTTCCTCATATGAGCTCAAAGCCTCATTGGTGCCCTGTCTTGCAATAACATTGTCTGTTATTGTCCCTACTGCATAGAGTAACATACTGACCTGATCCCTCTGGTCCTTCCTATGCAAACCTGAAGCTGTTCTGTATTTGGAGAATCCCTTCTTCCCGTTGTCACAGTGTTGAGTCTGTTGTGAGCCATCTGTTTTTTCGGAATGGTTCTGGGAGTGGCAATGAAGACTTCAAGCTTACCCTAAACTCTGGATCTGTTGCTGCTTCAGTAGTTTGGCTTGTATATTGTGATCTGTACTCACTGCTATCTCGGTTCTGGGTCTGTGTGTCTGCTTGCATCTGCAGCACCCACAATACTCCATTCTCAGCTGAGTCTTCAATCCTTTCTCTTCTTGAACATTTTCCAAGGATTTGTAGGTCTTTCAGGTCTGCAGTCTTCCCTTGCAGTTTCTCTGGGTCTTTACACTCTGTCCATTGCCACCATGTTTTGGATGGTGCACATGAACAGTTGACAGAAACCATCAGATACCATCATCTTTTGTCTTGGGTTTGTGGTCTAGATGAGGTTTCTTTAGGATTTGCCGGTTACCCTCAGAATGATACCACAGACTGTTATTCTTAAAAACCATTCTTGTTTATTTACAGATCTATATACATCTCAGTACTCTGCACAAGGTTATACATCTGCTTCCCACCAGGTTTCAGTCTCTTAATCATGTGACATTGCATCCTAGTTACGTCAGTAGTTACGTCAGTAGTTACATCAGTATCAGGTGCTCCTGATGTTAACCCATTTACTCTACACTAACCTCCCTTGTCCTACAATCCCCCAATTTTTCTCCTCTGATTCTGATTTGTTGTACATTCAATATCCCGCCCACCCCACCTACCCCACTTCCATATTTGCACAACTTTTGGACTTGTGCCTTCAGTCTACTAGACCCCTAAAACCATTCTGCCTCGCACCTTTCCTCTCCTCCTTTAAGACCCTGCTTAAAACCTGTCGCTTTTACTATGCTTTTGGCCATCCCCTCCTAATATCTCCTTTTTTGGCTCAGTATTCACGTCTTCCTACTTCAATTTGAAGCATACGGCCACAACCATTTCATGTTAGAAGTGCTTTATAAATGCAGGTTGTTGTTAAAAAGCAGTGACAACAGTGATAGTGGCACAAGAGATAGATCACAGCAAAGAGAGTCACAACAGATAGTGCTGGAACAGATAGCGTTAGAACGGAGAGAGGCACTATAGATGGCGTTCAAAAAGAGAGAATCACAACAGATAGTGGCACAATAGATAAGACATAGGAGCAGAAATTAGACCATTCAGCCCATCGAATCTGCTCTGCCATTCAATCATGGCTGATATGTTCCTCAACCCCATTCTCTCGCCTTCTCCCCGTAACCTTTGATCCCCTTACCAATCAAGAACCTATCTATCTCGGTCTTAAATACACGCAATGACCTGGCCTCCACAGCCTTCTGTGGCAATGAATTCCATAGATTCACCACTCTGGCTAAAGATAGTGCTAGAACAGAGATTCATAATTGATAGAGTCAGAACAGATAGTGTCACAACATATAGTGTTAGAAAAGATGTCAGAGCATGTAGTGTCACAACAGATAGTCTTAGAACAGAGAGAGTCACAACTGATAGATTCACAGCAGATAGTCTTAGAACAGACAGTCACAACAGATAGTGTCACAACAATGAAGCACTGATTCTTAGACTCACGCTCCCATTGGCTACACACTGGGTTAGTGGGAACAGTCAGTATTAGTCCTATACAAAATGAACTGGCAGTACCAGATGTGCCTTTACCAGAAACCAATGGCCTTACCCCTGAAATACTGGCATGTTGTGTAGCACTATGATGTGCCAGGAACATCCTGCTTCAGCTCTGTACCAATAATTTTAATGCAATCTGTGTTCCTGCAACACAGTTTTAATCATAATGCATGAAAGCAACTCTGCAATCCTTTCAAAAATCTATTAAACTAATGCATATCTGTCCGCAAAACCGATTACATCAAAGGCAGATCCATGTCTGTTTAGGAATTGGACATGGAGCCATCAGTTTGCGAGTATGTTTTCTTCCAACTGTTTAATGCCAGTTATCTGCAGGCTATCAGCCACCAGCAGTAAGTTCAAACTGAATTGAGAGATCTGGTGATAACACAGCCCTTGGAGGCCTCAAATATGAACTAATATTCTCTTGCTTTATTGCATAATTGGTTATTTCTGTCTACCTCTAGATGTTACTAACTTACAAATTGAGCTATGAATCAGCTGTTTTCCAGTGTCAGCCATCTTGTAATGACTGTGCTAATTTTTGAAATAATTAGACTATTCTCAAAATATTTTTTGTGCATTTTCCTTGGGCACTGAGAGATGACTCTGACTTTTTGTCAGCAGCGGGAATCTGCTCATAGTGAATCTGCTGCCTTTTATATACTGTTGGAGACAATGAGTAGGAAAATCAGGCCATCTAAGACTAATTAGGTGACCAATTTATATGTGTCAGTTTGCCAAAAATACAAATTCCACTCCTCCACCATCCCCCCCGCCACCACCCCTCCCCCGCCCCATCCCCACCACCCTCCGCCCCACTGCACCCACCAAGGGTTGTAACACTAGTTGCATATTCCTGGAGATGCCTTCACATGATTTCTTGTCTCCAACCATCCTGCCCCCACACTCCCAAGATTGGTTGCACAACATGTCTGTCCCCACCTTGTTCTGCCTTCCCGTGCCAATTAGAAAGCAAGTAGACTTTGCATCACCTAATCTTGTCTGTCAGTCAACCAACTTCTTTCTCCCCATGTCTAATATTTTTATAACAAGCAAATGAAGAAGCCTATTTAGATGCCACAATTATTTTACTGCTGCCCCCCACCCAGTGTGAGTTTTCTCCTGCATTGTGTGCAGCAGTGTCCTGGAGATTAGTCACTAATTCCTGGAGACTCTAAGGACAATCCTAGAGGGTTGGCAACACTATCATCAACTGACCTCACCTAGCTGTGCGAGCCAGCCCAGATCCTGAGCGTTGCCAAGGCAATTTTTAAAAAAAATTCATTTATGAGATGTAGGTGTCACTAGCTAGGCCAGCATTTATTGCCCACCCCTAATTGCCCTTGAGAAGGTGGTGGTCAGCTGCCTTCTTGAACCGCTGCAGTCCATGTGGTGTGGGTACACTCACAGTGCTGCTAGGGAGGGAGTTCCAGGATTTTGGCCCAGCGACAGTGAAGGAACGGCTGATATATTTCCAAGTCAGGATGGTGAGTGGCTTGGAGGGGAACTTCCAGGTGGTGGTGTTCCCATGTGTCTGCTGCCCTTGTCCTTCTAGATGATAGTGGTCATGGGTTTGGAAGGTACTGTCTAAGGAGGCTTGGTGAGTACCTGCAGTGCATCTTGTAGATGGTACACACTGCTGCTACTATGTGTTGGTGGTGGAGGGAGTGAATGTTTGTGGATGGTTTCCAGCTTCTTGAGTGTTGTTGGAGCTGCACTCATCCAGGAAAGTGTGGAGTATTTCATTACACTTCTGACTTGTGCCTTGTAGTTGGTGGACAGGCTTTGGGGAGTCAGGAGGTGAGTTACCTGCTGCAGGATTCCTAGCCTCTGACCTGCTCTTGTAAACATATTATTTATATGGTTGGTCCAGTTGAGTTTCTGACCAAGGTGGTGACATCAGAGCCAAGTATCGATCCTGTCCTCATCCAGAATCTGTTTGCAAGCACTTTCCAACCAGTGTCCCTGGGTATCAATAAATAGCAGGAACCCTGGCTGATTTTTTTGTCTTATTAGACAGGCAGAGGTCCAATGTAGCAAAGAATGACCGAATCTGCATTTAAATAGCACCTTCGGCGCATCATTCAGAAACATCCCAAAACCATTTACAGCCAAGGAATTACTTCAGTCACTGCTATGCAGGAAATGCAAGAAGCAAATTTCTCTCAGATATTGCGATGTCTGGCCAGTTGACCTGATTTTGGTGGTATTGGGGAATGAATACTGGCCAGGGCACTGGGAGAACTCCCTGCTGTATACCATCATCTTCATCGTGATCATTTTCTTCTTCACCATCATCATTATCATCATTGGCATAGAATCCTACAGTGCAGATAGAGGCCATTCAGCCCATCATTCCTGTGCCAACTCTTTGAAGGAACTATCCAATTATCGTCTGAACCTGGAAAAATTTATTAATTTTGCTTCCAATTTCCACCCCTCCATCATTTTCACATGGTACATCTCTGACACTTCCCTTCCCTTCCTTGACCTCTCTGTCTCAATTTCTGGTGATAGACTGTCCACCAATATCCATTACAAGCCTACCGACTCCCACAGCTACCTCGAATACAGCTCCTCACACCCCGCTTCCTGTAAGGAGTCCATCCCATTCTCTCAGTTCCTTCACCTCCGTTGCATCTGTTCTGATGATGCCACTTTCAAAAACAGTTCCTCTGACATGTCTTCCTTCTTCCTTAACCGAGGTTTTCCACCCACGGTGGTTGACAGGGCCCTCAACCGTGTCCGGCCTATCTCCCGCGCATCCACCCTCACACCTTCCTCTCCCTCCCAGAAACATGATATGGTCCCCCTTGTCCTCACTTATCACCCCACCAGCCTCCGCATTCAAAGGATCATCTTCCGCCATTTCCGCCAACTCCAGCATGATGCCGCCACCAAACACATCTTCCCTTCACCCTCCCTGGCGGCATTCCGCAGGGATCGTTCCCTCCGGGACACCCTGGTCCACTCCTCCATTACCCCCTACACCTCAACCCCCTCCCACGGCACCTTCCCATGCAACCGCAGAAGATGCAACACCTGCCCCTTTACTTCCCCTCTCCTCACCGTCCAAGGGCCCAAACACTCCTTTCAAGTGAAGCAGCCTTTCACTTGCACTTCCCTCAATTTAGTCTACTGCATTCACTGCTCCCAGTGCAGTTTCCTCTACATTGGAGAGACCAAACGCAGACTGGGTGACCGCTTTGCAGAACACCTTCGGTCTGTCCGCAAGCATGACCCAGACCTCCCTGTCGCTTGCCAATTCAACACTCCACCCTGCCCTCATGCCCACATGTCCGTCCTTGGCCTGCTGCATTGTTCCAGTGAAGCTCAACGCAAACTGGAGGAACAGCACCTCATCTTCCGACTAGGCACTTTACAGCCTTCCGGACTGAATATTGAGTTCAACAACATCAGACCGTGAACTCTCTCCTCCATCCCCATCCCCTTTCCGATCCCCCTTTTTTCCAATAATTTATATAGATTTTTCCTTTCCCACCTATTTCCATTATTTTTAAATGTATTTCCATCCATTGTTTTATCTTTGCCTTTTAGCCTATTTCGATCCCTTCCCCCCACCCCACCCCCACTAGGGCTACCTGTACCTTTATTATCACATTCCTTAGATAATATCACCAGCTTCAACACCTCTTTGTTCTTTTGTCTATGACATCTTTTGGTTATCTCCACCTATCACTGGCCCTCTATCCATCCCTACTTGTCCCAACCCCCCTTAAACCAGCTTATATTTCACCTCTTTTCTATTTTTACTTAGTTCTTTTGAAGAGTCATACGGACTCGAAACGTTAACTGTGTTCCTCTTCGCAGATGCTCTCAGACCTGCTGAGTTTTTCCAGCTATTTTTGTTCTTGTTTTAGATTTCCAGCATCTGCAGTTTTTTGCTTTTATCCAATTATCCCTACCATTTCCTCATAGCTTTGTAAATTTTTGCACTTCCATTTTATCCAATTCCCTTGAGAAGGTTCGCATAGTGGATTCCAGACCACAACTTACTGCACAAAAAAATAAATTCCTCATGTTGCCTCTCATTCTTTTGCCAATCACTCTAAACCTGTGTCCTCTGGTTATTAACCCTTCTGCCACTAGAAACAGTTGCTGTTTATTTATTCAGGGGTGAGGGGTGAGCAAGATCTGGTGAGGATAAGATTCATGCTGAATGAGTTGCAGTCTACAGATGATGGAGGGTGTGAGACCAGCCAGGAAAGCGTTGGATTTTGACTAGGAGATGATACAATGCGACCTAATTTCAACATAGTGAGAAAAGCAGGAAGAAGAATGTGTAGAGTGGGTTGTTTGCAGCTTAAGATAAACTAGAGATGAATGTCCAGAGGCCAACTGATCATTATCTTGTTGATAAAGCAGAGAGGGACAAGCAAGGGAGATTGAGTAGAGAGTGGCTGAAGGTCTGGTGGATTATCTATCAGACAGTGACACTTTACTCCTTCAATGTGCACCCAGGTGGATCTTGATCGTTGCAGCTGATACCACATGACCAAAATTTATCTGTACAATTATAGATCACTGATTCATCCCAGGATCTAGGAGAGTTTCCAAAGGGAGCCGTGAAAATGAAATTTTATTGTTTATTGTTGTTCTGTGATTGATAACGAAGAGGGTCACAGCCTCAGACTGTCCTAGGGAAATTTGTCAATGTTACTGGATTTGTAATCCAGAAACTGGGACTAATGCTCTGGAGGCTGGAGTTTAAATCCCACCACGGCAGCTTGGAGCATTTAAATTCAATTAATTCATAAATCTGGAATAAAATTCTAGTCCCATTAATACTAACCATGAAACTTCCATACTATCATTAAAAACCCATCTGCTTCACTGATGCAAGGAGTTCCAGGATTCAGGGGATGAAAATATGAAATCCTTACCCTGCTCCAGCCTACATGTGACTCCAGATCCACAGCAAGGTGGTTGACTCTAAACTGCCCTCTGAAATGGGTAGCAAGCCACTCAGTTGCATCAAACCACTGCAGGTAGCAAAAATGTGCCTACACCACATGGACTGCAGTGATCCAAGAAGGCAGCTCAGCACCACCTTCTCAAGGGCAATTAGGGATGGGCAATAAATGCTGGCCCAGCCAATGCTGTTTACATCTCAAGAACAAGTGAAATAGAAGCCCATTCATTCTTATTGACAATTGAGTGGATCTTGACTTGGTGTGATGGTGTAAAACGGTTGATGGCAAGTTGACAAGTCATTTTATGTCACCCCTGACGTTTATTTCAATTGATTCCCATCGCCCAAAGTCAAGCTGTACCTCAAGAGTTTTGATAGCTCAGGACCCAAGCTATACCTCCCAGTATTTGCAAAACTGTGAGTGTCCAGGGCGCCCCCTGCAGTGGCATCAATCTTGTCACAGAAAAAAACTTCTAAACAAATGAGAGGCATTAACTCATTAAACCCGCCCTTGTTAAAACTGCTGGCTTCTCCTCAAATCTCAGTGTTCATTACATAGATGCACTGGTGGTTAAGAGGTGAGGGAGGGTGTGACGAGCTGAAAGCAGCCGGATTATTTGCTGTGAATTCATCCATTGAAGCCCCTGCTCAGAAATTACAGCAACTATTATTTTTTTTCAGGTTTTTTTTATATGTGAAAATACTACTCGCATTTTAACCAACTGCTTTGTGAAAAGACTTCTGAAAAATAATTCCGCCAACAACATACAAACCAGCTCAGTGAAATAAGCATCCTGTGTGAAATACTTTGTTTCTAATATAGGGGGTGGTCTGTTTTAAAAAAAAAACATCCTTACCCCTTATTTTCCCCACTCTTGGCCTCATTGAGTCTGCTAGAGATGCCCTATAGTATTGCCCGCTCTTTAATTACTCATCAAAGAGATCAGCTTCATGTAAAAAGTTTGACATTGACTGTCAGCAGAATGTGTGATCATTCATGGGGCTATGGGGTGGGGCGATGGGGAAGGTGAGAGTGTCATAACTGAGGCCAGTTCTGTCCCCACCTCTGTAGTATAAAGGGTTAATATCTATTATGCTAATAGCTAATATATATTATCAGTGATGTCAGCTCACGTGTCTCTCGAACTCAGAAGGAGATGTCTCTAAAAGGAGCCTCGTGCTTATCCATCCATGTACACAGTTGTAAATAGTTAATAAATGTTTCAAAGTTCCTGGATGCATTGGTTCCAGTAGTCTCTGTTAAACACTCCCTGGGTCCATTTCTGATATTACATCATGGTGGCAACTAACCAAATTGCAAAGATCCCTGAAGGAACTGTCAGTGGCGGGGAAGTGAAAGCCATTGAGGATACAGCGGCAAGGGAATGACTGCAGCAAGGAATTGGGGTAAAAAAAAAAGCGGCTACAGAGTCCCAAGACATTCAATTAAAGTAACAGGCAGCCAGGGAAAAAGCTCTACCTCTGCCCAACTTCTTTGACCACATGGGTGGCCCCGACCAAGCAGCACCTTTGAAAAACTGGTGTTTCAGGTTCAACAGGTATCAGACCGCTTCAGGGTTAACACAGAAACCTGAGAAAGAGCGGGTCAGCACACTCCTATATTCCAACGCAGATGACATTTCAGTAAGACAGGGTGTGAATGAGGACACAAAACCTAAGCAGAGGTTATGAAGGCCTTTGATTACTATTTCAGTCTTTGGAGAAACATTATAGACCAGGTAAGGTTTAAAGGCGCTGTCAGAAATCAGGAGAATGTATTGATTCTTTTTCATTAATGACCTATATTGTTTCACTGATAATTGCGAGTATGGAGCTCTAAACGAGGGACTCATCTGAGACCGTATTGTGGAAGGCATCCTTGATGAATGTTTATCTGAATTTCTGCAGTCCAGAGAATAGCCAACATTTTCCAAAGCAGTTCAATTAGTGAGACAGGCAGAGCTCCGGAAACAGAGCAGAGTTTTAAAACAGGTTGATAGAGAATTTTAATGGAGTCAGACCACTGACTCAGTCCAGTTTGTAAATACTAGAGGTACCAGCACATCCACTATAAAGCAGACCCAAACTAAAGAATCAAAGACCAAGGTCGCTGCCATTATACAGTGTTCCCATTGTGGCACCAAAAGACCCATAGGTACATAGAGTGTCCTGCTGTACATGCCGAGTGTCATGCCTGCTGGAGGCTGGGCCATCTTCAGGCAGAATGCTGTAACGGCAAGCTTCCTATCCAAAAACTTAAAGGGAGACCAATCAGATCAAACGGTGTTCAGGCAATAGAAGATAGAGAGGAACACAAAGTGCCTTTCTTGGGTGAAGTCGCAAAATCCAAGGGCACCTTTTGGTGTGTGGATATCATAGCCAATGGCCACAAAATCAATTTTTAAGTTGGACACAGGTGCAGCGCGTCCATTCTGCTTGATACAGTACAGGGACTGAAGCCTGAGTTTGTCCAACCATCTATTACTCAACTACACAATCCAGGGGGCAGCCCACTCAAGGCACAAGGGCAGATGACTGCCACACCTTGATGTAATGGAAAAGAACATATGAACACTCTCTACCTTATTCATAATCAGGATTGCCCTTTATTAAGCAGAGAAGCTTGTTTATGCACCAGTAGAAACCCAAGTCAACTCAGAATGGCTTCAACTAGTCTCCAAACAGGAAGCGCCACACCTACAACTACAGGAGGGCATCCCGGGCCTTGCATTACTCTTTGAGGAGAAGCTGAATGAAGAAGAAGACTGGATCACCGAGGACCATAGCAGCCAGAGAAAGAAATTCTGGAACTTGTGCTACTTTTTGAAGAAAGGCTGGATGAGGATGATAACCAAGATACCACTAATGAGTTTGACCAGAACATTACTGATGAACGTGACTGGGATGCCAATCCACCTGACTTTCCTGGAAAAGACACTGATGACACAGAACAACCTGATGCAGGCACTGACTTTCACAAAGAGAAACCAGGAACAGAAGCTCCGAAAATGCCCAGTGAGACAAGTGCAGAACACAAAGCTTACTCCCCAAACCCCATTGTCAGGGCTGAAGAGGAAACGACTGAACCTGTTGGTATTCTGGCTACTGATCTCACACACACTTCAGACCTACAAGGAAATGTAACAAAATCCTCTGAGTCTAACAAAGGCAGCAGAGCAACAGCCTGACCCAGTAAAACACGATATAGTCACCGAGCCTGAGGTGACATTCAGCTCTATTCCAGATGTTGCCTTGACTGTGAGAGCTCTTGAAACACCAGTACCAAGAGAACATCAAACTCACATGGACATGAAAGCAGAGTGTTCACATACCAAACAACCACAAGCAGAAAGAAAAAACCCACACTGTTAACAGAAGTAGCATTAACTCCCCTTGAGAATAAGCTTAATTCTTGTTTGAACATCTGATTCATTCTTGAATGAAACACTGGGAGTGCACAACACTTCACTCCAGGTACAGGAATCATCGAATGTACTTAAGCAACGGATACTTTTGCCAGGCAACCAAATTGCTGGATTAGGAGATTGCAGGCCCACTACAGCTATACAAACCTGAACAGATGCTGACCAAGTCTCATTCCTTTGAGAAAGAACAGCCAACAGCAGGACTTCTAAAGGAGGTACAAAGAAGAATAAACAGAAATCGTCTGTTCATCACCTTTACATTGTACACCAAAAACAGGGATCTCTGCCTACTGATTTAAGTGCATTCCAGGAAGAATATGGAGCACATACTTCTAAGAGAGCTGAGAACGCAGTTGAAGATTGACACCACTGGTGCAAGAGACTGGAAGAGGATGGAGTGGTGGGGGGAGAAGTAGGATGTGTAAATGGTTAACGTTAATGAGTAGAATGAAAGACTTGGAGGGAGATATAGTACAAAGGGTTAGTAGCTATTATGCTAATATACATCATCAGTGATGTCAGATCACGTGTCTCTAGAACTCAGAAGGAGATGTTTCTAGAAGGAGCTTCGTGCTTATCTGTCCCTGCAAATAGTTGTAAGTAATTAATAAATGTTTCGAAGTTCCTGGGTGCCTTGTTTCCAGCTGTCTCTCTGGGTCCGTTTCTGATAGTACTTCAACCTCAAATTCAAACATGTACATTCCACAACTCTGAGACCAGTAGCACCTCAGCCAAAGCCAGTCAACCTTTCAGGCAGTGCATTTCAGTTCCCCATAGTTCCGGACATTGAATCCGTGCGTCGGTACCACACCGGTTACTAACCGAAAATGAAAAATTTAAAAAAATAAAACCAACAACTGTATCTTAATATTTTCTGACCTGTGTATTATTTTAAAAAAGCATGGCCCTCTGCTGTTCACTTATGTTACTGCATTTACAGAAACTTCTCTCCATGCATTGGTTTTGTGGCAGTGTTGCAGTTCCCTGAGGAAAGTCTGAGTTGCCATGGCAACATACACTTTTACATGCATGTTGTAGCCTGGAGCTATGGATGGTGACGGTAGAGGTTCCAACATTCTTTCCATCACATGGTTGACCAGGAATCTCTCCCACTCTTACCACTTGCCATTGGCGTGCATTGGAAGGATTTGCAGGTTGAGACTCAATCTATTGGGCTGCATTATAAACAGACCTTCCTTGGCCATCAAGTCCAAGGGTGGGACTTGAACCCAGAGCTACCTGCTCAGAGGTAGGTACACTTACCCACTGTGCCACAAGACCACCAGTTACATTGGCTTACAGTTATGGAATCATAGATTGATACAGCACAGGAGGCCACTTGGCCCATCGTGCCTGTCTCAGCTCTTTAAAAGAGCAATCCAATTAGCCCCACGCCCTTGCTGTTTTCCCACAACCCTGCAATATTTTTTACTTGAAGTATTTCTCTAATTCCTGTTTGAAATTTACTATCAAATCTGCTTCCATCACCCTTTCAGGCAGTGCATTTCAGGTCATAACAACTCATTGCATAATTTTTTCTCATGTCACCCCTGGTTCTTTTGTAAATCTCCATAAGCCTGTTGTCCTCTGGTCAATGACACCTCTGCACTGGAAACAGTTTCTCTTTACTTGCTCCATTAAACCCTTCATGATTTTTAATATTTCTCTTTCAACTCCCCATAACCTTCTCTGGTTTAAGGGGAACAACCCCAGTTTCTTTAGTCTCTCCGCATAACTGAGGTCCTGCATCCCTGGTACCATTCTAGCAAATCCCCTCTGCACCTTTTCTAGGGCCCTGACATCCTTCCTAGAATTCACTACATTACATCAGCTGGGGCCTTACTGGTGTTTTCTAACAGCTTAAGATAATTTCCTTACTTTTGTACTTTCCGTGATCTATTTGTAAAGTCAAGGGTTCTGTAAAAGCAATTCCAATTTGTCCTGCCACCTCCAAAGATGTGCACACACAGCCCCTGGTTTCCCTGTTCCTGCACTCCAACAAAACACCACAGCCCAGAATTTGCAAAGAGAATAATGGCAAGTTTAATGTGTAACTAACCCAGAAACTTGTGGGACAAGGTACCTGGTGACTTGTGTATCACCACAAATTTCTGAACCATTTGTGTCAGTCTTTTGTTAACCTCACATAAGCTTTCGAGTTATCAACAGTCACAGATTGCAGCTCTTTTGAGTACAATCACAGTTCTTGGTTTCCAGGAGTGGGACATGAACCCACAACCTTCTGATTCAAAGGCGAGGGTGCTATGGACTGAGCCACAGCTGACACCTCTGCATCTCACTCTCAAACTCCCCACGGGTTTCAGGAAATTGCTGTACTTGTGCATGAAGTGACAATTAAACCTGGCGTAGAAAGTTAGGGCTGCTTCTTACAGTGTAAACACCTGCAATATCACCATTCAATCCCTCCCACCAGAAAGGGAATGAGTGAAACTGTGAAGTCTCACTCCAGTTGTAGACTGAGGGAGTGCTTGTTTTTTTTGTAAAAATATACTTTATTCATAAATTATCTTCAATCACATTCAAAACCATTTCAAAAACGACATTACAAGGGTACAATCCAGGTTAAACTTTTACAAAATGTATCACCAGGTGCATCAGTACAAACAATATTACAGTCATTTACAGCCTTTCATTTTGATCTGTACAGCCTGAGGGGCTCTAAACAGTTCCCAGTCTCTCGGTGCGCTGTGGTAGAAAGGTCTTAGACAGCGACCCTTCCCCATTGCGCCTTTGCGGCAGCTGCCCCAAGCTTTAGTGCGTCCCTCAGCACGTAGTCCTGGACTTTGGATTGTGCCAGTCCGCAACAATCGGTCGGGGACAACTCTTTGTGCTGGAAGACCAACAAGTTTCGGGCAGACCAAAGCGCCTCTTTCACCGAGTTGATGATCCTCCAGCTGCAGTTGATGTTTGTCTCGGTGTGTGTCCCTGGGAACAGCCGGTAGAGCACAGAGTCCTGTGTCACAGAACTGCTCGGGATGAACCTCGACAGCAACCACTGCATCTCTCTCCAGACTTTCTTTGCAAAGGCACAATCCACAAGGAGGTGAACAACGGTCTCTTCCCCACCACAGCCACCTCGAGGGCAACGTGCAGAGGGGGTGAGCCTCCTGGCGTGTAGGAAGGATCTGACGGGGAGGGCCTTTCTCACCACCAGCCAAGCTACGTCTTGGTGCCTGTTGGAAAGTTCTGGCGATGAGGCATTCTGCCAAATGACTTTGACAGTCTGCTCGGGGAACCATCCCACAGGGTCCACCCTCTCCTTTTCCCTCAGGGCCTCTAGGACGTTACGTGCTGACCACTGCCTGATGGACTTGTGGTCAAAGGTGTTTTTCTGCATAAATTTTTCCATGAGGGACAGGTGGTACGGCACGGTCCAACTACTTGGAGCGTTCCGCGGCAGCGTGGCCAGACCCATCCTTCGCAACACCGGGGACAGGTAGAACCTCAGCACGTAGTGACACTTGGTGTTTGCGTACTGAGGGTCTACGCACCGCTTGATGCAGCCACACACAAAGGTGGCCATCAGTATGAGGGCGATGTTGGGCACGTTTTATCCCCCTTTATCTAGAGGCTTGTACATCGCGTCCCTGCGGACACGATCCATTTTCGACCTCCAGATAAAGCGGAAGATGGCTCGAGTGATCGCCATCGCGCAGGAGTCTGGAATGGGCCAGACCTGCGCCACGTACAGCAACAGCGAGAGTACCTCACACCTGATGACCAGGTTCTTTCCCGCAATGGAGAGGGAGCGTCGCTCCCACAATCCCAGTTTCCTTTTCACCATAGCCACTCGCTCCTTCCAGTTTCTAACGCATGCCCCGGTCCCTCCGAACCATATCCCCAGCACCTTCAGGCCGTCAGCCCTGACAGTGAAGGGGACAAAGGATCGGTCAGCCCAGTTCCCTAGACTGAGGGAGTGCTGCACTGGCGGAGGTGCCATCTTTCAGATGTGACATTAAACTGAGGCCCCCCCGATCCCCACCTCCACCCCCACCCCATCCTTTCAGGTGACTGTGAAAGAACCCGTGGCGATATTTTGAAGAAGAGGAGAGGAGTCCTCCTTGGTGTCCTGGCCAATATTTATCCCTCAATCAACATGACAAAAACACATTAGCTGGTCATTGACACATTGCTGTTGGGAAAGCTTGCTCTATGCAAACTGACTGCTCTGCTACCTACATTACATCTGTCATTCCACTTTGGAAGTATTTCATTGGCTGTAAAGGGCTCCAGGATGTCCTGAGATTGTGAAAGACGTAATGTAAATACAAGCTTTACCTCCAGTCCCTAATAGTGTTTTCTATGTATCTGCAACCATAAAATGGGCCATGTAAGCTGTCAAAATTCATTATTGTATCAATATCATGATGATGGAGTCATCTTGCCTGACTCAAACAACAAAAAGATGTGTCTCACTTTTTGTGAAAATGATGTCCCTTTAGACTATGTCTGATTGTGAAGTGTGACATCGATCAGGGGTCTGAAACCCTGGTCAAACAAGACAAGAGCCTGGATTGGCACAAAAGGTTTTCAGCAGCTCCCACTGCTGCTGGCGACCTCCAGGCCGGTCATTCTGGGCGGTGACTTCAACTGCATCATCGATGTGGCTGGATGATCCACCGACCTCAAGCCGGTGTTCTTCTCTGACCACTGCCTCCTACTGGCTGACTGTCACTTAGAGAAGGACCAGAGGGTGGGCAGGGGGGCATGGAAGCTAAACATGCAACTGCTGACCCCAGAGAACATTGAGGAACTCAAGAGGGATTACAAAGGTTGGAGAACCGTGAAACCCCTCTTTGAGTCCCTGACACACTGGTGGGAAGTGATCAAGGGAAACATCAAGAGGTTTTTCATCCTCAAAGGCGTCCAGAAAGCTAGAAAGGAATAGGGGGAAATGTCCCGACTCCAGAAAAACATGCAGAACATGTTCCGGCTGCTGTCGATGGGGGTCAATGTCAAGGAGGAACTCCAAGAGGTGAAGAGCCAGCAAGCCTTGCTCTTTGCCTCGGAGGCCTCCAAGATCATCTTCCGTTCCAGAGTCCGCTCCGTGGAGCAGGATGAGACGTGCTCACGTTTCTTCTTCCAAAAGGTACACAGAGAGAGCTCTGTGATCAGCAGCCTGAAGGAAGAAGGTGACTCAGTAAAGACATCGCAGTCCGAAATTTTGAGGATCAGCAAATCCTTTTATGCCGGATTGTATGACGTGAAGCCCACAGACCGCGTGGCCTCCCAGCCCTTCCTGTCCTCTATCACGGAGGTCTTAGACGACAGTACACGGGAGAGTCTGGACAAACCGCTAACTCCTGATGAACTGACTAAGGCCCTTGAGTCCTTCGAGAACAGCAAAACTCCCGGAAGCGACAGCTTGCCGGCTGAGTTGTATTCGGCTCTGTGGGACTGGAGCGGCCCAGACCTGCTAGAAGTGTACGAGAGTATGCTTCTGGCCGGCAGTATGTCAGAATCCATGAGGAAAGGCATTATCACCCTCATCTACAAGCAGAAGGGGGAAAGGGAGGAAATTAGAAATTGGTGACCCATTTCACTGTTGAATGTGGACTATAAGATTCTGTCCAAGGTCATCGCTAATCGTGTCAAGTCCGCTCTGGAGTTGGTGATCCACCCTGACCAGACCTGCACTGTACCTGGCAGGAAGATCCCTGACAGCCTCGCGCTGCTCAGGGATACGATTGCCTATGTACAGGACAGGGGTGTGGACACCTGCCTCATCAGCCTGGATCAGGAGAAGGCCTTTGACAGAATATCACACACCTACATAGTGGATGTGCTCTCCAAAATGAGGTTTGGGGAGGGAATTTGCAATTGGATCCAACTGCTCAACACTAACATCAGTAGCACAGTCTCAATCAATGGGTGGGAATCAGATAGCTTTCCTATTAAATCTGGAGTCAGGCAATGCTGCCCTCTCTCCCCTGTCCTGTTTGTGTGTTGCATAGAACCCTTTGCTGAGTCCATCAGGAAGGATCCGGGCATAGGAGGAGTGACGATCCCAGGCAGTGGAGGCACTCAGATCAAAGCCTCCCTGTACATGGACGATGTCGCCGTCTTCTGCTCGGATCCGCTATCGGTGCGCAGACTGATCCACATCTGTGACCGGTTCGAACTGGCCTCGGAAGCCAAGGTAAATCGTGGCAAGAGCGAGGCCATGTTCTTTGGGAACTGGGCTGACCGATCCTTTGTCCCCTTCACCGTCAGGGCTGACGGCCTGAAGGTGCTGGGGATATGGTTCGGAGGGACCGGGGCATGCGTTAGAAACTGGAAGGAGCGAGTGTCTATGGTGCAAAGAAGACTGGGCATGTGGGAGTGACGCTCCCTCTCCATTGTGGGTAAGAACCTGGTCATCAGGTGTGAGGCACTCTCACTGTTGCTGTATGTGGCGCAGGTCTGGCCCATTCCAGACTCCTGTGCGATGGCGATCACTCGAGCCATCTTTTGCTTTATCTGGAGGCGGAAAATGGATCATGTCTGCAGGGACGCGATGCACAAGCCTCTAGATAAGGGGGGAAAAAACGTGCCCAACATCACCCTCATACTGATGGCCACCTTTGTGTGCGGCTGCATCAAGCTGTGTATAGACCCTTGGTACGCAAACACCAAGTGTCACTACGTGCTGAGGTTCTACCTGTCCCCGGTGTTGCGAAGGATGGGTCTGGCCACGCTGCCGCAGAACGCTCCAAGTAGTTGGACCGTGCCGTACCACCTGTCCCTCGTGGAAAAATTTATGCAGAGAAACTCCTTTCAACACAAGTCCATTAGGCAGTGGTCGGCACGTAACGTTTTAGAGGCCCTGAGGGAAAAGGAGAGGGTGGATCCTGTGGGATAGTTCCCCGAGCAGACTGTCAAAGTCATCTGGCAGAATGCCTCATCGCCAGAACTTTCCAACAAGCACCAAGATGTAGCTTGGCTGGTGGTGAGAAAGGCCCTCCCCGTCAGATCCTTCCTACACGCCAGGAGTCTCACCCACTCTGCACGTTGCCCTCAAGGTGGCTGTGGTGGGGAAGAGACCATTGTTCACCTCCTTGTGGATTGTGCCTTTGCAAAGAAGGTCTGGAGAGAGATGCAGTGGTTTCTGTCGAGGTTCATCTCGAGCAGTTCTGTGACACAGGACTCTGTGCTCTACGGGCTGTTTCCAGGGACACACACCGAGACAAACATCAACTGCAACTGGAGGATCATCAACTCGGTGAAAGATGCTCTTTGGTCTGCCCGAAACTTGTTGGTCTTCCAGTGCAAAGAGTTGTCCCTGAATGAGTGTTGCAGACTGGCACATTCCAAGGTCCAGGACTACGTGCTGAGGGACGCACTAAAGCTTGGGGCAGCTGCCGCAAAGGCGCAATGGGGAAAAGTCGCTGTCTAAGACCTTTCTGCCACAGTGCACCGAGGGGCTGGGAATTGTATAGACCCCTCGGGCTGTACAGCTCACAATGAATGTCTGCATTGAACACTCATTGTATTATAAATGTATTGAAGCACCTCAGAGTGCAACATGATGTATGTTGATAACTCCAATACCATTATATAAAAACAAAAAGCTAAAAGCTACTGCGAATGCTGGAAATCCAAAACAAAACAAAAACAGAATTACCTGGAAAAACTCAGCAAGTCTGGCAGCATCGGCGGAGAAGAAATCAGTCAACGTTTCGAGCCTCCATGGCCCTTCGGCAGAACTGCAGCATAGTTTCAACAAGGGAGAAATATAAATTGGTTTAAGGTGGGTGGGGGGCGGGGGGGAAAGAGACACATTGAGGGTGTGGTGTGAGCAGATAATCAAAAGATGTCAGAGACAAAAGGGTCAAAGAGGTGTTGAAGGTGGTGGTCTTTGTGTGAGAAAAGTGCTAATTAAGAATGGAATACAGGATATTCAAAGTACAGCTCTAGTGGGGGTGGGGTGGAAAGACTAAAGGTTTTAGTTTTAGATTTAAAAATAATGGAAATAGGTGGGGAAAGAAGAATCTATATAAATTATTGAAAAAAAAGCGGGTGGGGGGGGGAAAGAAACGGGGTGGGGATGGGGGGAGGGGGAGTTTAAGATCTAAAGTTGTTGAATTCAATATTCAGCCCAGAGGGCTGTAAAGTGCCTAGTCGGAAGATGAGGTGCTGTTCCTCCAGTTTGCGTTGGGCTTCACTGGAACAATGCAGCAAGCCAAGCATTGTTCCAGTGAAGCCCAACGCAAACTGGAGGAACAGCACCTCATCTTCCGACTAGGCACTTTACAGCCCTCTGGGCTGAATATTGAATTCAACAACTTTAGATCTTAAACTCCCCCTCCCCCCATCCCCACCCCGTTTCTTTTCCCCCCCCACCCGCTTTTTTTTCAATAATTTATATAGATTCTTCTTTCCCCACCTATTTCCATTATTTTTAAATCTAAAACTAAAACCTTTAGTCTTTCCACCCCACCCCCACTAGAGCTGTACTTTGAATATCCTGTATTCCATTCTTAATTAGCACTTTTCTCACACAAAGACCACCACCTTCAACACCTCTTTGACCCTTTTGTCTCTGACATCTTTTGATTATCTGCTCACACCACACCCTCAATGTGTCTCTTTCCCCCCCGCCCCCCACCCACCTTAAACCAATTTATATTTCTCCCTTGTTGAAACTATGCTGCAGTTCTGCCGAAGGGCCATGGAGGCTCGAAACGTTGACTGATTTCTTCTCCGCCGATGCTGCCAGACTTGCTGAGTTTTTCCAGGTAATTCTGTTTTTGTTTTGACTCCAATACCATTGTCTGATTGTCTGCATTGACCATATTGAAATGACTGTAATATTCATTGATTGTATTGAAGCACCTCGTGATCCATGTGTAAAAGTTGAATCTGATTGTACTTTTTGTGATGGCGATTTAGAAATGTTTTGTAATGTTCGTCCAGATATTTTATGAATAAAGTATATTTTTCGAAAAAAAAAAGATTTTCCCTTCCAGGCCTAAGTCCTGTGACAGGGGCGGGAACCGGGAATGTTTCCCGCTGTGGAGCCCAGTGGGAATTTGGCCGATAACTGGCTCATTAATAATGCAGTTGGAGGTTTCCCGACCTATCACACGGTGGGGCGGGCTGGATAAGGCAAGCCCTGCCGTCATATTCATGCGCCATATTTAAAAGGTGTGTGAACATGAACCCACTGTGGAAGGAGGAGATGGCCCGGTGATCTGGCACTGGAGTCAGCGACACTCCCCTTGATAGGCTGCTCAATGCAGTGGAGGGCAGGAGGGGCATCCTGTACCCCGAGGATGGAAGGAGGAGGCCGAGCCGTGTGACCAACTCTGCATGGGTGGAAGTCGCTAGGGTGGTCAGTGCCCATGGCCTCCACCGGGGCACTGCCCTGCAGTGCCGGGAATGGATGGAAATGGACCTTATCCGTGCTGCCAAGGTCAGTGAACCCTCAATAAGTGAACCCTGAACCGCTCACACTCTCCTCACTGAATGGCCGAGGAGACATGGGCCTCATTGGCAAGGGCACCATCTTTGTGGTCCATGTATAAAAGAGCTAATCAACATGATAAGGTGATGCCTCAAAGCCCCATCTAGTCTGCAGATGGAGGGGCCTTTGCGTCCCTGATCCTTCCACACAGAGAGCTCAGCTGATGTTGGTGGGTTGTGGGGGGGTGTTTGAGGGGGGTGGGTGGTTAAGCGTTGAGGGTACCACCAAGCACCGCTAATGACATGTCTCTGTGAGGCTTTTCCTTTTTTCTGCAAGGGCTCACCGCTCTGGTGGGTGCTGGACCAGAACCCTTATGGACAACCTGCAGCGCATCAATCACATGGCGCACAATCCAGTGGGTCATTTGTAAGACTGGAAGCATGGGAAAGAAACATGAAACCCAATTACTCTCAAACCCATCTTCTCTCCTTGTGCAGGAAAACCTGCAGCACAACAGGAGAGAGAGAGAGAGAAAGAGAGAAAGAGAGAGAGAGAGAGAGAGAGAAAGACAGGAGGGGTCCCACCTGAACTGAGGCACCTTACAGAGTTCGAGGAATGGGCAGCCCAGTTGGCAGGGAAGGAACCAGACCGAGCCTGTGAGGATAGAGAGGACAGCAGCAGCCTCCATCCAGTAAGGATCCATGCACAATGTAGTCACATAGGAACCTAAGGGTCATGTGTTCCTCCATGTTGGAGGCAGCTCATGCAGTCACTCACGCTCTCCTCTCTCACTTATAGGTGCCAGCAGGAAGAGGGGAAGGCCAGAAGAGGAAGCCTTGTCCAGCAGTACCTCCAGCCCACAGAGGACCGAGGATATTGGGGAGAAGGAAAAAAGTGCACCTGGAGAGGCACCACAGCCATCACCCTCACCCTCCACCAGCCCAGAGACACGCACTTCGGTGGGTATTAGATCCATTTCAGGCAGGGTCTCACATTCTGGTGGCCACCACAAGGGCACATGCCTGCAGGAGGAGGAGGCAGGTTCAGCCAAGCTCACCAGCACTCAGAGGGCCTCTGGGGAAAAGGCATCTGCGAAATCCAAGTCGGATGCCAAGCCTCTGGGATTGGCCCTGCACGAGCTGCTGGGGATGCAGCAAGAGGCAGAGGAACATCAGGCAAAGGTGGCAGAGGCCCTCAACAGAGTGGCACATGAGGCGGAGGAGTCCGTCCACCTGCCCTCTGAGGAAGCGGTTCTGACCTGTGTGGGCATGGAGCTCTCCACGGGGAGGATGGCGAATATTGTTCAGCAAGACGCCCAGTTTCTGTCAGAGTTGCCCGCAGACCCACACTCCATCACTGTAGCCAGGGGTGAGGTCTCGCTGCGGCTACGCCAGAGGAGAATGGGGCACCTCGACCTCCCTCCAGGTGCACCTTCTCCTCAAGGAGTCAGGCCGAGGCCCTTGGGCACCCAAAGGGAGGAGGAGGGCCATTGGTCACTGCTGGGATCTCCACTCAGGACTCCCTGAAGGTGTCCGGCACTTCAGTTGTCCAGTTGCGTTGACCCGTCGCTCAGCCGACCCCCATGACTTAACCCTCAGGCAGCAGCTCAAAACCTCCACCTCGAAGCACTGGAAACATAGAAACTAGCAAATAGAAGCAGGAGTAGGTCAGTCGGATGTTACCCTGGGACTGTGACCCTTTGTTCTAGATCCCCCAGCCAGAGGGGGTCTCTGCATCCAGTCTGCATCCAGTCTGTCCAGCTCAGTCAGAATTTTATAAGTTTCAATGAGATCTCCTCTCATTCTTCTAAACTCCAGTGAATAGAGGCCTAGTCGGCCCACTCTCTCCTCATACAACAATCCTGCCATCCCAGGAATCAGTCTGGTGAACCTTCGCTGCTCTCCATGGTAAGTAAGGAGACCAAAACTGAACACAATCCTCCAGATGTGGTCTCACCAAGGCCCTGTACAGCTGCAGTAAGACATCCTTGCTCCTGTCCTCAAGTCCTCTCGCAGTGAAGGCCAACATGCCATTTGCCTTCTTAACTGCTTGCTGCACCTGCATGCTTGCTTTCAGTGATTGGTGATTGCACATCAACATTTCCCAGTCTATCACCATTTAAATAATAGTCTGCCATTCTGTTTTTCCTACCAAAGTGGATAGTTTCACACTTATCTACATTATACTGCATCTGCCATGTATTTGCCAACTCACTGGATAGTTGCAAGTGGCCATGGTGCATGTGACTTTTCAGATACAGTCCAACCAACACCTTCCAACCCCTCGTGACCCACATCCTCCCCCCATAACCATTGACCCTCCTGGTGTGTCACCTTCAACAACCTTCAGTATCCCTTCACCCATCATTGCTGGATCCTCACCCTCCCATCCCACCAGCTCCCACTGCCCCCTTTAATCCTCACCATCCCTTCCTATCAACAATTCCCTCAGTATGTCCCCCCCAGGACTCAACAGTTGACAACACAGACCCCTCCCTCTGAACCCTTTTCCCCTATGCCCGTTCATACATGCACACCTCCCCACCCCCCACCCCAGCTCGCACTCTGCACGGCCCTTCCCACTCCAGAAACCACCTTACCCATTCCACAACCCCCACAGCATTTCTCTCTTTCCCCTACCACCCCCAACCTCCCTCGTCCCCCTCTAGGACTCCAAACCTGCCCCACCTCTTCATTCCTCTCCTCCTTATCTAATCACCCTAACAGCACATTCGATCGTGGCAGAACAGTACTTCATGCAGCCAACCCCCAGCAGTGAGAAGATCCATGTGCTGGAAGCTCCTGCAGTGTGAAGATCCACGTGGTTGATACTCCCCCAGCCACTGCTGCAAGTGGTGCTCCGGGGTCCATGGTCACTGGAGGCCTCCATCTTCTGATCTCCACAAGCTGCCCTAGGCCTTCTTCCAGGTGAGTCCTGACATACCCATGCCATGTTGGTACGGACGTGTTCCAGAGTGGCGTGATATCCCGCTGGTGGCACGGATAATCGGACAGCAGGGGACAATTCTGGTTAGGGCTTTACCCGCATCCCATTAACTGGATGCAAATGGGCTTCACGCAGGCGTCTGGCGGGAATGGCGTCCTGCCATAACAGGCGGGGCACCACTCCCACTGGCATTTCACGCTGGCTTTTCAGCTCCTGCCGCGTGGTCCCCACGCTCCGCCCTAGGCCCCAGGCCCGCTATCACACCCGCCATTGTTGGGACTGGAAAATCCCGGCCAAGGGAACAGAATAATGTCAGATTAAAAAAGAGAGATAGGAAAACCCACTTTAAAAGCTTGCAGTCTGCTTTTTATTTTAACCTGGATGATCAGCCAGGGCCCATCATTCGATGTGACACCAAGTTGGAAAGAGTAGGGAGGAGAACAGTTTTAGACATCCACAAATACGTCTGCACCATTACACACTCTACATGAGAGGGCAGCATGGCACTGTGGTGAACTAACTAAAGCCTGTAGTTGCCCGTGTCAAGTGACTGGAAGCAGGAAAGACAAGTGAGTTATGGCAGCTGCTCCCAGGGCTTCTTCAAAATGATGATGGGGCTAAATGGGGTAGATCTAGAAATCCACTTGTGGGTGAACCTAAAATTAGTGGTCACAACCATAACATAGATACTACTCAATCCACAAAGGAATTCAGCAGAAACTTTTTTACCCAGAGATTGGTGAGAGGGGTAGCTGAGGTGAGTAGCATCCATGTATTTAAGGAGAAGCAAGATAAGTACATGAGGAGAACAAAGTGCAAGGGTATATGCTGATAGGATTTTACGAAATAGAACGGGAGATAGCCCTTGAGGAACATAAACACCAAGATGGACCAGTTGGACTGAATGGGCTGTTTCTATGCTGTAAATTCTCAAGGGCAACTAGGGTTGGGCAATAAATGCTGGCCCAGCCAGCGAAGCCCATGTCCCATGAATGAATATATATTTTTAAAAATTCTATGTGATTCTCTTGCTAAAATCAAACCAGCCCACTTGTGTCTATTCCAAGAAAACTGACTGCTTTATGGATATAAAATTCTTCATATATTTTTTAAATGGGTGTGCTTTATCCAATTTTCTCCCTGACGCTCAATGTGTGAGTGGGAAGTGGTTGGTGGGGGTGGGTGGGGAGGGGGGAGGGGAAGGGGAGGGGGCGGGGGGAGGGTTCTTGGCCCCCTGCTATCCATCAATACTTTACCCAGTTCTGAGACCATTCTACATGTGTGATTCTAGGATGCGTTTCAACAGACCAGGTTTTGCCTTCAAGGATCGGGTTGCAGGTTTTTTTTTTAGCGCATGAAATGATTAGCGTGAATAAACCTGCTGCACCACTCCAGCCAAACACACATATTCTGTATCTCACAGGATTAAAGCTAAGAGAATGTTTTTTTGCAGCAAGAATGATAAAGCTCTAAGCCTTTGGCAGTAATTTTCTGTTCTTTTCCCTCACTCGAATTAATTTGACATGAAGCACCAGCATTGACAGAACGACACAGCTTCTGAAATGGGTGTCTGGGCCCCAGGCTTGATCTTAAAGTGCTTTGTTTGCTTGAAATTTACTGAACAAGACTTGAGTTAACATGTTTGGAAGTTGGAGGCTGGTCTATTCATTATTTTGCTGCTGCCGTCTCTAAGAGGCAAAACAAGATTTGGCCGTTCCTAATACAGGGTATAGATTGGCCTGAGCTGAGGAACCATTAAAAGTCAGCATCTTGGTACCGCACTGATCAGAAGGTCCTAGGCCCAAACCCAGTCTGTGTTGAGTTAGTTGATCTCAATTGGGTCATTATAATTGATATTCATACCCATGAACTAAACCAAGAAAAATATTGGCCAAGGTTCCCACTCCTGATCATTATCTGGGGACTGGAAAATATGTGTCAATTCTCTATTAATTGTGTTTAATTGTGTGCAGGTGGTGGGCATTAGCTGGGGATGCATTTGAATCCCTATAAATAGACACAGGCTGAAACTGTGTTGCTGGGTTAGGAGGTGTATGCTCGCAATGTGACTAAATATAAAAGCTGTGTGGTTCTGTCAATGCAGGCACTTCATGTCAAATTAGTTTGAGTAAGGGAAGATTGGATCCAATTCTATCCTTCATCAACTGTCTTTCTGGAATATAACAGTGCATGAGCAGACAGCTGATGGGAACGGAGTTGTGCTTTTGGTAATGCACTCCATGGTTGAATAACTAGATAGTTGTCACTATCCAGTGTCATACATGGTTGCCAATAGGTACCCAATGCTTATTCTCAGCAAAAGGCAGGGAAAAATAGGGGTGAAACACAAAGAGATTAGCCAAAGTGTATTATAATATACTCTGATATCAATAGGAACTGTTTTTGCCATGGGTTTAGGTTAGCTATCCTTACATAATGAAAGCAGGAACTCACATCTTCACTGCATGGATAGATCTCTATTTGAAATATTGCTTCAGTAGATCCCAATTCTCTCCCTTCTTTTCCTAAAGGAGTACATTTTCTGGGCACTGACAACCTTCCAGTTTCTTGCCAAGCAGGGAAAATACAAATCACTTATTGACAGCAATGGAGTGATGACCAGATTTTTGATGATGGTTGAGAGATAAATATTGGCCAGGACACCAGGAAGAAATCTCCTGGTCTTTTTCAAAGAGTATCATGGGATTTTTGACGCCTGCCTGAGATGGCAGATGAAGCCTTGGTTTAATGTCTCAGTCAAAAAGCAGCATCTCTGATGACAGCAACACTGAAGTATCAGCCTAGATTTTTGTGCTCAAGTCTCTGGACTGGGTCTTGAGCTCACAGCCTTCTAGGCTTCTGATTCATTGGCAAGAGAGCTAGCAACTGAGTCACAGCTGACAGCGGCAACGCACCCGCAGTTGGATTACCTTTCTTTCATTGAATATGCGGCGAGCTCTGACCAAGCTCTTCTTGGGTACTGACTGTGAAAACACACAGCGCACAGGGCTCATCATTTATATTATGCTTACCTTCTCAAACTGTAGACCTCACCCGGTTGGACAGCGCTGATTCAATAGATTGAAAACACATGTTCCTAATGCTGCTCCTGTTGATGGGTTTAGGATTCATCCATGGACACTGCAAACTCTAGGACAGGTCAAGAGATTTGGACCGGTAAGGGTGATCTATGTCATGCTGGACCTATTCTAATCCCTGCCCTTCAAAAGTTGCCTGTGCCCCCTGCTGGGGAGGAGGTTACCAGCTCTTACTGAAAGCTCTTTTGTAAGATCAACCTGTTGCTATACCTATAGATGCCAGACAGCCTGCTGACACTTCTATCCATGGTAACATATGAAGAAAAAGTGGTAGACAGTGCCTAGGGAACTACGCCTAACTTAGGTCACTGGCTTCAGGAGAGTAGGGGAGGAAATTAGACCAAAGAAACATTGACATTAGGAGAAGCTCAAAGACAAAGGGGTCAATTTTATCAATACGTGTTGTTGATTTTAACCATGAGCGTGACGAATTTTATCCACGCATGCCAATAAATACTCCCAATTTCATCAATCGATGCAATTGACAAGGACTCTTATCACCAGCACCTCCTAACAGGAAACCATGGAAACGCAGCTTGAAAAATTATCTACAGCCAGCAAAGGATTTCCTGGCACGTATAGCCAGTGAATGAGGCTTCCCATTAATGGCACATTCATAAAATTGGGCCTTTTAAGTATATAAGGAGCTGAATTAATCAGGTCTGGCCATTCTATCATCTTTATACAATTCATCCTGGTTCAATTGGTTCCAACCTTACTGCTGAGTTGGAAGATTGTGGGTTCACTCCAGGACTTGAGCACAAATTCTAGCAACGGGCTACACTGTCAGAGGTGCCTTTGTGTGAGTGAGGTGCTAAATTTGAGGTCCCATTTAGGTAGATTTTAAGACTCCCTTGCACTACTTGAACAAAAGCAGGGAGTTCTCCTGGTGACCTGGCCGCTGTTCCTTCTCACTCAGCCAGCACCATCCAAAAAAAAGACTTCTCCTGTGACCCATGGGATTGTCCTTTGTGTAAATGGCTGACACATTGGCCCACATGACAGCAGCCACTGTATCTGAAAGTAATTTGTTTTAAGTGAAACAATCTTTTGAAGAGCTTTATTCAGACCTTACAAAATGTGAATGTTCCCTTTTCACCATTTGTGCTGCCTAATTTTTATTGCTTTAAAACATTAATAAATAGCAGATGTTCTTGTTGCAAGGCGATTACCATGTGATTATTTCTTGTTGTGTAGTTGTGGTTATGCAACATGTTGAACAACAGCATCTAAACACCTAAAAGGGATTTAGAAAGGAGGTTAGTGACATTTCACCAATTGTTTGTTGCTAGACATCACATGGGTAGGTAAATGTTTTTATGCATTGAGTGGTGGAATTTCATCATAGCAAAGTGAAAAAAACTTCCCAAACACTTTCCAGGGAGTCTCTCTGTGTTCCTTTTAATTTTGAAACAACCTTGTGCTAAAGGCTAGTAACTGCAGTGTTAAGGAAGGCTATATGCAGAATAGATAAAGATACCATCTTTATAGAAAAAAAAACCCTGCATTAATATAGCATCTTTCATGGCCTCAGGATGTCCCAAAGTGCTTTACAGCCAATGAAGTACTTATTGAGGTGTAGTCACTGTTGCAAGGTAGGAGATGCGGCAGCCAATTTGCACATAGCAAGCTCACATGATACAAAAACAAAAATTGCTGGAAAAACTCAGCAGGTCTGACAGCATCTGTGGAGAGAAAGACAGAGTTAACGTTTCAAATCCGTATGACTCTTCTTCAGAGGTAAAGAGAAGTAGAAATGTGGTGAAATATATACTGTTTAAGCGGTGTGGGACAGGTGTAGCTGGACAGTGGTCAATGATAGGTGGAGGCAATGGAGAGATTGTAAAAGATGTCATAAACAAAAGGTCGAAGGGATGTTGATGGTGGTGATACTGGCCAAAGGAGGTGCGAATGGTGACATTAAGAGTAGAAAGCAGGATGAGCCAGTGACAGGTGGCCCTAATGGGGGTGGGGTGGGGATAGGGGGTGATGTGGGAAAAAAAATCGAAATAGGCTACAAGGTGGGGATGAAATAATGAAGGGAAATAAATTTTGAAAATAATAATGGAAATAGGTGGGAAAAAAATATACATATATAAAAATTAAAAAATAAATATTGAAAAATGGGATCAAAAAGGGTGAGGATGGAGGAGAGAGTTCATGATCTGAAGTTGTTGAACTCAATATTAAGTCCAGAAGGCTGTAAAGTGCCTAGTCGGAAGATGAGGTGCTGTTCCTCCAGTTTGCGTTTAGCTTCACTGGAACATTGCAGCAAGCCAAGGACGGACATGTGGGCATGAGAGCAGGGTGGGGTGTTAAAATGGCAAGCGACAGGGAGGTCTGGGTCATGCTTGTGGACAGACCAAAGGTGTTCCGCAAAGCGGTGACCCAGTCTGCGTTTGGTCTCTCCAATGTAGAGGAAACCGCATTGGGAGCAGCGAATGCAGTAGACTAAATTGAGGGAAGTGCAAGTGAAATGCTGCTTCACTTGAAAGGAGTGTTTGGGCCCTTGGACGGTGAGGAGGGGGGAAGTAAAGGGGCAGGTGTTGCACCTTCTGCGATTGCATGGGAAGGTACCATGGGAGGGGGCTGAGGCATAGGGGGTGATGGAGGAGTGGACCAGGGTGTCCCGGAGGGAACGGTCCCTAAGGAATGCCGACAGAGGGGGTGAAGGGAAGATGTGTTTGGTGGTGGCAACATGGAGTTGACGGAAGTGGTGGAGGATGATCCTTTGAATGCGGACTATATAGACTACCTCGACTACAACTCCTCACACCCTGCTTCCCATAAGGACTCCATCCCAATCTCTCAGTTCCTTCGCCTCTGTCGCATCTGTACCGATGATGCCACTTTCCAAAACAGTGCTTCTGACATGACTTCCTTCTTCCTTAACCGAGGTTTCCCACCCACGGTGGTTGACAGGGCCCTCAACTGTGTCCAACGCATCTCCCGCGCATCCGCCCTCACACTTTCCTGTCCCTCCCAGAACCATGATAGGGTCCCCCTTGTCCTCACTTTTCACCCCACCAGCCTCCGCATTCAAAGGATCATCCTCCGCCTTTTCTGCCAACTCCAGCATTTTGTCACCACCAAACACATCTTCCCTTCACCCCACCCCGTCGGCATTCCGTGGGGACCATTCCCTCCGGGACACCCTGGTCCACTCCTCCATCACCCCCTATGCCTCAACCCCCTCCCACGGCACCTTCCCATAAAATCGTGGAAGGAGGAACCTGGCCCTCTACTTCCCCCCTCTTCATCGCCCAAGGGCCCAAACATTCCTTTCGAGTGAAGCAGCATTTCACTTGTGCTTCCCTCAATTTAGTCTACTGCATTCGCTACTCCCAACGCGGTCTCCCCCACGTTGGAGAGACCAAACGCAGACTGGGTGACCACTTTGCGGAACACCTTCGGTCTGTCCGCAAGCATGACCCAGACCTCCCTGTCGCTTGGCATTTCAACACTCCACCCTGCTCTCCAGCCCATGCGTCCATCCTTGGCCTGCTGCAATGTTCCAGTGAAGCTCAATGCAAACTGGAAGAACAGCACCTCATCTTCCGACTAGGCACTTTACAGCCTTTCGGACTGAATATTAAGTTCAACAACTTCAGATGATGAACTCTCTCCTCCATTCTCACCCCTTTTTGGTTCCCTTTTTTCAGTATTTATTTAAAACAAAAATTTTTATATATATATACTTTTCCCACCTCTTTCTATTATTATATTTAAAATGTATTTCCCTTCATTATTTCATCCCCACCTTTTAGCCTATTTCAATCTTTTTTCCCCACACTATCCCCTCCCCCCACCCCACCCCCACTAGGTCCATCTGTCACTTGCTCATCCTGCATCTTAATGTCACCACCTTTAGCCAGTATCACCACCATTAACACCCCTTCGAACTTTTGTTTATGACATCTTTTGCAATCTCCCCTTTGCCTCCACCTATCACTGACCCTCTATCCAGCTTCACCTGTCCTACCCCCCTTAAACAGTATATATTTCACCACATTTCTATTTCTCTTTACTTCTGAAGAAGAGTCATACGGACTCAAAACATTAACTCTGTCTTTCTCTCCATAGATGCTGTCAGATCTGCTGAGTTTTTCCAGCAATTTTTGTTTTTGTTTCAGATTTCCAGCATCCGCAGTATTTTGCTTTTATCTAAGCTCCCATGATAATTAGCTGATAATTTATTTTAATAAGGTTAATTAAGGGATAAACATAGGTCAAGACACCAGAAAGAACTCCACTGTTTTTATTTAAACAAGGCCCTGGGGTGTTTTAAGCCTGTTTGATGATCAGAATGATGGCACCCCCAACAGTGTAGCACTTCCTCAGTACCGCAATGATCCAGGTCAGCCTGGATAATGTGCTTGCATCTCTGGAGCAAGTGTTGAAACCACAAACTTCTGACTCAGTGGCAAGAGTGTTATCACTGAGCCATGGTTGATAAATGAATGCCCAGAAATTACTGTTGGCACTATTAATAGCTGGGCAATCAATGTGTTTGTTGCATTTCTCTGTAGATTGGTTTATACAAGTGGCTTGTTTAAAATGTTATTTTACTGATCTCAAGACAGTAATATTTAAGCTTGTGTTATTTAAGCAGGTGGGCCCATCCTCCAGCTTACATTGCTTTGAGGACTGGGACCAAAGGTGAGAGGCGCAATGGCTTTGAGTGGCCATCTGGTGCTCCTTTAACTGAGAGTACTAATAGCTCTCCAAAGACACTATGGATTAAATATGCCACCACCTGCAAGTTTATCTCCAAGTTACACATTATCCTGATTTGGAACTATATTGCTGTTCCTTCACTAACCCTGGGTCAAAATCCTGGAACTCCCTCCTGAACAGTACTCTGTCTGCACCTGCACCACATGGACTGCAGCGGTTCAAGATGGTGACTCACCACCTCCTTCTCAAGGGAATTAGGGACAAGCAATAAATGCCTTGCCAGTGACACACTCATGCCATGAATAAATAAGAAATATTCTGAGCAATGAAATACGCACTGATGTTTCACAGTGTGTGCTTGATCGCAGTTGAGTTTCAGCCAAGGAACTCTCACATGTCTGGACTTACCAATCATTTTTTTTCCCAAAAGGAATCTTTTTGATGTCCTGCCATTTCCTGAATGAAATGAAACTGCAAGAAAGTGGAATCACTCATCCATCAACAAATCCTTCCAGCTGGGCAATCACAATGTGATTAATAATCCCTTCCCTCGGGGGATTTCACTAAAGGTCACTTTGTGCAGTTAGAAGTGACGATTCTCTTCAAAAGTGATGATGGCCAATCTCTTGAGATTTACGGAGGATTAGAAATTTAATGTGATACTGATATTCTTGAGTAGGATTAAGCTTTATTCACTCAGGTCCAGTAGATGAAGTGGGGGTTAGAGTGTTACCCCTTCAAGACTACAGCTTAGGTCAACATTCAAAACCAAACAAACAGAGAGGGTCACCTCTCCCTAAATTTGAGAAACCGCAATCTAGTCCCTTTTGGACAGGAATTGAAGGAAACCAACATTCCAAAATTCAGCGCGTTGGTAGTTTTCCTAGAAACTTTGCTACTTAAGGTAGCATAGAAAAAGATCACCCATCCCAACTAGACCAGTCCTTCCCAATCCTATGTACTCCACCAATTTATTTAATAACCTTAGGGAAGGTTCTGCAAAAGGCCATTAAGAAGAACTGAGGAAAATCTATGTAAACTTACAGCTTCCATTATTCACCCTGGACATGGCGAGTTCCATTTCCATTTGAGAGATTTTGTAGCACAGGACCCAACGCTGTTGCCTAGAAGAAAGACTAATGTTTATACAACATCTATAAGTACTTCATTTTCGATTAATTACTCTGAAACAAAACCCTCATTGTTATGTAGTTGAGTACAGCAGCCATTTTCTCTACAGTAAACAACAAGATGCATTTATATAGCACCTTTAATATGGTAACATGTCCTAAGGTGTTTCATCATGTTGACTATAAGGCAAAATTTGACACCAAGACACGTAAGGAGATATTAGGACAAGTGACCAAAAGGGTAAGTTTTAAGAGACATCTTAAAGGCTGAAAAAGAGGTGGTGAAGCAGAGATGTTAGGAAGGGAAAAACAGAGCTCAGTCCCCATGCAGCTTAAAGACACGATCACAAATGGTGGAGCGATTAAAATTGGGGTTGTGAAAGAAGCTAGAATTGGAGGGGCGTAGTGATCTCGGGGCTGAAGGAAGTTACAGAAATGGGGGAGGGGTGGGGTGGGGTGGGTGAGACCAAGGAGGGATTTGAACACAAGGATGATAAGATAAGATCTCCCGGTAAGACGAATCAGCTTTTTAGTTAAGGTTGGCTGAGAGAGGGGCGTTCGCTAAGTCAACTTGCTGCTTATTCTTTGAAAAGCGGCAAGAGGTTTTTAATAAAATAGGAAATGCTGGAAACACTCAGCAGTTGTGAGTGGTAATGAGACAAGTACAGAAACAATGGATGTGTCTAAGAGGTGGTGTGAATGGCAGAATGAAGAACGTTCACTGTCCAGAATCAAAAAGTGAGAAAAACGAGGATAAAACCGAAACCTGCAAAGCAAAAGGAAGCAAAGTGGGGGCAGTGATTACAGGTTGTTGAACTCTGTGCGGGTTGGGTCACCGCTTTGCAAAACACCTCAGTTCAGTCCTCAAGAATGAACCTGAGTTTCTGGTCACCTGTCATCTTAATTCTCCACCTTGTGTTGATCTCTCTATCCTTGGCCTCGTGTCGTGTTCCAATGGAGCTAAATGTACACCCAAGGAACAGCACCTCATCTTTCAGTTAGGCACTTTACAGCCTTCTGAACTCAGCAATGAGTTCCACAATTACAGACTGTATTCTCTGCCCCAATTTTATTTCCTTTCCTTTGGATATTTCGGTTATACTTGTGCTTTTCTCTTGTTTTTCGGGCAGCAGCTTTTCATCATTCCACCATTCATTCCTCCTCTAGGCAAATCTTAGGTTTCTCCGCTTTCGCTTATGGTCTTACACCACTAACGCAGCTTCCACCCAATCACAGACCTTCCCTTTTATTCTGTTTTCTCCCTCTCCCCTTTCACTCGCTTAAAACCTATTCCTTTTCTAATTTTTTGGGTGAAAAGTCAACAACCGGAAACATTAGCTCAGTTTCCCTTTCCGCAGACGCTGTCAGACCTACGGCATATTTCCAGCATTTTCTGTTTTTATTTCAGAATGCCAGCATCTGCAGTATTTTGCTTTTGTATGCGATTTTTACTGACCCACTGGAATCTCAATTTAATATCTCAACTACCCCCCTGATAACACAGGACTCTCTTAGTGCTACGTTGACCTGTAGGTTTAAATTATATGCTTAAGTCCTGGTGTTAGATCTGATTCCCCGACCTTCTGGCACGGAGGCAAGAGTGTTGCTAATTAAGCCAAGCTAGCAGTGCACACCCATAAAAATTTAGTGCTATTTTAACTGCTGGTCTTTCATATCGACATTACTCAAATAAGATTAGAGATTATAAAACTCTCTTCTCAGCCAGCATACTCAATTTGTGGAATGGACTCCCAGAGAGGGAGCCAATTTGCATCGATCAGTACTTTTAAAAGAGGATTTAGATTGATATCTGTCAAGAGGTAAGATGGATGTTTATCAAGATATGACAGGTACTGCTTGGTGTTGTTTAAGGTAAAATTAGAAACTTAGTCAAGCAAAATACTGCATTTACTGATAACCAGAAAATGTTGGAAACACTGAGCAAGTTTGGCAGCCTCTGTGGAGAGAGAAACAGAGTTAAGTGTTTCAGATCGATAACCCTTTGTCAGAACTGAGTGTTCCTTGAAGAATGGGACCAGCAGCTGCTGGGCAGGGTGGCAGACGACAATGATGGAGAGGTGTGATGATGAATTGCCTTATTTTGATCTAGCAGGGGTATTTTTGCAATTATAGGACTTGATTGTCAGCACTATCTGAGGACTTTAAAGACATAGAGAGACATGTCAAACACTTCTCATGGGGCAGGACTTTCCCCCCGTTGGGGGCGAAGTTGAATGGCGGGGGCGCACAGGCATGCCTCTGATCGGCGCCCCCGATCGGGGGGTGCGGCGCCATTTTATGTGGGAGGGCCAATTAAGGCCCACCCAGCACGATGTCGGGGCGGGGGGATTTCCTAAATCAAGAGTGCGCTCTTTCGATGCGCGCATGAAAGAGTGCACTCATCTCCCTGAGGCTAAGTGCAGCCTCAGGGAGATCGGCTGTTCTGTGACAAAAATTAACAATAGAAAAAATAATTCCTGACATGTCCCCTCATGTGACAATGTCACATGAGTTGGGACATGTCCATAATTTTTACAAAAGCTTTAATAAAATTTTAAAAAACCTACATGAAACCTCATCCTGCCAGTGGATGAGGTTTCATGCTTTTTCTAATTCCCACCAGGGCTCCTGGCCTGCCCGCCAACCTTAAGGTTGGATGGGCAGGTCCATTAATTAGCTAAATGACCCTGTCAATGGCCTCAATTGGCCATTGACAGGTCAGCGGGTGTGCAGTTGATTTTGCTGCACCCCCGCCTACCGGAAAATTTAAATGGGGCGTGGTGATGTCGAGAGTTCCCCCCGACGTCACCGCGTGTCATTTTATGCGTCGGCGAGCGGGCCCCGCCCCTCACTTGCCGACAGGAAAATCCTGCCCATGGCTTTGTAGGTATGGGAAACAGGGAGCTCCCAACACTGATCTCAATTCTCTGGAGATTCGTTTGATATCAGCTAGGGTTTGAGTAGGTGGTGGCATTATTGGCTTTAGCATCCCTTTGACTCAGGGGGAGAAAAGTCAAGAAAATATTTCCTATATTTGATTGCAATGTAGCGACTCTTGATGAAAAGTGCATACACTGGGGAGAATGGGATGAAGACAGGACACAACTATAAGTCCAAAGGAAATTGGAGGGGAAAAAATTAAGGGCAGCATGAATCACTCTATAACAGTGATGTTGCCCGTTTAAGACGACCCACTTAAATCTTCTCTGGCCAGTCTTAATTAAAGGATGTAGCACAAAATAACTGAGACGAAAGGAAAAACAGATTATCCCTGCTTAGATGCCAGACAGCTGGCAGCCTTGGAATCTGTTGGTTTGGCTTAGGTTAGCTGTTTTTTTTCATGCCAAGGCTGAAATTCAAGGAATTAAGAGGCTCAAACAATTTGAGGCTGACAATTAAGCCATGTTTAAACTTGAGTGTCACTTTAATTTGACCAGTCTCAAACCTGGCATGTTTTGACTGCCCAGTTGCCAGATGAAATGCTTTGTGGGAATCAACACTTTCTCGCCAGTCCAGGAACAACACAAACACAGACCAGAGAAGCAGACTGAGTAAGAACAACATTCCTTGGGAATGGGGGGAGGAGGAGGTGGTCGAGAGGGGAAGACTTTCTCTCCACCCAACACCGCACCGTCCCACCCCCCAACTTCTTTCTAGCTTGAAGGATGAAAAGTAACACCGGGTCTATAGCCAGGAGGAGCTGTCTGAACATGCTGAAAAAAAGATAAAATGTCCCTCCTGGCAGCTCGTGGGTCTGTGCCATGCCTGCACTCTCTTAAACTCTGAGATTCAATCCTCAATTTGCACAGAGTCGTTCAGCATCAACTGATGCAACACATGGGAGCGATGTAACTGGCCTCAGTCTTCTTGAACAGGGATCCGCCTGTCTATTACAATTCAGTCGCTACTACAAGAAGGAGAGGATGCTGGCATTGGTCGTGCTGCCCTCCCCAGGTATAACTGAATAGCCCATCAACACTCTCCACTAAATAAATACAAAGTCAACTCCAGACCTGGAGCCGCCATTTAACTGCAGCCGACGTGAAGCCCAAGTGGGTGAGGCTATTTTCTCAAGATGTTCCCACACTTAACACCTAAACTCCAACGGAGTGCAGTTTGGCAATGTGACATTGTAAAGCTTAAAATCCATTCACGGGGATGCAAACTGAGGAGCATAGTCAGCCCTATTAAGACAATCAATAGCTGGAAGCTCATGTTAGTTAATCATACTCCAACAAAAATAAATAAAACTTTCCTCACACACCTTGGCTGGTCCCTGCACATCAATGACAAAGGCAGATGCAAAAGTGTTGAGGATTATACAGGGCCAGGGAGATTTAAAAAAAACTGATATATGCAGCACAGATGTTCAGAATTATTAACACAAGGGGCCATGTATTCGAGAAAGTCTGGTGCTTGCATTGTCAAGGAAATTTCACGCACAAAATTATTACTTGTCAACAGGGCACATTGCTTTGCAAAGACCTTCTGGGCTCCCAGCCAACACATGTGTCCACGAATTCAGCTTGCCATTTATCTTATGCAACCAGGATTCATACATTTCAGCTGGAGTGATAATGCACCTTTCATTTGATCTAAAGTCTGTCATTTGGTAAAGATTTTGAAATTGCATTTAAAATTTTCCAGTTCCACATTGGACAGTCAACCATTTTCCTTGAACTCAAAATTTTCTTTCCCAGTTTGATAAGATGATTCCACTCTTTAGGTTTATGTCTCTTCACATTATTGGGCAGCATTGCATTTTTGTAATGTATCTTTTCCCTCAGTTGTCTCCTGCCTTCTCTTCACCTCCAATGTTTCTTCTTTCTTTCCTTGTCTGTCCTGAAGGCTCTGACTCGTGCTGGGGTGTAGTTACAGAGTGCCAAGCCCAAAGTGGCCATCCTTCAGTGTGAGCCCAGATGGCAAGGGCTGCCCAGGCTATTTGACTATGGCAAGCATCACAAACCAGCCTAATCTATAGAATTACATAGAATATACAGCACAGAAACAGGCCAATGGGCCCAACCAGTCCATGCTGGTACTTATAATTCCACTTTGTCCTCCTCTCATCATTCCTCATTTAAATATTCCTCATTGTAACTATCTATTTCCTTCCCTCATATGCTTACAAAAGCAATATACTGTGGATGCTGGAAATCTAAAAAAAAATGGTGCTGGAAATACTCAGGCCTGGCAGCATCTGTGGACAGAAACAGAGTTAATGTTTCAGGTCGATGACCTTTCAGTTCTGATGAAAACTCATTAACCTGAAGCGTTAACTCAGGCCGGAATTTTCCAGCCCCTCAGGTGGAATCTTTCGGTCCCACTAATGTGAACGGAGATTTCAATGGCTCGCCGACCCTGCCACTGGGAGGGACTAGAAAATTCCGGCCTCAGTTTCTCTCTCCGCAAATGCTGCCAGACCTGCTGAGTTTTTCCCAATATTTTTGTTTTTATCCCTCATATTCTTGTCTAAATTCCCCCTAATTCCACATATACTATTCACTTCAACCACTCCCAGTGTTAACGAGTTCCACATTCTCACCACTCTTCTCAATTCCCGATTGGGTTTCTTGGTGACTGCACCAGGTTGGGAGCAGGATATAAGACAATGTGTAAAGAACCCACAAAAATATTCATAAATGTTTCAATAAGGATATTTTGCAGTTTCACCAGAATGGTACCAGGCTAGAAGGACTGAATCCTACGGACAGGCTGTAGGGACTAGTCTTGTATTCCCTTGAGTATAGAAGATTAAGGGGTGATCTAATTGAGTTGTTAAAGGTGATTAAGGGATTAAAGGGGTAGATGGAAAGAAACCATTTCGTCTGGTGGGGAAGTCTAGAATCAGAGTTAGGGTCAATCAGGAATAGAGAAATCTAAACTATTCACCCCAGAGAGGCTGTAGGGAATATGCCAACCGAAGCTGCAATTGACAGATTTTTGTTAGCATGGATATTAAGGGATACGTAATCAAGGTGGGTTGTTGGAGTTGAGACATTTACCAGTGGCTGATCTAGTTAGAACAGGCATGAGGGGATGAATGGCCTCCTTCGATTCCTATAAAAATGGCTTTTCATGGTTTTGTTAACTCTGGTGCACAGAGAAAACCTTTGACCTTGATATCCAAACATTTGCCAGTATGATGGTCACTGGATAGTGATCAGGAGAGGGAACTCTGACTCAAGTTTCTCCTCCCCATGTCAGGGGCTCCTGAAGACAATTCAGCACTGACTGGTAGTTGGACCATTGAACCTGGCATATTCTGGGTTGTACAGCTTGGTACTGCACCAACAGCTCAATTAGGGGGCAAGTACATTTTAAAAGGGCGTGGAGAGGCGAGAATAGAGAACAGTTATTGCATGTTCCATTCCTCAAGTAGATGCATAAACTGTGGCTCAGAAAGTGTGGTAGTCCCACTCTAGAGACTCATACACGTTATCCAGGCTGACACTTCCATTCAGTACTGAGGGAGTGCTGCACTGTCAGAATTACCGTCTTTCAGATGAGATGTTAAGCTCAGGCCCTGCCTGTCTTGGTGGCTGTAAAAGATTCTATGGCACTATCCAAAGAGGGGCAGGGGTGTCCTGGTCAACCTGGAGCCCTGGCCAACCAACTGCACCAAAACAAATGATCTGGTCATTACCACATAGCTCTTTGTGGGAGCTTGCTGTGCGCAAATTGGCTGTTGCGTTTCCTACAAGACAACTGTGACTACACTTCAAGAAGTTCTTCATTAGCTGAAAGCACTTTGGAACATTCTGAAGTTGTGAAAGACGCCATATAAATCCAAGTCCTTCCTTTCTTTAAGTTTTTAGCACAAAACAATTTTTCCACAATATTTCAATACTCACGCCACACATTGCAAATCAATGTTTCTTCCCAGGAAGGTTTCTGCCCACCACCCCACCTTTGCTGATGTTCAGTTGGTATATTTGATGTCCAGTGTAATACTGAGTCATCCAGTTCAGATGATCCCTCCATGGTCGATGCCGGTTTAGCCGATATCAGCCACAGTAAAAGTGATCCATTTGGCCCCAGCACCTTGAGTTAGAGCCGGGAAAAATCTACCATGATCCCTGCTCCTATTCAATGTCCAGTGACCCCTGCTGGAAAGTGGCCACCCATGGACTTTCGGTGGTGATGAGATCAGGTTCATTGGTGATGCAAGCTATAGTCAAAAAGCCTGTCACTGCTCATGGTCTAGGTTCATCCGTGAAAAAAATAATTGTTTGAGTTGTCGGAAAGCTGCAAGTAACTGTGGAAGCCTGTAACCCCAGCAACTGTCAGCAACTTCAGGGCAGGGGCAAGGGAGAGGGGGTTATTGTGGATGTTGAACAGTGGGGACACCTTAATTATTTTCCTTCACATAATACATTTTAATTAGCGTTGAATTCCTCCCTCCCCCCACTCCCCTCTCCCACCCGCCAGACGCTCGACTCAGGCTTTTGAGAACTTCCTAGGCATCATGGCCACTTTTTCTTACACTGAAGGTTCTTAATTGCTTCAAGTTGTCTGAACTTAGGTCTTTTAGTATTTGTCATACATTGCACTTCTCGGGATCTCTCCTGACAGCATATAATGTAATAGAAGCTGGATTATGCAATACTCCCCTCCTTCCACTCAGAGCTATTCTAATTTCAGGGTATTGTAGATACAACGCAGTCTCACACTGCCAGCACCAAAGTAGGTTTATCTATAAAAAGAAATCTGGTATATATTCCTTCCCACAATTACTCCAAAGATTAACTAAACACTTGCTTGCCAGTCCCGGTGACTAACCTTAGGTGGGATTTTCCTTTGTGCCCTCAGCACCACTGTGAGTTTTTAAAAATTCTTTCACGGGACGTGAGCGTCGCTGGCTGGGCCAGAATTTTTATTGCCCATCCCTAGTTGCCCTTGAGAAGGTGGTGGCGCGCCGCCGCCTTGAACCGCTGCAGTCCACGGGGTGTGGGTACACCCACAGTGCTGTTAGGGAGGGAGCTCCAGGATTTTGATCCAGCGACAGAGAAGAAACAGTGATACAGTCACAAGCCAGGATGGTGCAGGGCTCGGGGGGAACTTACAGGCGGTGGTGTTCCTAAGCATCGACTGCCCTTGTCCTTCTAGGTGGTAGAGGTCATGGGTTTGGAAGGTGATGTCGGAGGAGTTTGATAGATTGGTGCTTCACTCTATTCCCATGGACTCCCCAGCTGACTCCTCGTTTCCCAGGATTAGCTCGGTTTTATATAATCGTGACAGGTCCCAGCGGGATTCCTGGCTGAGTTAGGGAGCACTGTCTCAAGGGAAGGGGAGGTGGCAAGTTGGGAACCAGTAGTAGGCGGTTGGGGGCGGGGGTGGGGTGGGGTGGGGGTGGTTGGCAATGCTTCTGATGCTGCCCCAAGAGAGGTTTATTTTGCCTATTTTTTTCTATATTTCAAAATTGCCAGGAAACAGGAATAAAATCGATTGCCCTTTGATCAATTGCGCTCTCACCCCTACTATGGATTCACCTCCAGTTTCAATAGCATTGCAGGTCTGTTATCATCATTGTGGACCTTAGATGGGGTTGTGCATGGTCTGCATTTACAAGTACTGCTGGAGGCAAGGCTGTTAGTATACTTTTCAATAAAAGGCAGAGTTTACAATATACAATGCAGATTTAGCACAAGGCTCTACATAGAACTATCCTTCTTCATGCTCTGTTGTCATGTGATCTTACATCACTGATGATGTAGACTATATATTTACATATTTAACATTAACCCTTTCTACTACAGCGGGGTACCAAGGAAGCACTGGCATTCCTCATCCCCAGCATTGCTGAGCCATTAATGATCGGAGATACTGTATATGATGTTTTGCCATCACTGAGGTACATTGAATACTTCCACCTATTCAATGCCCACTGTCACTTTCAAGGGAAAACCTAAAAGCAATGGGGAGCTGAATAAATCTGCTGCCTCCTTTTGTGTTGTTCTTCTCCTTGTGCTTACTTAGTAGTTAAATATCAAGGCACCAACTACACATAAGGGAATGGTTAAAAATTCTTAGGTTCATTTATTAAGGATTTGAGAAGTTGATAGCAGTATTACACAGTTGGAGAACTTGTACACATGTCTGGATTGGTAGTTTCCTCAGAACAAACAGACTAAGGCCGGGATTTTCTGGCCCTGTTGTGGTGGGACCCGCCATGGGAAATTCAGCGCAGCCAAAAACCTGGAGTTTTTGACACTCTTCTGTCAATGATAATGTGGATGTTTGGGACATCCCAAGGCAATTATATGCTTCTCTGTTGAGGAGGGAGTAAGTTAGAGGCACTAATGAGTGAATGTGGGTCAATTTGATCCCTATAAATGGGCAGACATATTTGAGTGAGTTGGGGGAGGAAGGTAATCCAAGCACCATGTGACATCATATGCCTGGTGATGGGGGCTGAGTTACCTCATTCTGTTGGATATTGTCAATGATGATGGAAAACCTGCTAAATACTTCTGTTTCCCCTCTGAAGATGAGGTCTCTGTGAGGAGTCAACAACATTGGGAAACCTTGATTTCTGGTCCCAGACAAGTGTGATGATGTTTAGCTTGCTAAACCCTGACTGACAGAGATCTATGTGGTCTGGAAATACGATCCCCTGAGAACATTCAACTGCTCAATCTAAGGAGGGAGTTTTCCAAAAATGGTTCTGCATAGAGTTCCCTACTTGGTCATTAACTAAAGGCACAGGCCTAGCTTTCTCTTCATAACACCAATGGTATTAGCAATGCATTACTGTTGATGTTAGTCAGAAAATCTGGATCAATGCATGGACATCCAGGTCAAGAAGTACCGGGATCTGTGCTGAACAAGCTGAGCTCACCTAGAGTGCTGCTACACCTCACCTCAATATGCTGGTCCGCGGGAGCAACTTGGGGAGAAATCAGTCAATACTCCTGCCACTATCTAGACATCTCAGTTGAACAATTTGGAGATCAGGCTCCACTGCAATGCACTCCATGCTTGAATAGCCCGTCAATTCTTAGACCTGGGATTCCCTTGCACTTAAAGAGTCATAGAACCTGAAAGTGAACCAATTGCAGGGGCTTAAAAGAGTGGGGAAATTTGGGCTTGAATGAATCTTGGGTCTAGCTATGAGTCAGCTCAATCTTCTGCATCTACCCATCAAACCCTCCATCCGAGCAAATCTCCACCATGAAATAAGCCTTGCTCCTGACTCTCAAATGTGAGAATCCTCCTATTGCACTTGTTGGGGCCCCTTTAACATTGCGATAAGACTTTCAGGCTCAGCAGAAAGAAAAGTAATGCCTCTGGTATTGAACAGAAACTTTTCGAGCTTGTATTTTGTTATTTATCCTCACTGAGATCTGCTCCGTAATTCCTGTTCCTTTGACAGAATTTTTGCGGCAGAAGATTAATTCGCACGAATCATGTTCGATTGTGTGTGTGAATGATGGTTCAATGATGGTTGGAACCTCCCAGTGATCAAACACCCACTGCCTTCAATTAAAGCTAAGCAGGTCTCACCATGGCTATTGGCCAAAGGAACCGAAGATGGGAAGATTTAAATGTTTGTGAGCCTCTTGAGTTTGTCAGAACATTGACACTATCAAAATGGCAACGAGCGTAAACCCCACCTGTTTAGTATAATGCCAATTCTTAATAATACCAGGAACTTTTTATTCAATTCTGACAGGCTGATCAGTTTGTAACTGGGCATTTCTAAGTGTCCTGGATTATAAGATATACCTTTTTCAGTTCTGGTTCTTTCCTTTTGCTTTGCTGCAACCATCGACTCAAGTCCCACAATCAATGGCTAACCCCCTGCTACCTCAGCTGAGAGCCCATTTGCCATGTGAGGGCCTAGTCAGTGAGTGTCGCCCTGGTAGTGAATCAAGGAAGAATTTATAGTCAGGCTCAATCCTGTTCTGACGAGCGGTCATCGACCTGGACCATTAACTCTGTTTCTCTCCACAGATGCTGCCTGCACCTGCTGAGCATTTTCAGCATTCACTGTCTTTCTTTCAGTCCTGTTCTCTCCGGTTTACTTTTAAGCACAGGATGGTGATTAGAACCAGGACTGTGCCAAGCTTGGCCCAATGGTATTGTTCTTGCTTCTGATTCAAATCCCACTCCAGGAACTCGAGCTGTACTGAGCGATTCTTTTGAGATGAGACATTCAGCCAAGGCACTGTCTGCCCCCTCAGAAGGATATAAAAGATCCCATGCTACCATTTGAAGAAAAGCAGGGCAATGGCCTTGGCCAACATTTGCTACTCAACCAACACCTAATTATGGTAATTTAACTCATTGATGTTGTGCTGAGCACAAACCAACTGCTTTGTTTCTTACATTATAACAGTGACAACACTTTAAAAGTACTTCACTAGCTGTAAGTGCTTTGGGATGTCCTGAGGTTGGAAGAGGTGCTTTAGAAATGTTTGTTCTTTGATTTCTCCATTGCCCAGCTCAGGGAGACTGAGTCAAGTTCTAGCACCTGCTCCACTGCCCTATTTAGGATCAGCTCATTGGAAACAGACCAAATGTTAGACCTGAGACTATTCTAGTCTGTATGACTCAATCCCGCATCATCATGCAGTGCAATAAAGTCAGAATGAGTCCTACACAAGGGAGTAACAGTATACCTAGCAGCACACATCAAGCATTCCAAGTGTGACTGAGAATTATCTCATCGTAATGCTCTTAAAACCAAACCTCTCTTTTGATTACCTGATGAACAAGAGCATACAAATTTATTGCTTCAGTTTAATGTTATATAAGCCAGCCCTGCTTGTCACTAACACTGGAAGGCTATGCTTGCATAGGGCTAATTCTCTCAGTTTGAAAATGCCTGCTATATTCACCATGCCCCATTGCTAATGGAGACCAGCTGTGGCTTGTAAACTCTCACACTGTCTGAGCTACAGTTCAAGACAAATGGTGAGAAATAGGCACATTTCCCTTTAGCACAAACATGCACCCCACATGTGCACAGAGGATACTTATCTGTCACTGCTGCCCTGTGTGTGCAGCAGATCATCAGTGGACATCTTATTAATAAGACTGTTTTTACAACTATTTTATTGCTGTGTTCAGAAGTCATTGGGTGGCCTGGGTGCATTTGGGTCAATGGTGCTCGATGTCTCAGTCAGTCCGTTACTTGAGCTATATAGAACAGGAAGGTCCGAACTCAATCCCAGGCCTATAATACATCAGATATTCTTGATGGAAGCAGTGGTGGGGGTTCCAAAATTGAACTGCTGAATCACAGAAGGCAAAAACAGTCTTGGTCCTGATCTTTTTCCAGTAGGTTCTGCTGGTTGTGCAGGTTGGAACTTGGACAGCAGTGACTGCAGCTATGAGGCCTCTCATAGTCATAAAGGACTATTCAACCATGAGGAACATGCAAACCACCAAAGAGCCAATTACTTCCTGTGGCCTTGGCAGTGGAATAAAATAGGAAAATTATATTGTTTGCAAAAAAAAAGCGTAAGGGTGATGATGTTCACATAATCCTGATGCCACATTCAGTTTTATCAAAATCCTCCCATTTGGTATTTTAGATCGATTCTCCCCACTCCCGTGCCAGTAGGCATCAACTTTAGCAGTCTTCTTTCTTTAGAACACATAGATACGGACATAAGAACATAAGAGCTAGGGGCAGGAGTAGGAAATTCAGCCCCTCGAGCCTGCCCCGCCATTCAATACGATCATGGCTGATCTCATTTCAGCCTCAACTCCAATTTCCCGCACTCCCCCCATAACCTTTCAACCTGTTACTAATTAAAAATATGTCTAACTCCTCCTTAAATTTATTCAGTGTCCCGGCATCCACTGCTCTCTGAGGTAGTGAATTCCACAGGTTCACGACTCTTTGAGAAAAGTAATTCCTCCTCAACTCTGATTTAAATCTACCACCCCTTAGCCTAAAACTATGGCCTCTCGTTCTAGAATGCCCCACAAGGGGAAACATCTGCTCCACGTCTACTTTGTCTATCCCCTTTAGCACCTTATATACCTCCAATTAGATCTCCTCTCATCCTTCTAAACTCTAGCGAGTATAGGCCTAAACTGCTCAATCTCTCCTCATAAGACAAGCCCCACATCTCTGGAATCAATCTAGTGAACCTCCTCTGAGCCATCTCCAATGCAATTACATCCTTCCTCAAGTAAGGGGACCAAAACTGTGCACAGTACTCCAGGTGCAGTCTCACCAATGTCTTGTACACTTGCAACAACACTTCCCTATTTTTATACTTTATTCCTTTAGCAATAAGTGCCAAAATTCCATTTGCCTTCCTTATTACCTGCTGTACCTGCATATTAGCTTTCAGCGATTCATGCATGAGGACACCCAGATCCCTCTGCACTGAAGCATTCTGAAGTTTCTCTCCATTTAAATAATAAGTCGCCTTTTTATTCTTCCGACCAAAATGGATAACCTCACACTTATCCACATTAAACTCCATCTGCCAAATTTTGGCCCATTCACCTAACCTGTCCATATTGATTTGTAAATTTCTTATTTCTTCATTGCAACTTACTTTCCCACCTATTTTGGAGTCATCTGCACTTGCCCACCTGCACTTTCTCACAGGTGACATGAGGGGAAAGGTACCACCACTGCTGAGAGAAGCCATGACGGGCAAGAGGAATGGAATTCATTCAGGCTTGGAATATCTGGAAGAGGCGACTCTGTCAATGTAGCTGTTACAAATATTTGGTCTAAAAGGAAAGAAAAGATTTATATAGCGCCATCACGAATGCAGAGTGCCCCAAAGCACTTTACAGCCAATCAAATATTTTCAGAATGCAGTCACCATTATGATCTCATGGCACTGTCTCAAAGAAGCTGGTGGGCAATTGCCCTCGGTGCCCTGGCCAATATTCATCTCTCAGCCAATGTTCACCGAAAACAGATTGCCTGATCAATAGCTCGTTGCTATTTGTGAGAGTTTGCTGTGCACAAATTGAGTGCTGCATTTCCTATGTTATGACAGTGGCCACACTTCAAAAGCACTTCATTGGTTGTAGAGTGCTTTGGGACATCAATGGCCATGGAAGGCGATACATAAATGCAAGTCTTTCTTTTCATTTTGGTCAGAAAAATGAGACATTTGCATCACAAAAGTATGTTAATTTGCATCAGATTGCATATGAAGGTCTCACACAGCTAAAGCACCCCCTCCCAGGAAAGTGAGGAGAGCAAGGAACCAATGAAATGTGTCCCATATGTTACCTGCTAGCCCACACATACCCAAAACGGCAGAAAATCTAACCCTACATGTTGGGCAAGTGGCCAGTTGAACAACCCATCAGACCTCTTCCCTTGTCCATCTGGCCAAGCTCTTGATTGCAACAGCGGCGAGTAAAAATACATAGGATAGATATCAATCATATTGACTTGACAGTTCAAAGCATCGTCTGCGTGTTTCAGGGTTAATTTAAGTGAACGCGCAGCTGTGGACTGACAGGAGAAATATTTTCCAATATAACTATGAAGTACCTAGCTGGCAACTCTCTGTTCTACAGAAATGTTGATTTAGTTAAACAAAAAGTCTTTTGCACTCATTTCCTCCACAAAGCAAGTAGAATTTTCCAGTGTTAAAAAAATAATTTTTTTAACCTTCTCAGTGCTGCACAGAGTCTCGGCCCAGGCTCTGCTTTGTAAAAACATTCCAAAGCCATTGACTCGTTCTGGGATATAATCCCACAGGCACCAGCCACCCACCATTATGCCCTTCAACTGGCCACTCCTGTGATTGGGAGTGGTTCTGGCTGATTTCCCCCTCTCCCTACTCCTCCTCCCCCCGCCGCCCTTCTTAACCCAAAGATTCTGAAGCCAAATCTAGCACCTCTTCCATCTCCCTGGCTATGATCACCTAACGCAGCACAAACCTGAAATATCACCTCTGCAAGCCAAGAAAATGTTAATTAAAATGGTGCTTGAATTTTTTTTTTGACATTTCTCTCAGTTAAATCAGGGCAACAGGAACATAATCCATACGAATGGAGGCTGCAACCAGTTACATCAACTGTTATTTATGCCTGACAAAATTTGCCTTCAATTTGTGGGTGGGCATGTAACTTGTCACTTCTGAAGACATTGCTCACAGGCACAGGGAAGTATTAAAGCTCATTTCTTTTATCCTTTGCCATTTTTTGTCTTTTATTTACTTCCTTTAAAAAGTTTTGCAATTAAGGTGATATACAAATCATTTTTCAATGTCTATATTTGAACAGTGGTTCCTTCCCAGCAATCTTGTAGGAATTAGTGCCTTTAATTTCTGTGGGGGTTCTCGAGATCATCCACTGAAGCCACAGCAGATGATTGAGGAATGTTCATGGTAATTCCAACCACTAAGTCTACTTAATGTTTTGTGATGGATCCATTATTTGTGATGGAATCCCTCCATTGCTTATACAGGATCCATTCCTTGATTTGTGCTGATCCATTCCATAGTTTGTGGTTAATTGATTCCATGGTTTGATCCATTTAATGGTTAATATTTGACCCATTCCTTGGCTTGTGATGGATCAATTCCATGGTTTGTGCACCAGATACATCATCTGGTGTATGATAACAGGTCAGCTTGATGGATTCACTCAACATTTTGTGATGGATCTATTTCAAATCTATTTTGGTTGATATGCTCCATGCCTAGCGACAGGTCCATTCCATGCTTGTGATAGGCCCCATCAATCAGGTGATTAATGCGGGAAGTGATCATAGAGGTAATGGTGCCTCTGATGAAAAACTTCCAAATCGTGAGGACCCACTGATGGTTGATTAAATGTGCCCTCTATTGCAGTCCTGAGATATACATGCAGAACAGGAAGGATCTCTGACACAAGTAATGACACCCAACATGGCATCCTACAGAACCCAACTCTAATGCCCCTCTCAACCACTTTCAATATGCCAAACAAAATGAGGAACCAGCAATATTCCAGGTCCAAAGCTCATGGTTTGTGAAGATAGTTTAATAAAGAGCATGATAAATCTAATCACCACAGCTGGTGCCTTCAGTCACTACAATATTCTGTGCCACATAGTTATTTGCACAGCTCTTCAACTCGCTAGTCATCCATCTTTTGCAATAGGTTGTACAGAATAATATAATTTGATTCGGGGAGTCATCATTGCACAGCCTGCACATGATACCACTGTGAGCAGACAATGACACAGAGCTCTTCTATGCTATTTCCTTCCCCTAAACATTAGTATTTGTCCCTTTTAAGAGACGTGTGATCCTCAAACAAAAAGGACAATGAGAAATACAACTTGCGGCGAACTGAAGCCATCGACAGAGCACTTCAAATTGGAACCAGTTGGTGGTGAAGCGTGCAGTGCCTTTGTTACTGAAGGGGTTTTCATTTCATCTGAAGTGACTGCGGAGAGCAATGATTGTGAGTCAGTAACTCGACAGCTAATCTTCCAGCAGTGATTGGTGCTGCCCAGTAACAGCTGCTGAACAAATGTGGAAGGGTGGGGCCGAGGGGGGTTGTGGGGCAGGAGGATAGTCTAAAGATAGTTTTGCAAAGCAAAAACTAACCATAATTTAACCAGCCACGGATAAAAATCAAATTTCAGTTTCGGTCATAAGAATTTTAAGCAATGTCACTGATTTCCATATTTCACAGAAAGATCCGATTGAGAGTGCAGAATGTAATCCTAGGAAACATCTCAGTGTTCCATGAAGTACAAATGGATTTTGACCCAGTTGCTGTAAACCCTTGATCATCACATCCTTAATATTCTCCCCACCCCAGTTTCCACCCCTCCCTCCTGAGCGCACTGAATTAGTTTCGGACAAAGTTCCATAGGTGTCAGCGGTCGACCTACTGATACTTCAGCCAAGTGACCAGTTCTCATGTGTGATTCCAGACAATGATTATTAGCAGGCTTTTCAATGACTGAAGGCATCAGGTAACATCCCCACAACCCCTGTTACTCAGTGAACAAGAGCAATTTTGGACGGTATTTAACAAGGCGACAGGGGTTGTGCCTACCAGCTGGAGAGCCCCATGTCACCTCCTTTTGAAAAGGCCCGTCAAATTACATGCCCATCAGGCACTTAAGTGGCCCGTGGCGGGCCTTTCCTGGGATCCAGGCCCTGGTGAGGGAAGGGTGGAGGGGTGGTGGGGTGGCGGGGGGGAGGGGGGTGGTGGGGTGGCAGGAGGGGAAGGGGGGTGTGGGGCGGCGGGAGGGGAAGGGGGTGTGGGGCAGCGGGAGGGGAAGGGGGGTGGGCTTGTGGCAGTCCCACCTCCTAAGAGCTGCCGGCCAATCTGAGGCCATTGCAGGCAGCACCAGCAGGAGTGGTGTGGCAGCTGTGGGTAATGCGCCCACCTGAGGCCTAGGGTTGTTGGCCACAGGTGAGTAAGGGCAGGATGGGGGGGTCGGGTGGAAGGGGGAGGGGGAGGGGGAGAGGGTTCGGCAGCAAGGGCAGCGGATGGCTCTCAGCAGCACCCCCTTCCAGATGCTGGGTCCCTTGATCAGGCAGTGAGTGTGTTTTAATGAGGGACCCACCCACTCCCCGCCCTAGGAGATCGTCGAGTTTGCTTTTCAGGATTCTGTGTGGTGACTGCCCTGCCCACCTCTAGTTGAATACCGGCAGCTTTAATTGACCATCAGTGAATCCCCATAATCTGCAACTTTTCATATTAATTAGGAGACATCTAGCACAGGTATTGGAGCCCAGCATGATATCCTATACAATCCAATTCTGTTATCAACCTCAACCACACTCAGTACTACAAACAAAATCCAAATCCATTGATATTCCAGATCCAGAAATATAAATGCACCAAACCTACCCACCCCCATTGAAATCCTGATTAAACCAGAATCTTGATGTAGTCATCAAATTCCTTGGCAGGACAGTATATAACATTTATCAAGATTCAATTGGAATATCAGATCCAAATTGTGCACACATTACTAAGTGGAGATTATGTGACGTTAATACTAAACTCTTCCTCATTGTAAATATGGTTCTAATCGTTGAAAGGGGATGAAATAATGGACATCATTATATGCATTTTGGACAAGTTTGGATACTATTAAAGAAATGTCCTGTCACAATTTTTATTGCGCTGCTGAAAAGATCTGTTTCATGTATTCTATGATTTTGGGGATGGGCAATAAAAATGTTTGCCGAGCAACGCCCTCGTCCAGTGAAAGATTTTTAAAAATTTGGTAGCATATGTGAAACTAGGATATTATAAAGACTGTTAATGTACCTGTGAGAAAAATAGAAGTTGAGAAGGCCAAGAGGTAGACTGGTGCACCTGAGTCAAGATCAAGTATGGGCTTGAAGTCAATTAGGCCAAGCAGACCATACAACTGGCTCAGCATTGAGACGTTCGCTGCCATTCTCTGGATCAGAGATGATACCTGAAGAAGGAACTACAAATTCAGGGGACAGGGGAATCCCGCGCTCTTCGAGCTGTCTCTGTAAAATTCTGGTGTTCACACAAGTAAACTTGGAGAAGTGGAAGGTGACTAATTTGCGATTAGACTTTGCCTGCTTGCTCTACACCAAAGCTGATAGCTGATGACAGCCCTCAGAGGCACTCTTTTGATGAGTGGTTGAATGATGGGTTGTACCTTCTCAGTTCATTGGGCCCCTTCAGTTTAAGGTGTCTGTGTGGTAGAAACCAGGGGAAAGAGGGAAAAAATAATATCATTCAAATATGCAGGTCACTGACTTGTATTTTAAAAAAAATATTATTTGTCATTGCTCAACAATTGTTCTGCCCCTTCTTTTCTTGAAGTGATGTTGGTGTATAGTTCTGTGCACGCCAGGCACCCTCTGGTACCTTGCTCAAGTGATTGTTTTTAATGTGAAAGTCCACAGAGTATTGGCAGGATACTAGATGGCATGCAGCCTCATAGCCCAAGCCCAATCTAATCTGCACTGAGGTGTTAGAGGTGCCAGCCTGCTTGCCTCTCAGAATGTTGAGGATTCACAGTCCCACTCCAGAGACATGAACGCATCATTCAGGTTGACACTCAGTATTGAGTACTCAGGGTGTGCTGCGCTGTTGGAGGTGCTGTCTTTCAGATGAGACATTAAACCAAGGATGCAAAGAAGTCCACAGCACTACTTCAAAAAGAGCAAGGGAGTTCTCCCTAGTGTACTGGCCAATACTTATATCTCAACCAACATCACAAAAACAGATTATCTGATCATGATTCCATTGCTGTTTGTGGGACCTTGTTGGGTGCAAATTGGATGTCAATGATTCCTATGTGACAAGAGTGACTATATTTCAAAAGTGATTCATTGGCTGTTAAATGTTTTAGGACCTCCTCAGGTCATCAAAGGCACTATGTAACTGTAAGTCGTTCTTTAAAATCCTAGAATAGTTCTGCACAGAAGGAGACCATTCAGCCTACCGGAGTCCGCACCAGCTCTTTCAGAGAACAATCCAGTTAGTCCCCCTCGCCTGCTCTTTCTTTCCGCAGAATCCTCTAAGTTCTTCTCCTTCAATTGTTTATCCAATTTAACTTTGAAAACTACGACTGAATCTGTTCCCAACACCCAATACCATTAGTGGTGTTAAAATGCTTTTCCTCCTATTGCTTCTCGTTCCTCTGCAAATCACCTTAAACCTGTGCTCACTGCTTATTGACCCTTCAGCCATTGGAAACAGTTTCTCTTTATCTAAACTCTTAATGAATGTAATCACCTCTATCAAATATTCTCGTAGCTTCTCTACTCTAAACAGAATAATCCCAGCTTCTTCAATCTATCCATGTGACTGTAATCCCACATCCCTGGAACTATTCTAGTAAATCTCTTTTCTACCCTAAATCCTTCACATCCTTCCTGAAATGTGGCGCCCAGAATACATACGAACAAACATATGGACATACAAATTATGAGCAGGAGGAGGTGACTCAGCCCATCGAGCCTGCTGTGCCATTCAATAAGATCATGGATGATCTGATTGTAACCTCAGCTCCATATTCCCACCTACCCCCGATAACCTTTCACCCACTTGCTTATCAAGAATCTATCTAGCTCTGCTTTAAAAATATTCATAGACTCTACTTCCACCGCCTTTTGAGGAAGAGGGTTCCAATGACTCACGACCCTGTGAGAGAAAAAATTTCTCCTCATCTCTGCCCTAAATGGGTGACCCCTTATTTTTAAACAATGGATTCTAGTACTAGATTCTCCCACAAGAAGAAACATCCTCTCTACATCCACTCTGTCAAGACCCCTCAGGATCTTATATGTTTCAATCAAGTTGCCTCTTACTCTTCTAAACTCCAGTGGATACAAGCCTAATCTGTCCAACCTTTCCTCATAAGAAACCTGCCCATTCCAGGTATTAGTTTAGTAAACCTTCTCTGAACTGCTTCCAACTCATTTACATTCTTCCTTAAATAAGGAGTCCAATAATGTACACAGCACTCCAGATGTGGCCTCACCAATGTCCTGAACAACAAAAGCATAACCTCCCTACTTTTGTATTCAATTTCCCCTGCAATAATGGGACACTATGGGCAGAATTTTCCCCCTGTTGGGGGGAAGTTCAGGAGCGGGCACATAGAGGCGCGCCTCCGACCGGTGCCCCCGATTGGGGGCACGCCGCCATTTTACGTGGGTGGTCCAATTAAGGCCCGCCCAGTGTGACGTCCACAAGGAAGTGCTTTGCGCTCCCTGTGTGGGCGGGGGGGGGATTCCCTAAGCCGGGAGTGTGCTCTTCCGCGCATGTGCACGATAGAGCAACTCATCTCCCTGAGGCTAAGCGCTGCCTCAGGGAGATCGGCTCCACATTAAAAAATGATTTTTTTTTGGAAAAATATACTTTATTCATAAAATATCTGGAAGAACATTACAAAACATTTCAGAATGGCCATCACAAAAAGTACAATCAGATTCAACTTTTACACATGGATCACGAGGTGCTTCAATACAATCAATGAATATTACAATCATTTCCAAATGGTCATTACAGACAGACAGACAATGGTATTGGAGTTATCAACATACATCATGTTGCCCTCTGAGGTGCTTCAATACAATTATAATACAATTATTATTCAATGCAGACATTCATTGTGAGCTGTACAGCCTGAGGGGCTCTAAACAATTCCCAGCCCCTTGGTGCACTATGGCAGAAAGGTCTTAGACAGCGACCTTTCCCCATTGCGCCTTTGCGGCGGCTGCCCCAAGCTTTAGTGTGTCCTTCAGCACGTGGTCCTGGACCTTGGAATGTGCCAGTCTGCAACACTCGGTCGGGGGCAACTCTTTGCGCTGGAAGACCAACAAGTTTCGGGCAGACCAAAGAGCTTCTTTCACCGAGTTGATGATCCTCCAGCTGCAGTTGATGTTTGTCTCGGTGTGAGTCCCTGGGAACAGCCCGTAGAGCACAGAGTCCTGTGTCACAGAATTGCTCGGGATGAACCTCGACAGAAACCACTGCATCTCTCTCCAGACCTTCTTTGCAAAGGCACAATCCACAAGGAGGTGAACAACGGTCTCGTCCCCACCACAGCCACCTCGAGGACAACGTGCAGAGGGGGTGAGACTCATGGCGTGTTGGAAGGATCTGACAGGGAGGACCTTTCTCACCACCAGCCAAGCTACATCTTGGTGCTTGTTGGAAAGTTCTGGCGATGAGGCATTCTGCCAAATGACTTTGACAGTCTGCTCGGGGAACCATCCCACAGGATCCACCCTCTCCTTTTCCCACAGGGCCTCTAAGATGTTACGTGCCGACCACTGCCTGATGGACTTGTGGTCAAAGGTGTTTCTCTACATAAATTTTTCCACGAGGGACAGGTGGTACGGCACGGTCCAACTACTTGGAGCGTTCCGCGGCAGCGTGGCCAGACCCATCCTTCGCAACACCGGGGACAGGTAGAACCTCAGCACGTAGTGACACTTGGTGTTTGCGTACCGAGGGTCTATACACAGCTTGATGCAGCCACACACAAAGGTGGCCATCAGTATGAGGGCGATGTTGGGCACGTTTCTCTCCCCCTTATCTAGAGGCTTGTACATCGCGTCCCTGCGGACACGATCCATTTTCGACCTCCAGATAAAGCGAAAGATGGCTCGGGTGATCGCCATCGCACAGGAGTCTGGAATGGGCCAGACCTGCGCCACGTACAGCAACAGCGAGAGTGCCTCACACCTGATGACCAGGTTCTTACCCACAATGGAGAGGGAGCGTCACTCCCACGTGCCCAGTTTTCTTTGCACCATAGACACTCGCTCCTTCCAGTTTCTAACGCATGCCCCAGTCCCTCCGAACCATATCCCCAGCACCTTCAGGCCGTCAGTTCTGACGGTGAAAGGGACAAAGGATCGGTCAGCCCAGTTCCCAAAGAACATGGCCTCGCTCTTGCCACGATTTACCTTGGCTCCCGAGGCTAGTTCGAACTCGTCGCAGATGTGGATCAGTCTGCGCACCGACAGCGGATCTGAGCAGAAGACGGTGACATCGTCCATGTACAGGGAGACTTTTACCTGAGTGCCTCCACTGCCTGGGATCGTCACTCCTCTTATGTCCGGATCTTTCCTGATGGACTCAGCAAAGGGTTCTATGCAACACACAAACAGGACAGGGGAGAGAGGGCAGCCTTGCCTGACTCCAGATTTAATTGGAAAGCTATCTGATTCCCACCCATTGATTGAGACTGCGCTACTGATGTTAGTGTAGAGCAGTTGGATCCAATTGCCAATTCCCTCCCCAAACCCCATTTTGGAGAGCACATCCACTATGTAGGTGTGTGATATTCTGTCAAAGGCCTTCTCCTGATCCAGGCTGATGAGGCAAGTGTCCACACCCCTGTCCTGTACATAGGCAATCGTATCCCTGAGCAGCGCGAGGCTGTCAGAGATCTTCCTGCCGGGTACAGCGCAGGTCTGGTCAGGGTGAATCACCAATTCCAGAGCGGACTTGACACGATTAGCGATGATCTGGGACAGAATCTTATAGTCCACATACAACACTGAAATGGGTCGCCAATTTCTAATTTCCTCCCTTTCCTCATGGATTCTGACATGCTGCCGGCCAGGATCATACTCTCGTACACTTCTAGCAGGTCTGGGCCGATCCAGTCCCACAGAGCCGAATACAACTCAGCCAGTAAGCTGTCGCTTCCGGGAGTTTTACTCTTCGTGAAGGACTCAAGGGCCTTAGTCAGTTCGTCAGGAGTTAGCGGTTTGTCCAGGCTCTCTCATGTCCTGTCGTCTAAGACCTCCGTGATAGAGGACAGGAAGGACTGGGAAGCCGTGCTGTCTGTGGGCTTCATGTCATTAAAAAATGTTAAAAACAGAAAAAAAATTTCCCTGACATGTCCCCTCACGTGACACTGTCTCATGAGTTGGGACACATCCATCACTTTCAATTAAACTTTTATTAAAATTTAAAAAAACTTACATGAAACCTCACCCCGCCCGTGGATGAGGTTTGATGCTTTTTCTAATTCCCACCAGGGCTCCCGGTCTGCCCGACAACCTTAAAGTTGGACAGGCAGGTCCATTAATTACATTAATTACTTTGTCACTGGCCTCAATTGGCCATTGACAGGTTGGTGGGCGCACAGCTGATTCGGCTGAGCCCCCGCCGACCTGAAAATTGAAATGGGGCGTGGTGATGCCGGGAGTTCCGCCCAATGTCACCGCGCGTCATATTACACGTCAGCGAGTGAGCCCCACCCCCACCCTCCCCGCTCACCGACCGGGAAATCCTGGCCTATACTCCAGCTAGGGATGAGCTAGTGTTTGTATACAGATTTAGCATAACTCCCTAGCTTTGTGCCTCTATATATAAAGCCCCAGATCCTATATGTCACTACATCATTAACTAATCCTGCTAGCTCAAAGGTTTGTACACAAATACCACCAGGTCTCACATTCCCTTTAAAATTGTATAATTTAGCTTGTCCTGCCTCACCTTGTTCTATCAACCAAAATCATCCCACAATATCTGCTGGTCAATTTCATCTGCCACATGTCTGTAGAGTATTGGGCTAATGGTTGGTTATCGAGACCATGACAATATTAATGATATAAGAGTGACGTCGGTAGTCAGGTGACCGAGAAGCTCCAAGAGATCTAGACGCAGAATAGTCTATGTCCTAATGTGCTTACCCTGAAGTCTTTGTAAATAGTTCTTAATAAATTGTTTGAAGTTAACCTATGGCGACTATCTCAAGTCTGTCATCGGGAAGCAAAGCCTCGAGGGATTGGTAAGACCAGAAAGCAACGTGTTAGTAAAGCCTCACTAAAGCTTGGCTACAACATCGAAACACGTGCACCTATTCCACCAGGTTATGTCCTCTTGGGATCTAAATTCCTCAAGTTTTTACTCGTAAGTTTTGTTCCATCTGCAAATTCTGAAATTGTTCTGTATCCCCAAGGCCAAGTCATTCATTTATATCAAAAATAGCAGTGCTCCCATTGCTCCCTCCAATTTGAAAAACAGCCATACAACACGACTTTGTTTTCTATCCATTAGTCAGCGTGTGCCCAAACTGCCTCTAGCCCTCTTATTCCATGGGTTTCAATAGCTGAATTTTGTGAAACATCATCAAACATCTTTCGAAAGTCCATGGGGAGAATTTTCTCCCCGTCGGGCGGGCTGGGCGGGTTTGGGTGTGGGCGGGCGTGTAGCCAATCGCTGCCCACAACCAGCTGCGCGCCAGTATTTTACTTTGCCGAGCCATTTAAGGCCCGCCCAGCGTGACGCACACCCGGAAGCGCTCAGCACTACCTGTGCGGGTGGGGGGGAGGAGGGAGAGTTGGGGCCTGTGCTTTCTCATGTGCATGCTTGCAAAAGAGCGCAGAAATCGAATTAACTTCGAATTAATTTCATCATGAAAAATGGAATAAAAGAATTTTAAAAATTATTCAGACATGTCCCCTGATGTCACAGTGTCACATGAGCTGGGACATGTTTATGAATTTCAATAAAAATTTTTATTTAAGTTATAAACCCTTCATGAAACCTCATCGCACCCGTGGATGAGGTTCCATGAAAAATGCAAAGGCCGCCTGGGCTCTTCGCCTGCGCCCCCCCCGCCCGCCAACCTTAAAGTTGGACGGGCAGCCCTGACAACTACTTTAATTGGGTTATTAACGGCCTTAACAGGCCTTTGACAGTTTGGCGGGTGCGCAGCCGACTCTGGTGTGTGGCCACCGAGCGGGAGATCAGAATGACGCGCGGTGACTTCAGGACGAATGCCCGTCATCTTACGCGTTAGCGTGCAGGGCCCGCCCCCGCACGCCAAGCAGAAGATTCTGGCCCATACAAATAAAAACATCAACCGCACTGCCCTCATCCATGCTCTCTGTTACCTTGATGTTAGCCAAATATGACTTGCCTTCAACATATCTGTGCTGCCGCTCCTTTATTATTCATACTTGTACAAGCGGCTGCTCATGTTCTCCTGGATTTTTGCTTCCAGACATTTTCCTACCATCGACTAGAACCCGACTGGTCTGTAATTGCCAGGCTTACCCCCCTCCCCTTTCTTGAATAAGGTATAACATTTGCAAACCTTCAGTCCTCTGGCACCACCCCTGTACTAAAGGAGGATTGGAAGATTGTGCTCAGCACCTCTACAGTATCTACCCTTAATTCACTCAGCAAGCTAGCATGCATTGTACCTGGACCAAGTGGCTTATCCATTTTAAGTACTGAATTCTAGTACCTCCTCTGAATCTATTTTTATGTCATCCAGTATCTGAAAAATGTCCTCGTTGAAAATAAGCTTTGGCAAAGTCTTCTTTCTTAGCACCATTGGATAATGGTGAGGCGTGAGAGGCCCTTGCTGAACTTTCAAGGTCTCTAATCTAGGGGCCTCTGAATCCAACTGTCGACATTACCCTGGCCAAGATCAGCTAACTCAGAGCTGGTGGAATTTTGACAGGACAGTGGGGTCCTCGATAACGGGCCAAAAGCCAGGGCAGTTTGAGGGACACCTGTTTACATTTTTCAGCTCTCCAGCAACTAATTAGTTGGGGGCTCCCATGCCTTTAAAAGATGGGGGCCTACCCCCAACAGCTACCGGCCGAATCGGATGGCCAGCAGCTCTTCAGTCTCAGTAGCACCACTAGGAGCAGTGGTCACTGCTGGGATTACACCCAGCCAAGATGGCGCCATGGGGGCAGGCCTTCCTTGCACCCAGTAAGTAGGGTCCGGGTCAGACAGGCACCGGTGAGGTCGAAGAGTGTGGTTGGTGAGGGCAAGGTGTGGGGGGGGGCGCGGGGGTTGCTATGAGACAGCCATTTCTACTGGGGGAGCCTCCATGGGCCACAGAGTGCCCAAATAGGAGGGATGCTCCCCCACCAAGCCTGCAGGGAGGTCGCCAGGGTTCGCCAGTGTTCTCTACACACAGCAGAGGGCCCACCCACCATTGGTAAATGCAAATAATGGTGGGAAGAGGCCCTTAATTGGCCACTTAAGTAGCTCAGTCAGCCTCAGGGTGGGAAGGCAGTCCTCCACCTTCCCCACTGTTGGTAAAATGCCATGGAGGTGGGGAGTCGAAGGGCACTACAACCCTACCTTCCCTAGCTATTTTACCAGCACCATTCACTAGCTCCCTCGAGGCATTAATTTTATCAATTGAGTTTAAGTACATATAGGTGGAGGCATTGGATGATTACTTCAGCACATATAAAGAAACACTTACTGACAGGAGAAGAGTGGAGTCAGGAGATATATACCTGTAATGTTTCATTCTGTGAATAAATCTATCCCAAGTAAAAACTGCCAGGGTTTCTTCCTTCACCAACTGGCTATCAGGAATGTAACAAGAGGGCTGGGAGAATCCAGCCCCATGATTGAAACCTGAGACCTTCTTGGCAACACGTAGCAACTGGGGAAACTTAGGGGCAGAAATTCCTCTGTAATGTGGGCAGGGAAGGAAGAGATTGGATTAGCCAAAGAGTATGTACACATATAATGAAACCTGCCTGATACTCCTCCTTGCTTTCCACTTGGGCCATAATTTACACCCAGCTAGTAAAGACAAATCAACCTTATTAAATCCTACAATTCCTTGGTTAAAAAAAAAACTATGTGAGTTTTTATTTTCCAAAACACAGCCCAGCTGTAAAACCATGCTAGCATTCCACAGTGAACTGTTGGTAACTGTAACACACAGTCATTGATGCAGAAGTTATTTGTTTCCATGTCTTAGTGGGCCAGTGCTAAAATTATCTCGCGCGTGCAAATGGCTGTGGAGTAAATTGACAATTGTCCTTCAATTAAACTCCGCTGATCTTGGAAGTGGTGCGAGTGTGATTCCTAGCCACCATGTCTCACTTTCTCCCCCCTCGCTGTGTAATTAGGCTTTCAGCCAGTCCATCAGGGTGGAATTTTTATTGCAGCAGACTAGGGTTGGATTCATATGGTTTGGCCATGAAGCTTTAATTTCTGTTCGAGATGCAATCATTTACTGGTTATTTTACAGATTGATTCAGAGAGAGGTGCTGACCTTGAAAGCTGCTGGAGAACACACTGAACAGAGACCAGGCTTTTACTCACCAAGCCGGCTCATTATATTAACATTTGCAGCTTTGTTCCCCTCGTGGTTTGACTGGTGAGGTCAGTAGGGTAGTCGAACTCCCTTTCTACCCATTATTTGGGCCCAACTTTGGGGACCAAAAGACACCCAAGAAAGGCGTAAACTGAAATTGGGTGCCTGGCAGTCACACCTGCCACAAGCATTAGGGCCTATATTTGTAAATGAGTAGCAGCCCCCTCACAGAAAATGGGCTTGGGATAGACAGGGAAGGCCTTCCCCCATTCGGGGGTTCATCAATGGCTGCTATTGCCTAAGCAACACCCATCAACAACCCAAGGCAAGTTTTTATTTTGAGAATACAATCACTTCCCTGTGGAGCTGAGAGGGACAAGCCAGCAGTACAGCTGCCGGCTGAGACTGGCCAATAACCTTCCAGTTGACCTGACTTTTCCGGTACTTACTGGAGGCTGTTGGTGGGGCCTGAAGTTATTCGCTGCAAAAGGGTGAACTGGCTGTGGAGACACGATAGGGCCTATTAGCTCACCACATCACTTAAAGCTGCAATCTTGAGCCTCCCAGTTTAGGCCATCAGGTTCGGGCCTGCAAGCCTCCTGGTTTGGACATACCTACTGGCTGCATCACCGCCTTCACACATGATTACTAACATATTTTCACCCGAGCGCAGTTAAATCTTAACTCCCAAAACAAACGGGTTGATTGGGACAGAAGTTAAAATTCAAAATACCTGAAACCAGAACTGAACCTGCCTCGAGCCACTCACTTCTGGTTTTAACAAAGGCAAGATGGAGGCCAGGTGATCAAACTGCTTGCAAGTGACAGGTTTTCCATTTAGATGCACTGCAGAAACTCTCTAAGGCAGCACCTTCCAAAACCACGACCACTGCCATCTAGAAGGACAAGGGTAATAGATACATGGGAACACCACCACCCGGAAGTTCCCCTCCAAGCCACTCACCATCCAGACTTGGAAATATATCGCCGTTCCTTCACTGTCACTGGGTCAAAATCCTGGAACTCCCTCCCTAACAGCACTGTGGGTGCACCTACACCACATCGACTGCAGCGGTTCAAGAAGTCAGCTCACTACCACCTTCTCAAGGGCAACTAGGGATGGGCAATAAATGCTGGCCCAGCCAGCAAAGCCCACATCCCTTGAATGAATAAAAAAATAAGTTTAATGAGACTATGTGTCTTCATTTTAACAGTGATGTTATTTTTATTGGTCCTAGTTGCAGACTACAAATTTAATATTAAACTGCAGCCTAGCAAAGCCTAATACTGAAAAATAATATGAGGTAAACATATTTGATTATATTTCAACAGACACCAAGAGTTATTTAGTCTCGCACTCATAGCAAGAGAGAAAGAGACAGGAGATAATGATGTCGAGAAAGTTTCATGTCACAAACCGTTCTCCCCTCCCTTAATTTGCAACAAGATACTTGTGACTGTTAGTCATGCTGCACCTGCAGTCAGTTAGTCTAAAAGCAATTTATTGAACAAAACAGCAGTTCCCAAAGAAGCTTTAGTTATTTAACCCTTAACTTTAAAGCCTGCTCCCCCTTAATACCCTCCTAAACCCATATTCATACAGAGGACACTACCTGTGTTTGTAGAGGTACAACAGAGGCCTGAGTATCTGGCATAAGATTGGAGTTGACCACCTGCTGGGAAGTAAAGGCCCTCGTTGAGCCTAAGAGGTAATCGTACATTCGAGTTTTTCTCTATCGGGAAAACTAGGGACTGACATCAAAATTAATTGATCCGCTTCTGGCATTGATAACTTTGGCTAGGAATTTTTTGGGAGCTTCAGGAATGCTATGTGGACTGCACATATTGTAATGTTGAATTGTTTTGTATTTGATTATACAGTTTGAGTCTGTTTCCTATTGATGCTCACTGTGCTTGATTGGTTAAGCCTGGGTGTGGACTCAGAGGAAAGTAAACAAAGCTGCAGAAAGAGCTGGAAGCCTGAGCTGAAGCATAGATCAGACATTTTGAAGCATAATGAATAAAATCTATTACACACATAGAAACTTGTGCCATCTCTGCATAGCTCTGAGAAATATGAAATATAACACACATACGCTCTCAGGAGACTGGCTTCTGATGGGTCTGAGCAATGTGCTGGGTGGAATTTATGAAGTATCTCAGGAACTCCCATAGATTGCAGTGTCCTAGTGTCACCGCAGGGCAGAAAGGGGAATGGGTGGAAACCCTGCTCCCTCCTCCCTCTGTGATTGGGATTTCCCAATGGATCTACAATGGGACGGGGGCCCAGAAGATATGGATGTCATCCCAAATTGCTGCCACCCTATGGGTGATCAACCTGAACTGCGCTCTCCCCTGCCCCATTCTGCCAGCTCTGGCTTAGTGGTATCACTCTCCTGTCCGTGTCAGGAGGCCATGGGTTCAAGTCCCGCTCCAGAGGCTTGTGCACATAATCAAGGCTGACACTCCCAATGCAGTACTGAGGAAGTGCTACATTGCTGGTGGTGCCATCTTTCAAATATGAAATCAAGGACCTGTCTTCCCTCTCAACCAAAGTAAAAGATCCCATGGCACTATTTCAAAGAAGAACCGGGAAATTCTCCCTGATGTCCTGGTCAATATATATCCCTCAATCAACATCCTTAAAATAGATAATCTGGTCATTAGCACATTGCTGTTTGTGGGAGCTTGCTGTGTGTAAAATGACCGCTGATTATTCTACACTAAAACAGTGGCTACAGTTCCAAAGTACTTCATTGGGTAGAAAGCACCTTGGGACGTCTTGAGGTCGTGAAAGACTAACTAAAGGCAAGAACTTTCTTCGTTCCATCCTAAGGGCCTTTCTATGCCACAGAGCCAAAATTATGGTAATAAAGGAATTGTTTCATGAAGTGAAGTCAAATATTGCTGGCTTCCAGTTCCTGCAGGTGGTTAACATTGTCAGAAACTAAATAATACAACAACAACAACTTATATTTACATGGCACCTTTAACATAATAACATTTCCCAAGGCGCTTCACAGGAGCAATATAAAACAAAATTTGACACTGAACTTCATCAGGAGATATTAGGATAGGTGACCAAAGTCTGGTCAAAGAGGGAGGCTTTAAAGGAGCTAGGGAGAAAGGTTTAGGGAGGGAATTCAGAGCTTAGGGCCTGGGCAGCCAATGGTGGAGCAATTGAAATCGGGAATGCACAAGAGGCCAGGATTGGAGGAGCGCAGATATCTCGGAGGGCCACAGGGCTGGAGGAGTTTACATGGATCGGGTGGGGCACGTGCATGAAGGGATTTGAGAACAAGGATGAGAATCAGGAAGCACTTCTTCTTCACACGAAGAATGATTAACACTTGGAATGGTCTCCTGGTTAGCGTCATGGAGATGAAAGTGTTTCATAGGCAACAGATGCTGAGATGGGAACCCTATAGGTTGCTATGAAAGAGTGAACTAGGTGAGTCGACAGCCTGTCTCATGTGCAATGATCTTTATGATGCTCATGAAATGAAGTCAGGGCTGTGAGTTTGAATATTTTAGGAATGTTGAACGTCACCTTGAAGGACATGAAGGGGTTTAGCAGCTGCATTATTGATGCTCTGTGACAGATTTCTCAGACTTCAGTTGTGCTATTGGAATTGAAATCCATGCCCTGCTCTGTATGAAGAAGGCTGACAGCAGTTGAAAGAATGTGGCCCTTCATATTGAACTCACAGGGCAGGCTCGACTTTGTCAGCACCACCACATAGTGAGAGGAGGGACAATCACAGAACACCAATTACCGACACTTCCGATCCAAAACTCGGTGCACATTCAGAGATCAGTGAGCCATGTGCTGAGTTGCAGTCAGACTTTGTGTGAGCCAAGGCACTTCAACCACTAAGCACCCCAGCCCCGAGCCCTTGGCGGTGTGAAAAGTTTATTTAGCTTCTCGTAAACTTGCACCAGCTGCTACACATTCCCTCACCAAAGCTGCTCTTGCTGCTGCTGTCACATAATTTATGTTGTCAGCCCCAGGAGATATGGGGTCAATTTGCACACCCCACTCACAAGAGTAGGAGTGATGTGAATAAACTTACAAAAAAACATTAAAAGCACAGGTTTCAGCTAAAGATGGGAGATATTGAAAGTTCCGGTTCATGCAACTCTGTGAAAGTTCCATTTAAAAAAGCATTTCATTGTGAATGGTCCAGAAAGCTGTTATCATCCTGCACACTCTGCGATTTCAAAAGGATGTGCAATGGGATGAAGCTGAGCTGGAGGAGAATTTTTGATTGGAAAATCCTGAGAGGAAGGGAAATTGCAAATCTATGTATTTTCCATCCCCTACAATACCTGCAACAACCCACAGCCATCTTCCTTTGTGCTGGGTATGACTCCATACCTGGAGCATTTCCCCCCAGTTTTGCTAAGGCTCCTTGATGCCGCACTCGGTCAAATGCGGCCTCGATGTCAAGATCAGTCACTCTCACCTCACCTCAGGGGTTCAGCTCTTTTGTCCATGTTTGGATCAAGGCTGTAATGAGGCCCAAGAGCTGAGTGGCCCTGGCGGAACCCAAACTGAGAGCCAGTGAGCAGGTTATTGCTGAGTAAGTGCCACAGCTGACTCTATATGCCCACTTTTCTCACAGCGGGGGCACGGGTGTCACTGGATAGCGATCAGGATCATGAACGCTGACATCCCTTACGCAGATACACTGGGGCTGAGGATGGTGCAATTTGTTTCAGCATCCCGAGGGCAGGGAATTGATACCACCACATTAAAACCCCCAGAAGATTTCAACCTCCCTCGTCCAGCCCACCCCAGCTTTCCAACAGCTGCAGCACAAGTACTTCAACTCCGAACGCAACAAAGGACCTTCCAAAGTCTGCCGTGGATCACTGACACAACGGTGCAACAAATTCAAAACACTTTCAATCTACCAGGCCCAATGGGGCTCTCCTGACCTGAAAGGCTCTCACTGCAACACAAGAGAGGGAATTTACTAATGGAGCTGGCAAGGGTGAGGGAGATTTTCTGGACTTTATTCAGAAGGAGATGCCATTTTGAGTTATAGTTACAGTGGGAGCAGACATTGGAGTGGAATGGTGAAAGGTTGGGAACTGAAAGATTTGATCTGTGCATCATTTTCAGCTGAGAGCAATGGTTATGAATGAAGATTCTGAGGTAGTGTTGCCAACTGTGATTAAATGTATTCCTGGAGGTTTCTTCACATTACATTACCCCATGCTCCAGCCATCAGTCAGTCAACACATCCCTCCTTGTGATGTACTGCCCACCTATGTCAATTGGAAAGCAAAAAGATTCAATACCCAATTGGTTGATGCTTGCCTGTCAGCCAAACAGCCTTTATTTCCCCCCATTTTCAATATTTTTATATCTTGTTAAGAGAAAAGTTCTAAGAAAAGTTACAAAAAACAATCTTTTTTTTAATGTCCTGATGATTTTTCTTCCGGATTGCACACAACAGTGTCCTAGGGATGGATCTTCAATCCCTGGAGACTCCAGGCCAATCCTGGAGGGTTGACAACCCTGTCCTGAGGCGTTGACACTGCTGATAAACAGCAACAACGGCATCCTGAGACACTTCACAGGAGCATTATTGTATACAATTTGAATTGCACAAGGAAATATTAGGACAGAAGAACTAAAGTTTGATTAAAGAGGTAGGTTTTAAGGAGGCGAGGTAGAGTGATGGAGGGGTATATGAGGAAATTCCAGAGCTCAGGGCTTTGGAATGTTGCAGGCAGGACCACCAGTGGTGGAACGATGAACAGCGGGTCTGCACAATGACCTTGCAAAACAATAAACCGAAGGTAAAAACAAAAAACTACTGCGGATGCTGGAAATCCAAAACAAAAGCAGAATTACCTGGAAAAACTCAGCAGGTCTGGCAGCATCGGCAGAGAAGAAAAGAGTTGACGTTTCGAGTCCTCATGACCCTTCAGCAGAGCCTGCTGAAGGGTCATGAGGACTCGAAACGTCAACTCTTTTCTTCTCCGCCGATGCTGCCAGACCTGCTGAGTTTTTCCAGGTAATTCTGTTATTGTAATAAACCGAAGGTAATTACCACAAATGTCTGCTCTGCTTGCATTTCAGAGCTTGGCCTCATTTTTCATAATCCCTCTGAACAGACCGAGATTCTATTCATGAATTAAAGATTAGTCGGTCGAAATCATTAACAGATGCGATATTCGATGCTGAGAATGGGGTTGTGAGATTTGTTGCAGGTGTCCTCAATCCTGATATTCTGCTAATATCGTCCTGTTTGCAGTAACCCCTCAGAATCAACAAGTGCAAATTCTACAGACCTGATGAGCCAACTGGTCTTTTCTGTGTCCAAAATTTTACTAAGTCATTTTCTCTCCTCCCCACCAACCCCCAGCCCCCTCCCCCACCCCATAGTTTTCCTCAGAAGGCACTTACTTACTTTGGGTGTCGTACAGTTGTATTGGCACCAATAGCCGTCTCCTGTCTCAAGAGGATGTTTGTGATATATGAATCTACATAATGAGGCCTGAAGGGCTCTGCTACTTTGAAAGAAGCTAAAGCGCAGAGTGTAGAGACAGTTTGAGCCATACAGGATCTGAGGAACAGGAGTAGGCCATTCAGTCCCTGGAGCACTTCCCTCCATTCAATTAGATTATGGCTAATCTGTACGTCAACTGCATCTACTGACCTTTGCTTCATATCCCTTGATGTCCTTACCTCACAGAAATCTATCGATCTCAGTCTTCAAAATACCAATTGTCCCAGTATTCACAACCTTCCGGGGGCATTGGTTCTAGGTTTCCAAAATCCTTTGTGTGAAAATGTGCTTCCTAATTGCCTCCTAGCTAACTCTAATTTATTATTACGTCCCCAATTCTTGAATCCCCCCCATATAGAATGATAGAACTTTACAACCTGAAGGAGGCCATTTAGCCCACTGTACCTGTGCCAGCTCCTTGAAAGGGCCACCCAATCAGTTGCACTCATCTGCTCTTTCCCCAGAACTCTACAATCTTCTCCCCTTCAAGCGTTTATCCAATTTCCTTTTGAAAGTTACAACTGAATCCGCGTCCACCACCCTCTCAGGCAGGGCCTACCGGGTCATAGTAACTCGCTGCATAAAAATATTCTCCTTATCTTCCCTCTGACTCTTTTGCCAAATTGCCTCAAATCCATGGCCAGGATTTTACAGTCAGCGTGTGAGGGCTGGGCCCGACACTCTGGCTCGTAAAATGATGCGAGATGACGTTGGGTGTGTGTCCTGACGTCACCGCGTACCATCGCGGTATTTTGGAAGGCGGGCGCGCCTCGGTACTCATAGTACGCCTGCCATTAATTAATGGGCCAGTTAAGGCCCTTGATTTCCATTTTGCGCAGCCTGTGGGATTTTCAGGGTGTCGCACGGGTGCAATGGGCAGGCGGGTAGGCCACATTTTCAAAAGCCTCATCCACAGGCAGGAAAAGAGGGGTGAGTGGACCCGCCAGTGCGAGTTGTTAAACCTTTAGATTATTACTAACTGCTACTTGCTTGTGTGAACAGGACAACTCCATTTCACTTCAGAGCAGCTTTAACAGAAATAACAGGCTTCAGGTGAGGACTCTGGAGGAGTCATAACACTTGGGGCCTTCCAGGCATCAGACAGCCTTCCCTTACCCTGGGAATGGGGATTGTGGTTTCCACTGGAGGCAGCTCCTCCTCTGAGGAGGAAGAGAGGGGCAGAAGGGGGAGGAGGTCAGGTGTCCCAATGCACCCTCCAGGGGAGGGACCTGTGGGAGGAGAGGCGCAGGCACAAGGGGCGCAGGGTCAACAGTAGTCCAAGGCGGAAGGGGCAGCAGAAGACAACACTATCCTGCTGCCAGGGTTTACAGGAGGCGATGCAGCTACCTCAACATGTCTGAGTTGCAATGCCAAAGGAGGCTCCACCTCTCAAGAGAAGCAGTGACCTCCATCTGTCAGATGATCGGCCCTGAGGTCAGCTCCAACTGTGTGGGTGGACACCCCATGCCAGTGGCTCTGAAGGTCACAGCTGCCCTCCACTTCTATGCCTCCGGCTCTTTCTAGGGGTCGGTGGGTGATCTTTGTGGAGTCTCCCAATCAGCTGTCCACAGTTGCATCAAGCAGGTGTCAGACGCTCTGTTCAGGCGTGCATTAACTTTCATCCACTACTGCTGGGACAAGGCCAGCCAGACAGAGCGAGCCAGAGGCTTCGTGGCCATTGCTGGCTTCCCCCGTGTCCAGGGTGCTATAGACTGTACACATGTAGCCATCAAGGTGCCAGCGGGTGAGCCCGGTGCCTTCGTCAACAGGAAGGGCTTCCACTCCATGAACGTGCAGATAGTGTGTGATCACAGGATGCTGATTCTACAAGTTTGTGCAAGGTACCCTGGCAGCTCCCACGACGCCTACATCCTGAGACACTCCCAGGTGCCGGGGCTCTTCAGTGCTCCAGCCCGGCTGGATGGATGGCTGCTGGGTGACAAGGGCTATCCCCTCAGAAGGTGGCTCATGAAGCCTCTCCGCCATCCAATAACAGAAGCTGAGCAGCGGTACAATAGGAGCCAGGGCACCACAAGGGCTGTGGTGGAGAGAGCCATCGGTCTTCTAAGGGTGCGCTTCGATGCCTGGATCGCTCGGGGGCGCACTCCAGTACCCCCCAGATTGTGTGTCGCTGATAGTGGTTGCATGCTGCACTCTCCACAATCTGGCGTTGGAAAGGGGGGAACACAGTGGAGAAAGAAGATGTTGATTCAGCTGTTCTGGCAGCAGACTTCTTCTTATTGTGTCCACGGACAGTCTATACGTGGCCCAGCCAGAACTGGCAGCAGACGATGAGTCCAGTAGTGAGTCAGAGGACGAGTACGCTCCGGAGGACGCTGAGGGGATCGACACTGACCTGGGCAACCTCCAGGGAGGCAGGGACAACCGGGAGGATTTGATCCAATAGTCCTTCAGCTAGCCTACCAAAGGTGAACCACTGCCACATGCCAGGGCTGCAGGCTCCATACTCGATACTTGACAGGAACATTTGCTTGGTGAATAACATGGACTATGTGCCATTTCAATGAAGCTCAATGACAAACAAATCACCCATAACATCATGGGTTCCCCTTCACCTGCAGAACTAATGAAGCATCCACAGGCTTGTTGAAAACAAACACATTTAGTGGTGTGGAGCCGGGCATACATAAATCAAATTAAATGTAAAGATGTTCAACATCGCACCAACTTAAAAAGAACTTAAAAAGTGGGACAAAAAAAGAACACGAGTGATAAGCCCGTGTTGTGCCTTAGGTGATTTAAGTTTGTGTTTACGGGTGCTACATCTAGGTGCTCCTCCCTCGCTGGCACCGGCATTGGAGCCAGCCGGCTCACTCTGCTGTCCTGTTGGCCTTGATGACCTTGGTGGCCGTCCCCTGGCCAGTGGAGCCTGTGCTGGCCCCGCCTGGGAGGGAGCGGCCAGTGCCACGGTTGGCATCTCCTCAGTCGCCGCAGCCTCATCAGATGCCACGGTCACTGGCAGAGGGGTGGAGGAGCTGCTGCCCTCACCCGGAGCGTCCTGATAGGAGCCCACAGAGACGACAAGCAGCTCGTGTGCCAACATCAGGTCGCTTTGGACCTCCCTGCTCACCACTGATGGACGGGCACCGAGCTGGGATACTGGGTGCCCAATCCATCTCCCACATTGACACTGACCACCTGAGGTCATTGCCGGTGTGAGGGATCGCAGGTCCGAGCACATTCCTAGGAAGCCCTGATTGATATCCGGAGAAGCCTTTCCATGAGAGTCGCCACTCTCTCCGTGGAGGAAGCAGTGCGCTCGGCCATGAGAGTCATTGCATTGCTCATGCTCAGCATGGACTCCTCCATCATGGAGAACATGGCACGCAGACCCTCATGTATCTCCACCAGATCCTCCCATATACCCTGCTGGACATCCAGCATCTGCTACCTCAGGGATGGTCCAGGGGCTCATTATCAATATACAGACAGCAGTGGAATGGTTGCAATGACAGACATCCTGACCTCAGTGCGCGGCACTCTTACCTCCCTGTGGCACCCCAACCTCACCACGGCCGGTTGGCCTAGGCGCATGGCACCTCTCCAGCTCTCGTGCCTCCTGCTCATATCTGGTCAAGATTAGAAGGTGGGCCGGTCCTCCGCCAGTGCGCAGCCTCTCTGCATTATTGTGGGCTGTCTTCTTCCGAAAGGAGAGAGGAGCATTGATTAGTCCACCCTGTACCTGCAGCCCCAATGCAGCCTGGCCAACCCCACTTGAGGAAGACCTCACAGGGCTCAGCCGAGTTGTGACCCTGGAGTCGCAAGACACTGATTCCAAGCGGCCAGGGCTCACCCCCTTGCCCAGATGCTGTCTCATTGACACTTGCCACTCACACTTTAAGAACTCTGAGGTCCAGGGGGCAGGTGTGGTGGGGCGCTCCTAACTGCTGTGCTACGTGACCCAATCCGACACGGTACTCACCCTTCCCGATCACAGGAGGTCATTAAACTGCTTGCGGCACTGCACCCATGTGTGCCTCACCATATCCTGGGAGCTGACCCTGGATGCCACCTCCTCCCAGGCATTTTTGGTTAGGTGGGGGGGGCCCCCTCCTCCCGGTGGACTTCCGCCTCCTCCAGGAGGGCAGCGAGGCAACTCATCTGAAAACCCCGGGGCCAACTGCCCCGCCGACCTGCCCTCCTGCCTGCCCTGTTCTCCAAACCATGTTCTGCACCCGCGCTGCTCTGCAAAGCCAATGGCAGCTTTGGCACGGCTGCCCGCGCTGTTTTTGAATAGGCCGCCGAGTCGCCATTGGACCCAGCGGACACTGAGCTCCCGCCCCCGCCTGCCCCTTCCTGCTGATCTCAGGGACGTGCATTATGCTGGCAGGCCCGTGTAAAATGGCGGTGTGCACCCCATTGTGGGCGGCGGTCAGGTTCCCGGCCACCCCCACTCACTCCCGCCAAGCCCGCCCAACACGGGAATAAATCAGGCCCATGTCTTCTGGTTACTGACCCTTCCGCCTGTGGAAATATTTTGCCCGTGTTTAATCTATCAAAACCCTTCATGATATTAACAGCTCTATTAAACCTCCCCTTAGTCTTATCTGCTGCAGGGGGAACAACTCCAGATTCTGCAATCTCTCCACGCAACTGAAGTTCCTCATCCCCGGGTAGCATTCTCTTCAATCCCCTGTGGACCCTCTCCATGGTATTGGCATCCCTCCTAAATCCTGGTGCCCAGAACCGGACGCCATATTCCAACCGAGGCCTAAAAAATGATTTACGGTTATCATTTCCCTTAACATCGCTTAATCACTACTCCAATTTACCTGGGCTTTTCTGCTCTGTTCGTTTTTGTTTGTGTTGCTGAACTTTGGCTCCCTGGCTCCTCAACCCAGGTTTTGCAATGAAGAACAAACTGGCCCTTATCAATGGGCCACTTGGTTGCAACATCGGCACGTCCAGTTTGTTCAGCCTCAGGGAGGAATGCAAGCGGCTGAGCTGGAGCCAGTCAGCGTCCTTCTGGGTATAATAGCGTTTTCAAAGCTGGGCTTTGAAAGCCCATGGCATTTTTTGGATGAAATCCATTTCTCTCACAGCAGCACAACAGGATTTCTGCCTCACCATGAAAAGAGGCACCATTCTGAAATCTCAAATTCATAGCATGTCACACATACAGTTGGCCTTTGAAGAGACAACATTTCACTGATTCAGAATGTGAAGGTGCAAGTTGCCAGGCATAATGAATAAAGTACCTTTTATTTCACTAAACATGCTGCTTTCGAGATGATAGATTCCGAATTCCTGTGGTCCTCTAATCCATGAAATCTACGTGTAGAATTATAGAATTTGGTTTAGGCTCTCCCTGGTTGCTCAGGACCCCAGTTTAGCCCCTCATTCGGTGCTGGGGTTAGATGATCCCAGCTGGAGAAGTGACATTCAGCAGTTTGGGCTGGGAAATGGCAGAGTTCATGGCCACTATTGCCTGGTCCTTCTGCCAAAAGAAAGCTTTGCATTTATATAGGGCTTTTCACAACTACTGGACATCTCAAAGTGTTTTACAGCCAATGAAGCACTTTTGAAGTGTAGTCACTGTTGTAACTTAGGAAACGTGGCAGCCAGTTAGTGCACAGCAAGCTCCCACGGACAGCAATGCGGTAATAACTAGATCATCTGTTTTTTTGTTGATTGAAGGATAAATAGTGACCTTGACACTGGGAACAACTCTCCTGTTCTTCTTCAAATTTAGTACCATGGGATTGTTTACATCTACCACAGCAGGCCAAAGGGGCCCCGGTTTAATTTCCCATCTGAAAGCCTGCACGTTTGACAATACAGTGCTCCCTCAGCACTGCACCAGAGTGTCAGCTTTTAACTTTTGTGTTTGAGTAAAGTGAGTGTGTGTGTGTGTGTGTGTGCGTACACATGAATGTGTGCATGTGCGTGTGTGTACACACGTATGTGTGTGTGTGTGTGTGTGTGTGTGAACACATGTATGTGTGCATGTACACATGTATGTGTGTGTGTGTACACATGAATGTGTGCATGTGCATGTGTGTACATGTGTGCATGTGCATGTGTGTACACATGTGCATGTGTGTGTACACATGTATGTGTGTGTGTGCATGCATATGTATGTGTGAGTGTCCGTATGTGTGTTTAGTGTGTATATACATGTGTGTGTGCATGTGCATGCATGTGTGTGTGTGTGTGTGCACGTATGTTTGTGTGTGTGTTTGGTGACAACATGTTTGTCTCAGTTATGACGTTCCTTATGGCCAAATAACTGGTCGATATGTACTGTCTACACATTTGCACATGAAGAGCGTTTCAAGAAGGCAGCTCACCACCGCCTTCTCAAGGGCAATTAGGGTTAGGCAACAAATACTGGCCTAGCTAGTGAAGCCCACATCCCTTGAATAAATAAAAAAACAATTTGGCTGAAGTGAATACTTTGGCACAGCGTTCTTCTCCGCAGCTTACCGAGTGAAAGAACTGTCTGATGCAATGCACGCACAGGACAGTAGGTTTGATTCTTGCTTTGTGCTGAATTCACTCACCTCAGCTGTCAGGAGAGAGAATTCCTGTCAGATTTTACCGTTCTTTAGTCAAAGGATCTTGAGACCAATTTTCACTTCAGACGAGCTTAATTCACTTGGTACAGGCCAAGAATTGACCCTGTGACCTTTCTGGGCTAAAGACATTGGGGAGATGCCCTTTTAGCAGAAAGAAATGCGGGGATAATTTTAGAAAGTGCATGGAATGTTTCCTCTCTCCAGACTGTGTGCCGATTGCCTGTAGGAGGGATAGTCTTACACATATGAAATCTGCTCCGAATCCATAAGGATTTCTGCTGGTTTGCTGATTTGGCTGCAGTTTCTTTGCAGCAGTTTGACAAGTAACCCACTGTGGAGAAGAATTGGATTTATCCTCTCCAGAAGTTAAACCTCGATGAATCTTAGAGGCAGAGCCGCCTCTCACTCGTCACCTGCTGCACAGCTAAGAACACTCTAGCCGAGCTTCCCCACTCTCCCAGCCGGGTTACAGCAGTGAGGGGCTGAGCCACACCGATCGAGATAAACAAACCAGCCGCGGGTCCATGGTGCAGGGAGCCATTCAAGCAGAGCCAGAGGGAGGAATCAGGGTAAAAAGCAAAATACTGCGGATGCTGGGAATCTGAAACAAAAGCAAAAACAGCTGGAAAAACTCAGCAGGTCCCTGACAGCATCTGCGGAGAGGAAAACAATTAACGTTCCGAGTCCGTATGATTCTGATGAAGGGGGGAATCAGGAATCCTGGGGCTTCTCCTGTTTCTGGGTCCTTTCTCCCCCCCACCACCTCCCCACCCCCTTTTAACCCTTGACAAATTCTGTTGAATGCGCTCGCGATGCACTTCGGTCCTATAGGGTACAATAGTGCTGCACAGAAGGAGGCCATTCAGCCCATCTATTCTGCGCCAGTTCTTTCAAAGAGAAATCCAGTTACCACCGGCACCACCACAGGCCCCCATATCCCCCCCTTGTCGTTCCTTTTGGAGACTAATTTGAACCTGTATCCACCACAGTATCTAAACCCTTGGTTGAAGGGTCAGTCACGAGGGGGCATAAGTCCAAGGTGAGGGGCAGGAGGTTTAGGGGGGGGATGTGAGGAAAAACTTTTTTACCCAGAGGGTGGTGACGGTCTGGAATGCGCTGCCTGGGAGGGTGGTGGAGGCGGGTTAGCCTCACATCCTTTAAAAAGTACCTGGATGAGCACTTGGCACGTCATAACATTCAAGGCTTTGGGCCAAGTGCTGGTAAATGGGATTAGGTAGGTAGGTCAGGTGTTTCTCACATGTCGGTGCAGACTCGATGGGCCGAAGGGCCTCTTCTGCACGGTGTGATTCTGTGATTCTGAGGGGGTGCATTCCAAATCCTAACTACTCTTCATGTAAAAGTTTTTCCTCATGTTGGTTCTTTTGTCAATCAACTTAAATGAAGTTAAATCTGGGCCATCTGATTATCGATTAGTCAGCCATTGGAAACAGTTTGTACTTATTCTATCTAAACCCTTCACAATTTGATACACCTCCATCAAACCCCCTCAGGCTTCTTGGAGCTAAGGAGAACAATCCCAGCTTCTCTGGAGCCCCTCGTCCCTGGAGCCGTTCTGGTAAATCTCTTCTGAGCGCTCAACAAAGCCTTGGGGTCCGTCCAGGGTCCAGAATTGGAAACCATAACTGCCACAGGGTCGGACTGTTTTACACAGGATCAGCAAAACCTCCTCGCTTTTGTACTCTATGGCCAGGATTTTCCAGCCCCCACCACCCTCACCATGGCCGGGATCAGAAGATCCTGCCAGCATGAGGGGCTGGAAAATTCCAGCAACCATAGCTTTGTCGGATAATTACAAACAACTTGGTCATTCATATTACCAGCTTTGTTTTTTTTAATCATTCATTTTACAGGATGTGGGCATCACTGGCTAGGCCAGAATTTATTGCCCATCCCTAGTTGCTCTTGAGAAGGTGGTGGTGAGCTGCCTTCTTGATCTGCTTGTAGTCCATGTGGTGTGGGTACACCCACAGTGCTGTGAGGGAGGGCGTTCCAGGATTTTTACCCAGCAGACAGTGAAGGAACGGCCAATATATTTCCAAGTCAGGATGGTGAGTGGCTTAGAGGGGGACTTTCAGGTGGTGGTGTTCCCATGTAGCTGCTGCCCTTGACCTTCTAGATGGTAGTGGTAGTGGGTTTCTTTGAACCTGGTCCTATGTAATATCCAGACATCAACATCCAACAGACTTGAAGCTCGATTCACTGCAAACAATATTCCCATGTATAAATGAGAATATTTTGACTCACAGTGACATATTTGATTGGCGCATAGCTCCTGGTTTCACTTCCAAGTTTAAAAATTGCAAAACCTTCCAGTAAATTAGCACCAACCAATTCATCTGCAATAATGTACTATTTCTATCCACACAAGTGGGCTTTGTTAACAGAAAAAATACTCCTTATATTGAGTGATAAATATTTTCTCATAACCACACTTGCAATTTTTTAAAAAGTTCATTCCTGGGATGTGGGCAACAGTGGCTAGGCCAGCATTTATTGCCAACCCCTAATTGCTGTTGGTCTGGGGTCACATGTAGGCCAGAGCAGGTAAGGACAGCAGAATTCCTTCCCTAAAGGACATTAGTGAACCAGATCGGCAGTGGTTTCGTAGTCATCATCAGACTTTTAATTCCAGATGTTTTTTTAATTGGATTCAAATTTCACCATCTGCCGTGGTCGGATTCGAACCTGGGTCCCCCAGAGGATTACCCCAGGTCTCTGGAATACTAGCCCAGTGTCAATACCACCGCTCCCCAGCATGGAGCTTATAACAGGAGAGCAAACTACTGCAGGTATTGGAAATCTGAAAGATAAACAGAAAATGCTGGCAATCCTCAGCAGGCCAGGCAGCATCTGTGGAGAGAGAAACAGGGTCAATGGGCTGGGTTTTCAGCTTGGGGAGCGGGCGCGTGCCCGACACGCACGGGCATGAAATAGATCATTAAAAAGTGCCAAGCAGCAGCGCTAACTGTAATAAAACATTTTTTTTTTTTGCCTTATTGCTTCTGAAGCAGAAAGAAGATAAGGTACAAAGATGATGTTGGACGAGCGTCCCGGCGGCACTTGCGTGATATTTCGGTTAGCGGGTGCGCATGGGAGTTGGCAGTGTGCCCGCTGACAGTTAAGAGGCTGTTAAGCCCATTAATAAATTAATTAAAGTGAATTTTTTTCTGCCCGTCCAGCCATACAGTTGGTGGGTGGGTGAAAAGGCCAAGCGGCCTTTGGATTTTTGAGGAAACCTCATCCAGGGACGGGATGAGGTTTCCAGTGTTAATTAAAAATAAAATAAAACTCTTTAAATCTAATTTTTAAAATGTCCCTGCTCACGTGACAGAGTCACATGGGGGGATATGTTTGCCTTAGTTTTAAAATCTCTATTCTTAATGTTAGAAATCTTCAGCTCCCTGGGCAGCTCTGTGCCTTGAGGGAGCTTTCACTGAGAGAACCCGTGCGCATGTGCTGACTTCGCTCACCCTCCTCCCACCCCAGTGATTAGCACCGTCTGCACCCCCTCTCCCAGACCCTGCTTTCAGTTAGGGGGAGTAGAAAATAATGTGGTTGTAGTCGGGGATAATATGGTGAGGGGGATAGATACTGTTCTCTGCAGCTGATGGTGTGAGTCCTAAAGGCTGTGTTTCACGCCCAGTGCTAGGGTTCGGGACATCACCTTGAGGCTGGAGAGGAACCTGGAGTGGGAGGGGGAGGGTTCCAGCTGTCGCGGTACATGCAGGTACCAACAACATAGGGAACGCGGTTCTGCTGAGGAAGTATAAGCAGCTAGGGGCTAAATCTAAAAGCAAAAGCACAAAGGTGATAATCTCTTATTTACTACTTGAGCCATGAGAAAATTGGCATAGGGTAAATAAGATCAGAGAGTTGAATGCGTGTCTCAAAGATTGGTGTAGGAAAAATGGGTTTCAATTCATGGGAAACTGGAACCAGTACTGGGGAAATAGAGAGCTGTATTGTTGGGACAATCTTCATCTGAATCACGCTGGGAGCTGAGTCCTGATGAGTCATATAACTGGGGCTGTAGAGAAGGATTTAAAACCAAACAATAGTGGGGGCAGGGGAGGGTCATATGAGGGGAGATTGAAAGTTAGAGAAAGAGCAAGGCAATAGTGCAGGGCAGCGATATGGGTAATGGTAACTAGGATTTGACAAGAATGGACTGAGCAGACAAATATAAGAGTGCATCAGCAAATGTGGTCAGTGTAAAGAAAAATGGCTTTAAACTAAGAGATTAGGAGGAGGGTTTGGGTGAAGCAAAAGTTAAAAATCCAAAGATAAAAGTTAAGGCATTAGAAAAATATATTGATGTAGGTAAAGTCAAGCTGAGTGGGACAGGAAGAGACAGAGAGTTTAATGGTGATAGTGCATCAAAGGGTAAGGTCCATGCAGGGAATAGTAGTGAATGAAACAAAATTAAAGTCACTTTTTTGAAAGCGCAGAAATCTGCAATGAGATAGATGAACTAGAGGCACAACAAAGGTCAAAGGTTTAGATCCAATCGCCATTAAGAGACGTGGGGCAGGATTTTATGTCCTGGGGGTGGGTGGGTGCGTGTAAAGTAGCGTGTGATATTTTGGTCGGCGGGTGCATGTGGGAGTGGGTAGCACGCCCGCTGACAATTAAGAGGGCTATTAAGGCCCATAATCAAGTAACTGAAAGCAAGTTTTCGCTGCCTGTCCAACCTTATGGTTGGCGGGCGGGCGAATTGGCCAGACGGCCTTTGGATTATTTATGAAACCTCATCCACGGGCAGGATTACGTTTCCAACAATAATTTTTTTTTAAAATTTTTAGACGTAATTTATATTATGTTTCGGTTATTGTTACTTGAGTTCTATTTCTTGTCATGTTTTTTAACATTTTTTAACTCTTTCTTTTTGATTGTACAACTCTTCAGCTCCCTGCCTTCAGGGATTCTCAGCGCGCTCTCCCCCGCACATGCGCAGACCATTGCGCTTGCACTCCTCCCACCCCCACCCCACAGCGCTGAGCTTCTCAGCGCGCCTTCCACGCTGGTTGGCCATTAATTGGCCAGTCAGCGTGAAATCGCGGCCGAGGGCCGATCGCGGGCGGCAGACTGTTCCCTGGCTGCTCCCGGGCCCGACTGACGACCGGAAAATCCTGCCCGTGGTTACGAGTTGACCAAGGTTGGGAGATATATATCGTAGGTCATGCAACATTTTGAAAAGAAAGGCAGAATGCAAAAGGAGGAGGGGTAGCCCTGATACTAGAGGATGATATGAGGTCATTAGGGAGAAAGGATCTTGGCTCAGAAAACCAGGGCCTGGATTTTCAGCTCAGCGGGCGAGCGCTATCAGCGGGCCCGGGATCAGCTGGGAAATGGACCGACGGCTGTGATCAGCCCCTGACCATGATTTCCCGCTGGCCAGCCAGCGTGAAACACGTGCTGAAATGCTCAGCGCTGCCGGGAAGGGGGTGGGAAGAGGGCCGGCGATGACATCAACGCGGGCGTGGGTCAGCGCTGACAGAAAGCTCCCTGAAGGCAGAGAGCTACCTCAGGGAACTGAAGAACTGAAACAGCAAAAATAATGGTTTCCAAAGCTGAAAAATATTGTCCATGCATCATAATCAGCCACCTGAAAATTTAACTAATGAAAATGCCGTCCACAGAAATTTAATTATATTTAATTTCATCACGGAAATCTCATCCCACCCTTGAATGAGGTTTGATGAAAAATGTAAAGGCCGCCTGACCGATTCACCCGTCCGCCAGCTGTAAGGTTGGACGGGCCGTGTAAAATGACAGACAATTGCGCCGTTCATGGGCTTAATTGCCCCCTTAATTATCGGCGGCTGCGCTTCCGGTTTTTGTGCGCACCCGCCAACCGAAATATTTCGCGAGTGTGGGATGACGTCGGGACGCTCGCCCGGTATCGTCTCACGTGATTTCACGCTCAATCGAGTCGGGGCGCGTGCCTGCCCGATCAACATTAAATTCAGCCAGCGGAAGTAGATCAATACGGTTAGCAAGAGTCAGAAAATGCTGGTGGGAGTAGTTTTTGGCCCCCTCACAGGAGCTATCGCAATAATTGTGGGGCACTTTAATCTTCATATGGACTGGGCAAACTCTATTGGCGAAGGTGGTCTGGGAAATGAGTTTGTAAAATGCTTTTGTGACAATTTCCTGGAGCAATGTGTTGTGGAACCAACTAAGGATAAGGTTATTTTAGATGTAGTATTGTGCAATGAGGCAGGGATAATAAGTAATGTCATAATAAATGACCCATTGGGAAATAGTGATCATAATACAACTGAATTCCACATTAAGTTTGAAAACAACATATTCAATCACAAACAAGTTTAAACAAAGCCAATTACATAGGTACGAGGGGAGAGCTTGAAACAAGCTTGGCCTTGATGCCCTCTGCAGTCAAATGACTAACCAACATTCATTGCCAAAACCTACCGACCAGGCTGTCACAAGAATATTGACTACTTGAGTGACGCAGTGGAGTATGATCGGTGTCAGTAACTGCAACACAAATCAGGGCCTTGAGAAAAGAGGAAAAAATTGGTGGAGAAAGGAGCCAAAAAAAACCTATTGTTTTGTTGAATTCAATCCCAGTCACAATGTTCTGATGTTAAATGTTTTATTCATTATGTGTTGGCCTTTTGAATTGCTTCAGCATAGGTTATTGTTACGTTTGGCAACTAATCACCCCAGCACACTCCTGCTTCTTATTAAACCAAAATCTGAAAAGCAGCTAAAATAAAACTTGCCCGTTATCAAGTTAGGTGTTGTGTTTCCTGGAAACATTTTTTTTCCCCTTCCTCCCTTCTCCTGGAGGCACTGACTCCTCTTACTGGGGGCCCTGCAGAACCTTCACACAGATCCTTCACATGCAAGCCTACATGGTGATTATTGGCTGTTTGATCACCAATCGAACCTCGTCTTCTCCGTACCTGGACTTGCCAGCAGGAATTACTGGATGTTGAGGAGGGACAGTAACTCCTGTCTGGTCTTTACCCCCCTTTATTGCTCGAATGCTGTCTAAAATTGTCGCCCTTCCATCCCCATCACCCCGAAGTCTACCACCTCCTCCTTGGCTGAGAGCTGCAAATGAGGATCAGGAATTAGGAACCTGCATTGGATTTTTACAGCACAGAAACAGGCCATCGGGCCCAACTGGTCAGTAGTGCTGTTTATGCTCCACAGGAGCTTTTTCCCACTTCACTTCATCTCAGTTTATCAGTATATATTTTTCTCCCTCCTGTACTCATCTAGCTTCCCCTTAAATGCATCCAGGCGATCTGTTTCAACCACATGATATGACAGCCAGCTCCACTTTCCAACCACTCTCTTAAGTAAAGGAATTCCTCCTGAATTCCTTATTGGATTTATTTCTAAGCATACAGGCCAGTCACCGAATGAGCCGCTAAGGAAACTCATGTTTCAGCTTCACAGATGTTTGGAGCAAGGATACATTGAGCAAAAAGATTATTGTATTAGTTTCTGCTTAAGAAGTGTTGCTTCAGCAATATAGCTGATGAGTAATCATTTTACTTTATGGAATCTTTGCAAAGCTAGAAGAGGTTATTCTAGAATTTTCTCTTGGATTTCATTCACTATGGAATGCTAGTATCTACTTTCTGTCTTCAGTGGAGTGGAATCATGTCTGAATAGTGAGTCAGATTGGCAGCCTCCTTGACCCCCTAAACCTTCTCACAGGGTGGCAGAAAAAATTGGAGGAAGTGCCACCCTGGAGCATATAGCTCAGAGGGGAACATACGAAATAGGAGCAGATGTAGGCCATTCGGCCCCTCGAGTCTGCTGCACCACTCAAGAAGATCATGGCTGATCTGTTTTTGTTTCGAATTCTACATTCCCATTTGCCCCCAATAACCTTTGATTCCCTTGGCTAACAAGAATCTATCTGCCTCTGCCTTAAAAATATTCAGTGACCCCCACTTCCACTACCTTCTGAGACAGAGAGTTCCAAAATCGCACAACCCTCTGACAGAAAGAAACATTCTCCTCATCTCTGCCCTATAAGGGCGACTCCTAATTTTGAAACCGTGCCCCCTAGTTTTGGACTCACCCACGAGAGAAAACACACTTTCCACATCCACCTTGTCAAGACTGTTCAGGATCTTCAATCAAGTCATCCCTCACTTTTCTAAACTCTAGTGGAAACAAGCCCAGTCTGTCTAGCCTATCCTCATAAGACAACTTGCTCATTCCAAGAATCAATCCATTAAACCTCCTCTGAACCGCCTCCAACACATTTACATCCTTCCTTAAATAAGGAGACCAAAACTGCACACAGTATTCGAGATACGGTCTCACCAATGCCCTGTATAACTGAAACATAACATCCTTACTTTTATGTTCAATTCCTCTCATAATAAAGGCTAGAATTCCATTAGCCTCCTTGATTACCTGCTGTACCTGCATACTAAGCTTTTGTGACTCATGCATGAGAACATCTAGATCCCTTTGCACCTCAGAATTCTGCAGTTGTTCTGTTTAAGTAATACTCTGCTTTTTTTATTCTCTCTGCCAAACTGAACAACCTCACACTTTCCCACATTTTCATTTCTACCTGCCAATGTTTGCCCACTCACTCCACCTGTCTCTCTCTGTCTGCGAACTCTTTTGGCAGGATTTACGCACCCGTCCACTGCCACGATCTTCCGGTCCCGCTGCAAGTCAATGGAATTATGGCTGGGGCACCGCCTCACCCACAGCGACGGTGCAGGAAAATCCCGGCCTTTATGTCTTCTTCACAACATACTTTCCTACCTATCTTTGTGTCATCTGCAAATTTAGCTACCATGCCTTTGCTCCACTCATCTAAGTCAATGGTGTAAATTGTAAAACGTTGAGGCCTCGGCACAGTCCCCTGCGGGTCTCCACTAGTCACATCCTGCCAATCAGAGAAAGATCCATTATGCATACTCTCTGTTTTCTCCCTGTCAGCCAATCTTCTATTCATGCTAACATATTACCCCCTAAACCATGAGCTTTAACTTTCCACAATAACCTTTGATGTGGCACCTTATCAAATGCCTTCTGAAAATCCAAGTACAGCACATGTACAGGCTCCTCTTTATCCATAGCATATGTTACTCCTTCAAAGAACTTCAATAAATTAGTTAAACATGATTTCCCTTTCACAAAACCATGCTGATTCTCCCCGATTACCTTATGTTTTTCTAAGTGCCCAGCTATAACCTCTTTAATAATCGACTCTAACACCTTCCCATGACAGACGTCAAGCTAACTGGCCTATAGTTTCCTGTTTTCTACTTCCCCTCCTTCTCGAATAGAGGTGTTATATTGGCTACTTTTCAGTCTGATGGAACCTTTCCAGAATCTGGGGAATATTGGAAAATTAATACCAATGCATCTACTATCTCATTAACCACCTCTTTTAAGACTCTAGGATGTAGTCCATCAGGACCCGGAGATTTGTCAGCCCACAGCTCCATCAGTTTGCTCAGTATCGCTTCCCTAGTGATTGTAATTTCACCAAGTTCCCCTCTCCCTTCCACCTCCTGATTTATAGCTATTACTGAAATGTATTTTGTACCCTCTGTAGTGAACACAGAAGCAAAATATTTGTTCATTTCATCCACCATTTCCTTATTATCTACTATTAACTCCCCAATGTCACTCTCTAGAGGACCAACACTCACTTTACCTGCTCTTATCCTGTTTAAATACCCATGGAAACTCTTGCTATCTGTTTTTACATTTCTAGTTAGCTTCCTCTCATACTCTAATTTCTTTCACCTGATTAACCTTTCAGTCATTCTCTGCCGTTCTTTATATTCTGACCAATCATCTAACTTGCCACTCATCTTTGCATAGTTATATGCTTTTTCCTTAAGTTTAAGGCATTGTATGTAAAGCATTCTTAAAATTAAGGCATTGTATGTAAAACACTCTGCATAATGTAATAAGGTCCCTACGTAAAGTCTCTTTTCATGTAGAACCTTTATGGTCATCAGAGGAAAGTTCCACCCCATCAAGTGGGCTGCACCTTCAGCTTCATTTGGTGAAAAGAACTAAGAAAGAAAAGATTTAAGGGATCTTTCTTTCAAATCAGAAAAGAGCAGCTTTCCTGCAGGAATATGATCTGTTCTGTCAATCTCTGTGTCTCTCCTGCCCCTGGAAATAAATGTTGTTACACATTTTGTCTCTAAATCCACTGGGATGTGATCATCATCATCATCATCCCCTCTGGCATTTCATTAATGTACTGCGCTTTTCAATTCAACCTTAAGCCTGCTCTGCTTGTCTTGTAGTGAATGCAAACTGTCTTCATTTTGTTGTTAGAAAATGCAGCAATGGCTCCATACAATTGAGTGCGTTTTGTTTGAATTGACCACAAAGACACTTTGGTAAAATACCAAGGATGGGTTCTGGACTTCATAGCGCTACCTCCTGGGAGGTTAAAGAGGGTCTGTAAGTATGCCTCTAGGCTCAGTGTGGAACTTACAAAGTTGAGCATGAAGCATTCTCCACCACTTAGATGGACAAGGGCTGTATGTGCCCAGAAACACCACAAGCGGCAAATTCCCCTCCATATCTGATTAGTAAATATATCACTGTTCGTCTATTGTAGCTAGGTCAAAATTCTCGAACTATCCCCACCACCCCTAACAGCAATGCCACACAGACTGCACCGGTGCAAGAAGACAACTCACCGCTGCCTTCTCAATGGGCAATTAGGGATAGACAATAAATGTTGGCTTTGCAAGAAATGCCCACATCCTGAGAATGAGTAGACGAAGGAGATTTTTTAAATTTGCTGCATATCAACACAAATGATTCTGTTCAGTAGCTAGCTTGGGCAACCGAAGTACCAACACCAACATTGGCAGGAGCCTGTGTCTCAGGAGCCCACATCTCAGGAGCCCACCAAGTGGCACCAACAATACCAGCATCAGTAGCTGCAATAAGTAGTCTGTTTCCCCATCAGCTCTAGTATTAACTGACGGCCTTTTTTATCATTCTGTTATTTCTTTTCTTCCTGCAGCACATTCAAGAGCAGAATTTTACATCCTGCGGACGGACACGCGCCTGACCCGATTGGGCGCAAAGTTACACGAGATGACATTGGGCGAGCGCCATGCGATATTTCGCTCAGCGGACACGCGCCAAAGTCAGAAGCGCACCTGTCAACAATTAAGACGGTAATTAAGCACATTAACAGCGCAATTGTCTCCGATTTTTCGTGGCCCTTCCAACCTTATGGTCGGCGGACGGGCAAATCGGCCAGGGAGCCTTCACATTTTTCATCAAACCTCATCCAAGGGCGGGACGAAATATCCGTAATAAAATAAAATAAAAATAAATATCTGTGGATAGTATTTTCATGAGGTATATTTTCAGGGACTTGATTTTGATGCATGGGCATTTTTTGCAGCTTTTTAAACCCTTATTTCATCATTTGAATGTCTGCAGCTCCCTGAGGCGGCTGTCTGCCTTCAGGGTGCTCTCTCGCAGCGCACACCCACGCCCGTGGTGACGTCATCGCTGCCCTCCTCCCGCCCCCACCCCAGCAGCGCTGAACGTTTCAGCACGTGTTTCTCGCTGGCTGGCCGTTAATTGGTGAGCCAGTGTGAAATCGTGGTCAGAGGCCGATAACGGCTGGTGGTCCGTTTCCAGGCTCAAGGCCAGAATCTTGCTGTTGGCCTGCAGGGGAGGGCCTGAAACGCCGACACGCAAAACGACGCGAGATGACGTCGGGCATGCGTCCCCACGCCACTGTGCGTCATTTAGATCTTTCGTTCGGCAGCCGCACGCCCGCCGAACTGTCAAAGGCCTATTAAGGCCATTAGGAAACTAATTAGGCTAATTAACCACGCTGCCCGTCCAACCTTAAGGTTGGCGGGAGGGGGGCAGGCGAAGAGCCCAAGAGGCCTTCACGTTTTTCAGGAAACCTCATCCACGGGCGGGACGAGGCTTCCTGAAAGTTTTATTAAATAAATAAATAATTTTCCTGAAATATAAAAACATGTCCCATCTCACGTGACGCAGTCACAAGAGGGGACGTGTTTAGATAACTTTTTTAATGTTTTATCTAATTATTTTAATATCAACTTAATCTCCCTGAGGGAGTTCCATGCCTCGGGGAGGTTGTTGCGCTCTTACGCGTGCATGCACGAAAGAGCGCAGGCCCCAACTCTCCCTCCTCCCCCCACCCGCACAGGTAGCACTGAACCAGCTATGCGTCACACGGGGTGGGCCTTAATTGGCCCGTCTATGTAAAATGGCGACGCGCAGCCAATCGCGGGCGGCGATCAGCTCTGCGCCCGCTCCCGCCCAGACTGCCCGACACAAGTAAATCTCTAGCCCAATTTTCTATTGGGCTGTTTCAAGATACTGGCTCTATGAAGCTTGAAATTGGTGTGCGGTGAAATAAATATGGTATCCATCACATTTCTTTGCTCAATATCCTGTCTCATCTTTTAATAAAGGCAGTAATGTGTTCAAATGAATTAACTTAAATAGCAGAGTGAGGAATCTCACTCAAGTGCATCGAGTGATTGTCCAGTAATATCACTGACAGTAATCTCCGAGCTCATATTTTATTTTATGCAATCTGTATAATAATGAGAAACCACACTGTCACACTTATACCAGGAAGACAGGAGCAGCTCATCTGTGTGTCAACCTTCTGTATCAATTTATAAATATGCGCAGGAAAGAAGCCTCCCCAAGCTGTGAGACTTCACATCCTGTTATCTCCTGCTTGTAGCGCTCCCTCCCCTACCAGGGAAATTTCACAAACTCTTTCTTCTGCCTCTGGAATTCTCTCCCAGGAAGCTGTGGCGAAATTTCACTCACGGTCTCTTCTTCATCTCAAACTCTTACACAGTGTCATAACCTGGCATGCAGTCTTGTCTGCTGGTGTGTGTGGATCTTCAGCCAAGTAAATTAGGATCAGGATTGTAGCCTTCAATTGTTCTGTGTTTGATTATTTGAGTCTGGTAACTGATCTATGCTCACTATGCTTGATATGTTAAGTCTGGGTGTTGACTCAGAGCAAAGTAAACAGATGGTACAGGAGCAACTAGAAGCTGAGAGCTGAAGGATTGTGTGGACATTTTAAAGTTTTGCAAATAGTTCTGTAAATAAAGTTCCTGCACATTTTGAAACTAGTATCATTTTTGCACAGCTCTGAGGACAATCAAATATACAAAATATACAACAAGAAAGTGTAGACGTTTTAAAGCTTTGTATAAAGCTCTGTAAAAATACTCTGTAAATAAAAGTTCCTACAGACTTTGAAACCTGAGTTATCTCTGCACTGCTCTGAGGAAAATCTGATATATAAAATATACAACAAGGAACAGTTATAAATGGTCTGCCCCAGATGATTAAAGTGCACTTTCTGCACTTGGTGGGTTAAAATGAGCACACTGCCCAGTCTTGGGGAATGGATGCATCTCTCCCAATGTACAAGACAACTGGTGGCATATTGCAAACACCCTGCTGTGATATCACAACAAAAATACAACTACATTTATGGCTTCTTATTCCTTGGAGTCGCAACCTCGTCTACGTCGCCTCGGCATAGCGTCATTCCAAAAAAACATTTTCTAAAATTAGCTTTTAAGATAAAAGTTCAACAGAATCACATCTGAGCCTTGGTTGTAAAATTTCCAGACTTGCACCACCCACATGGTAATTCCAGAAATGATCCAATTCCAATTGGTTCTGTCCCTCATGAGCCACTGTTAGAATTCCTTTTACTCGCTCCTGCTGACACATTCTTGGTTTCCAGGCTCAGAACTGATTGAATGGCAGCTGAGCCCCTGTGTTGGGTCAGCCAGAAACTTCCTGTTTCATTTCTCCATTGCAGCCTCTCTGTCAAATAATCAGCGTCTGTCCCTCCATACCCCCGCCCTCTCCCCTTACACCCCTACCCCACTGTCTTCAATTTTCCATGAGTTTTCATCTCTCCCTCGAGATCTTTTTTTTCCAGTTTATATTTATTTAAAATACAGGCAGCTTAATCCAGCCAATAACAGTTAGTTTGGATGGGAGACCAGAGGGAGTTTGTTAATAACACTATGAAGAACACGGACAAAGCAGATTTAGGAAAAGAATGAATAAGGCAATGGAAGATTTAAAATTAACTCATTAGATTATTGATAATGTGACTTTTGCTTTGATGCAATGGGAACTGAGGCTTGTAAACTGGCAATGAAAAAGCCAAAATGGGTGCGGTAGTTTACTGGTTATGTTACTGGACTAGTAATCCCGAGGCCTGGACTACCTGGAAACCATGGGGCAAGATTTTAACTCACTCAGAATCCATTCACTTCCACAGAGTTAAAAATCGATCCCAATGAGTTTGAATCCTGCCTTGGCAGCTGGGGAATTTAAATAAGTTAATTAAATAAATGTGGAATGAAAAGAGGTGTTATCAGTAATGGTGACCGTGAACCTACTGCTTTGTTGTAAAAAATCTATTTGAATCACTGATCTCCATTAGGGAAGGAAATCTGCTCTTCTTATCTGGTCTGGCTTATATGTGACCCTAAGCCCTCAGCATTGTGGCTGACTCTTAACTGCCATCTGAAATGACCTAGCGAGCAACTTAAGGGCAGCTAGCAATGGCAGTAAATGCTGACCTTGTTGGTGAGGCCAACATCCCATCAATGAACATGTGAGAAAAATGGGTAACTTCTCCTCATTATTACCTGAGTCAAGGCTTTTTTTTGATCTCTCAGTTTTAACTCTGTCATAAGTTCAGACAAAAGCTCTATCACCTCTTACCTTGGATGGCTTGTCTTACCTTGTTCCTCAGCCTGAAGCAGTGGAAAATCTACCTTCTACCTGTAATCTCCCTCGCGTTGAAATCAAGATTTATCGCATCATTTTTCAACTCCCACTCCAAGTTTACTTTCCTAGGCCCTCAAATTGGTGAACCTCCTTACCTCCCTCAGTTTTCCTATCCCCCCTACAATCTTCAGGCCCAAACTCAACACGAATGCTTGACTCGCGTCCTCCCTTTTGCTGTTTTCAGCCTTAGTTCTGTCCTACAAAAAGGTCAATGCTTCTTCTGGATTTCCCAACAAAGAAGAGCTCTGTAGCCCAAGGGTTAATGGTCATCTAGTGTCTAAAGCAATTGCTGGTCAGGCTCCAAAATGAGTCTCACAGGAAGCAGCCTCTCATCCCCTCTCTCTTCAGGCTAAGTTCAAATCCAATTGCTGGAGTTGGTGAAAACACAGTACTTTATTCCAGCCTGTAACACTGGGCTTTAAGTCAACAGGACATTGAACCACTTACAAAACAGGGCTTCTCAGAAGTGAACTTTCACTTACTTTTGTTACAAAACCTTATATTCCTATTGCCAATTCGCACAGAGCATAAGTGACTAAAGCAAGTTCACTTTTACTTTCTCATATCCTTTAAACAGAGAAAGGTTTGTCTCCAAAACACCTATGGTATTCCATGGGTCCCATAGCGCGAGTCAGGAACTGAGAATCTGGGTCTTATTTTCATTTAAAATCAAGGCCTCCCAGCCCTGGATCTTCCTACCTGCAGCCAACAACAGCTCTGTGCCAATAAAAATGCAGGGAGATCGCTCGGGTGTAAAACAAGAGCTCACCACAGACGGGAGGAAAAACAGTTCTAAAAATGACTGCATGCCCTCAGATTCCATCATTAAAACCAGAATGTTTTTTCTAAATTTAATTACAGGGCCCTACCATTTTCCATTGGCTTGGCCAGTGGACAGATTGCTGCTAAATGGATTCAGCAGAGGCCAACAGCAGAGTGCAAGCAAGATGTTCCGAAGTGCAGAAGCCGGGCTTGACATGTTATTAAAGGTGATATTGAATTACTGAGGAAACACCCAGCTCCCACAACCGGGTGAAGAATAATTCATGTCATCGGAATGGATTTCATGCTGTAAAATCCTCCTTGAGGTGAGATTCACTCAGTGAGATTGCTGGACACATTGCAGAGTCGGGGATATGTTCGCTTAGCAGTTCTCGACACCATAATAAGCTGTTGTTAGATTCCATCAAGTCTTTTAATTCAGCCCATTCCACAGCTGCTGAACACAGGGACAAGACCAACCTGTTATCTATTGGAGGAGCCATTGGCTGTAGGATTTCCAATGTCTCCCTCCCTGATGATTCAGTTATGCACTGTATGGTCTAGTATGGAACTGACCAGACCAGGCCAGGCCAGACCAGACTTGCTCCAGGTTGCATTTCTGTTCTCAGCTAGCATGGGGAGTAGATATGCCACAAAGTTCCACAATGTCCTGGGTTAGTAAGAAGGAAAATCTGAAGATCTGCTTACTGTTGGCTAATGGACATTGAACGTGAACAGTATTAGGTTAGACTGTGTTAGGCTCCACAGCTGAATAGCCCTGTGAATGTTCAACATCAAGACTGACGTGGGTGAGGTGCCAGAGGGCAGCCAGTGCTGTGGAATTGTCTCCCAATGTGACCACAGCCCTGTGGAGCCATTGCCCCAACTTGTGCCAGTGCCCCTGGAACTGTGCCCAATGTAAATGACTGCCTGTGGAGTAGCTGCCCCAGTTTGAGACTGCCCCTTTTGGAACTGTAAGCCAGTGTGAGCCTGTCCCTGTGGAACTGCCCCCAATTTGAGACAGTGCATGTGGAAATGTACCCTACTGTGGGCCAGTGCATCTGGAACTATATCCCAGTGTAAGCCAACGTCTGTGAACCTGTACCCCAGTGAGAATCACTGCCTGTGGAACTGTCTGCCAATGTGAGCAAGTGCATATGGAACTGTAACCCAATGCTTGAGGAATTGTACCCCGATGTGAGCTTTTTATTGTGTAACTGTACCCCAGTGTGTGCCTGTGGAACTGTATCCCAGAATGAATCAAAACCTGTGGAACTGTTCCCCAGTGTGAGCCAGTGCATGTGGAACTGTCCCCCAGTGCGAGCCAGTGCATGTGGAACTGTTCCCCAGTGTGAGCCAGTGCATGTGGAACTGTTCCCTAGTGTGAGCCAGTGCATGTGGAACTGTTCCCCAGTGTGAGCCAGTGCATACGGAACTGTTCCCCAGTGCGAGCCAGTGCATGTGGAACTGTTCCCTAGTGTGAGCCAGTGCATGTGGAACTGTTCCCCAGTGTGAGCCAGTGCATACGGAACTGTTCCCCAGTGCGAGCCAGTGCATGTGGAACTGTTCCCTAGTGTGAGCCAGTGCATGTGGAACTGTTCCCCAGTGTGAGCCAGTGCATGTGGAACTGTTCCCCAGTGCGAGCCAGTGCATGTGGAACTGTTCCCCAGTGCGAGCCAGTGCATATGGAACTGTTCCCCAGTGCGAGCCAGTGCATGTGGAACTGTTCCCTAGTGTGAGCCAGTGCATGTGAAACTGTTCCCCAGTGTAAACCAGTGCCTGTGAACTATACCCCAGTGTGAATCAATGCCTGTGGTTGAGTCAGTGGAAATTCTATCCCAGTGTGAGCCACTGTTTTTTGATTTGTACTCCAATGGTGAACAAAGCCTTTATGAGAGGAAATTTGTGTGACAATCCCTGTAGTACTGCTTTGTCGTGGGAACATGAGACTGTACCACCCATCTCTAAAGTAACAGTCACCTGTGCACCCCTTGTCTCAAGCATTTATTATCCTAAGGAGATGTGCTAATTGTAGCAGATTTCCACACAGAGCAGGGTAGAAGATCATTCTGGACCTATGCCTAGAGGCAGAACCAGGCCTCCCTGTCTCCCCCGACCCATCGCCACCTGCAGCGTCACAGAGAGAGGAAAAGATGGGATGTAATGAGGCTCATTTAGACTTTGGTTATGGTTTAAATGGACAACATCAATTCAGCCGCACATTATACACCATGGTATTCAGCTCATCAAGAGTGGGGAGGTGGGGAGAGCTGTGATGAGTTACAGAAAGGACCTGCACTGTCGATATGTGACGAGACCAATGCAGATGTTTTGGCGCTGTTGCTTCAGAAGCTTGCCAAATCCTTGGAGAGGACATTTCATATTTCATTGATTAAGCTTTGTTGGGCAGGGGGGGAGCGGGGTGGGGGGTGGGGGGGGTGGGGGGGGGGGGGTGGATGGGTGGCATAATACGATGCCCATTGGGGAGAAAGGGAACAGAAATTAAGAGGAAGGAGTAATGGGACTGGGGGAGGGGAAGTTGGTGAGGGAACCCCAAAATAAAAATGGCTAAACATTTTGGCTAATGATATTGAGGCTCTTGGAAACCAATGACTTGGTGAAACTCAGTCTTGATTGATGGTTTCAATTGGTCATTTCTAGTGCAATATTTGGGATGGCATCAGACATGGATATGAGAATGGCACCCATCATGTAGGATTTCAGTTGGGTGCCTGGATTGGAGAAACTGGAGTTGTTCTCCTACAGCAGAAGAGGTTGAGAGGAGACGTGAAATAGGTGTTTGGGATTATGAAGGGTCTGGACAGGGTAGATGCAGGGAGAAACTATTCCCATTGGAGAAAGAATCCCGTCCATGGCTCCGCTCACCACACAAACATTCCACACAGTGCCATGCGTCCTTCTCACACTCTCTCCACCTGTTTTCATGCAGAAGTTGGCCCACAGCAGCAGGGAGAGCTCCCAGGCTGGGGATAGACTGGCCTACATTAGGCCCCTCACTCACTTTGAGGAGTGTGCCATCGCGCTGACTGGTGAGGACATGGGCCATGTCTGCGGTGACGGTGAGGTCAGCGGCAAACACCCTTGTGAGGATCCTGCACCACGTCATCCCTCTCTCAACGCAACTGAGTGCTCTCTCTCCTGCTTTTGATTCTACTGCCATGTACTAATTGTCTCTACTTTGGTTCACAGGGAGCTCTGCCAAGGGACCTCAACCTCAGTCCCTCAGCTCCATCCACATCCTCATCTCCAACGAACAGGACACTTGTTGCATTGAAGAGCTGGAAATAAGCAGCCTGGAAGACCCATCACAGCGCTTACCCACCCCCTCCACCAGCGCAGAGACACACACCTTGTTGGAACCGAGATCTAGAGCAGGCTTGGGTTTACAATCTGGTGGTCATCACACGGACATGTGTCTGTAGCAGGAAGAGGCAGGTGCGTGCGAGCTCCCTGGCTTTCAGTGGGGAAGAGGTACCGTGGAGTCGGAGTCAGATGACGAACCTCAGGATTCGGCCTTCTAACTCATCGTGGAGAGTCAGCAGAAGGCGGGGAACATCATGCAGAGCTGTTGGAAGCCCTCAACAGAGTGGTATGCAAGTTGGAGGAGTGCGTCTGCCTGCACTCTGATGAAGTGGTGCCCACGCGTGAGCATATGGAGATCTCCACGGGAAGGATGGCGGACACCATGGAGACCCTGGTCCAGCAGAACACGGAGATGTGCGCAGACCTGCACTCCATCACGGTAGCTATGGGTGAGCTCCTGCAGTGGCAACAAAAGAGGGTAACAGGGCACCTCAACATCTCTCCATGTGCTCCTTCCACTCAAGGAGTCAGGCCGGGGACATCGGGCACCCGAAGGGAGGGGGAGCGGCAGCTGGACATCCCTGGGTCATCCACTCAGGAATCTCAGAGGTTGTCTGTTCCCTCCAAGTCCCCTTTGCCTGTGACCCCCTCAACCTCATCCTCTGTCACCACAGAGGGAGCAGCTGACCCACAGGAGGACAGCCAAAGTAAGCCAGGGCCCTCAAGGCCTTGGCTCTCGAGAGGACACACGCCAAAGTCATCAGAGGCAACAGGGCCAACCATTGTACAGGCTGTCTCCACCCCTGCTGCGGATGTCAGGGCAGCACCTAGAAGAAGTTGTAGGCCTAGAAATTTTAGAAATCCTGATCACAAGTAGTTGTATGGGTGAACACATTTTGTCACTTTGTAATCTGAAAATATATTCACCTTCACTGAATATTGTGTAATGGTGTCTTTCAGCTTCATTGACAGACTTCGCAAGTCCTCCCCCTGCATTCCCCCCCCACTCCACCACTAGCAGTTCAGCTGCATGCAGCTGGACCATGAGTAATTCTGGAGGTAGAAGTGCATGTGTGGCAGAGCCTTTCGGAGCCTCGCGCAAACTCTCTCCCACGCACGTGGAGCTTTCATCCATCACACTCATCCCACTGTCCCGGGCATTTTCAATGCTGCCTGTTGAGGTTCTCTTTCAGTTGTCCATCTGAGCCGGCCTCCACCCACTGATCAAACTCCCATGCAGCACCTGTGTCCGTCCAACACAAGGCTCCACTCACTTTTCATTTGCATATCATGGTTGTGGTGAAGTTCTTGGTTAGCTCCCCAATCCTTTCCCCCTCCCCCAGTCACCCATGTTCTTCCCCCCATCACTGTGGACCCCCTTGGCATCACCCTCCACCTCCCTACTGTCACCTTCCAACCCGAGCCTTTGTCATTCCAGGATATCCAGGTGAATGTGCACGTTCCCTACCTCCAGGAGAACCCCACCCCTGTCCACAATGACCTCCCTGACCTTCTCCTTCCCACCACCAGCGTCCGTGTTAGCCTCTGTGTTCCCACCAACCACCCTCGCTGCCCCGATACCAACGCACCCTCACCCTCCGACCCTACTGGCTCCCTCTGCCCCCTCTCACACTTACCATTCCCTCCTACCATGCCCAGTTTGCTCCCCAGGAGACGGCCATTGGCTCCGCAAACCCCTCCCTTGCACGTTCACTTGGACATAGCACCTCCCTTATTACTCACTTCACCCAGACACCTTCCCCCCTCCAAACTTCCTCCTTCCCCCAGACACCTTCCCCACCTTTTCACCTTCCTCCCCCTTACACCTACCTCCCCACTTGCAGCATTTTCCCCCATTACACCCTCCTCCCCCATACTCCCTCCTCCCCACTGACGCCTTCATACCCCCCCAACCTCACTTCCCCCCAATACCTTTGTACCTCTTCTCCCAACCTCGCCACCCCCGTTGGTACACCTTCCTCTCCCACTCACACCTAGAACTTGCTCTCCCCCTTTGCCGATCATCCTTAGCAGGGGTGGAGACATCCATGACTAATATCCAAGACCAATTTTGGTCCCATGGCGAAAACCATGATGTTCCAAAGCAGGCGTGAAGCATCAATGGAGACCATGGAAGATGGTGTGAGCCCATGGCGGAGACCGTGAAGGTCCGAAGCATTGGAACCATCGAAGATGACGCTGCTACGTGGAGACATCTCACCTTCCAACAGCTGCATCGTGGCAGAGCCGTGTGCATGAGGATCCATCCAGCGGGCGATGCACGTGTTCCTCCAGGGTCCGGTAGGTGTAGGGCTCCAGCATCTTCTGCTCCTCGGGTGTCCGCGATCTGAGCAAGGCCCTAAAAGTAAGTCCCGACTTCTACACTTGTCCAGACGTGTTCTGGGCCGGTGTGTTTTCTGCCCAGCGTAATGGTAAATTGGGCGTTGGGGGGATGATTCTGGTCAGGCCTTACTTTGCATCCCATTAGTGGAATGCAAATTGGGTTCACGCCGGCCTCTAGTGGGATTCGCGATCTGTCTGGTGGACACCATCAGACGATCCCGCTGTGATTTCACGCCAGCGTGAAATTGATTTCTGCCCCTCCCACCCACCAGGACGCCTGCCGCCAATGGGAGTGGACAATTCCACCCTGAGTATTGACAGTGCTGAGATCGGTGGTGAGGCCCCTTTAATGGTGTGATTGATTGATTGATTGATTTAGCTGGTGGGTGTGGCCTAATGAAATGAGCTCTAAGCCCCGATCACTGCCAGACCAATAAACAGTGAGGAGGTTGGAGCCAGCAATGATAATGACCACGCTGAAGCAACCTGCTGACATTCACCTGACTCACTTGCCCCTTGGGTACGGTGGTTTTAAAAATTTATTCTTTCATGGGATGTGGGTGTCACTCACAAGGTCAGCATTTGTGACCCATCCCTAATTGCCCTTGAACTGAGTGGCTTGTTAGGCCATTTGGGGGGGATTTAAGAGTCAGCCACATTGCTGCGGGTCTGGGGTCACATGTGGTCAAGACCAGGCAAGATTTCCTTCCCTAAAGGACATTAGTAAACCAGATGGGCTTTCCTGACAATCAACAATGGTTTCACTGTCACTTTTACTGAGACTAGCTTTTTTTTAAATTCCAGATTTTATTAATTGAATTGGTTGGTGGTGCTATGGTGGGATTTGAACCCATTTCCCCAGAGCATTAATCTGGGCCTCTGGATTACTAGTCCAGTGACATCACTACCACACCACTATCTCCCCCCACGCTGGAACATTTCTTGAGTTCAAGGAACCATGGGACAGAAATTGGTCTTGGATATTAGTGTAAAATGGACAGTATTACGCTGGGACTAAATGGAAGTGAATATCAGATGGAGAGAGTACGATAGCCAACAAATACAATACAGCCTGTTAGGCATTACTGCTAAAAACCGAATCTCTACCCCCAGACAGGAGTCAGCACCTTCAGGAGTGGAGGGGTTGAGAAGGGCAAAGTTTTAAAACAGTGCTTCCCAAATTTTTTTCTGCTGTGACCCCATTTTAATGTTTCACGCATGGTGTGACTCCAGAGTAAAAATTTGGTTGGCGGGTGGGGAGGTAGGGGATTGAGTTGGAAGAAACATCCTGACCAGGCTGGGGGGGGGTAGGGGTGGGGTGTGGCCGGGGGGAGGGGTGGGGTGTGGCCGTGGGAGGGGTGGGGTGTGGCCGGGGGGGGGAGGGGTGGGGCAACGGCAGTGCCACAGGCACAAAAAAAATCCCAAGCTCTTACCATTTTGTTGCTCTGCTGCCAACTGCTCAGTTTGATCAGTGTGCCACTGGAGAGGTGGGATGCCCACAGGTGCCACCTTCTAACATGTGTCACTGGGTGTCAATCAGTAGCAGGAACCCTGGGTTAACTTATTCCTCCTGCCCTGACATTTTAGCCCAAGGGCATTAAGGCAATTAAGGTCTCACATTTGGATTCAGTAGCTGCAGAGGCCTGGGGCTGAAAGTAAGACCTTTCTAGTGTGTAAGATTCAGCCTTCTGGGCTACACTATATTTGCCGGTTATGCTGTGAGGCGAGTCCTAAAATCATTTGTTCAAAGTGTGTTGAAAGACTGTGTGGCTTGTGTTCTGAAATCCAAAAGCGTTGTAATATAATAGTTTAAAAATGGCGTTCCTTTGCGGCGGGGAAGTATTCCAGGCATACTCGACACTGTTATCTGTGATGGTGGTATTCCTTGCTTGACTAAATTGGTGAGTAGCACATGTACGCACCCTGGAACCCTGCTCCGATGTGTGAAATTACACTATACAGGGCAGACTGAAACATTCCTGAAAGGTTGCAATTGATGATGTGTTCCTTTCTCCAACGTGTCAGCGCCTCAGAGTCAGGAATTGAAAAAGGTGCAACAGCCAATTGTTTGAATTTTTTTTTGAAGTCCATAGCAGCACATTGATGAATGAAGAGACACATCAGCATATCGTAGCTGTCAAAACAATACTTTTGTTACTGTCCTTGGGGCTGCAGGGCAGAGAGAGGAATCGCCCAGCGTTCTCTGCCTGCTTGTCTTTTTTATTTTTTGTTAGCTGCAAAAATATTTGCAGAGTTGTAACGGGATATCACGTGCCCTCCACGGTTGAATAGCCTGCCATCTGGATCAGGTTGTGCCGGGCTGCCTGGTGAAGGTCACCTGTTGCGAGACTGAGGTCATCCTTTCTGTTCCTATTCTAACCTTCATGGGTAGATCATAGAATTATACAGCACAGAAGGAGGCCATTTGGCCCATTATACCTGTGGCAGCATTTTGAAAAAACTGTTCTAATTAGTCCCACTCCCCTGCTTTTTCCCCATAGTCCTGCAAATGGTTCCCCTACAAGTATGTATCCAATTACCTTTTGAAAGTCATTACTGAGCCGGCTTCCACCATCTTTTCAGCAGATTCCAGATCATAACTCATGCAAAATGTTTTCTTGCTTGTGTCATCCCTGGTCCCTTTGCCAATTATCTACCATGAGGTATACGTTGGAATAAATATTCAACTCTCAAATTGTCAATCATTGCCCACTAGGTAACACTCTCCTCTCTGGGTTCAAGCACCAGAGACTTCAGCACAATTACCAGGCTAACACTTCAGTGCCATACTGAGGGAGTGCATACTGTCTGAGGTGCTGTTTTCCAGATGAGATGTTAAACCAAGGCTCTGTCTGCCCTCTCAGGTGAAGGTAAAAGATCCTATTCTGAAGAAGAGTAAGGAAGTTCTCTCAGGTATCCTGGCCAATATTTCTCCCTCAATCAGCATCACTAAAACAGATTATCTGCTCATTGTTACAATGCTGCTTGTGGGAGCTTGCTGTGCAAATTGGTTGCTGCGTTGGCCACCTTACAATAGTGACCACACTTCAAACATGAATTGCCTGTAAAGTATTTTTGGATGAGGCTGTGAAAGGCGCCATATAAATGCAAGTCTCTTTTCTTTCTTTCAATGAACGGATCAAGTCTTCTGGAGCAAAATTGGTGGTCCAAAGAGAGTCGGGGAAGAAGGGGAACTAACTTGCCCCGTACAGAATGTATCCTTACTTTCTCTGCAGCAAAAGACGGTAGCTGTGTATTTGTCCAGCTTGTTGATGGAAGCTGTTAGTGTGGCACAAATCCTGCTGGAACTACTGGTCACTCAACATTGTGGCCACTATAAAGAAAGAAAGAAAGGCTGACCTGTGGTAGAGGGCGTCATGTTGCTGATGCCTGTCCATCACTGATTTATCTTACATCCCTTTATTTTTGTCAGAGGTTTGACCTCCAGAGTCACTATTTCTTGCATATTATCTTCTTGGACTTGAACCCACTTTTCCTGCCACTTTTTGTAATTCAACCCAAATTTTAAAAAAGTACCTGCCGAGGAGGAAGTGTTGGTGTTGGGAGGGGAGCAATCCATGAAGGGCCTGTTCATCCCTTGGGAAATGAGAAGTGAGTTGGGTAAATGGTGTTAAGATACAGGTCAGACAATTGAATGACAGAATAAACTGAAGGGATTGAATGGCCATCTCCTGTTTTCTTTACCCTTTCACAGGATCACTGGCCAGGCTGGCATTTACTGCCCATTCCTAACTGCCGTTGAGAAGGTGGTGGTGAGCTGCCTTCTTGAACCGCTGCAGTCCATGTGGTGTAGGTACACCCACAGTGCTGTTAGGGAGGGAGTTCCAGGATTTTGACCCAGCGACCGTGAAGGAACAGCGATATATTTCCAAGTCAAGATGGCGTGTGACTTGGATGGGAACTTGCAAGTGGTGGTGTTCCCATGCATCTGCTGCCCTTGTCCTTTTAGGTCGTAGAGGTTGTGGGTTTGGAAGGTGCTGTCGAAGGAGCCTTAGCGAGTTTCTGCAGTGCATCTTGCAGAGGGTATACGCTGCTGCTACTGTGCATCAGTGGTGGAGAGAGTGAATTTTTAAAGTGGTGGATGGGGTGCCAATCAGGAGGGCTGCTTTGTCCTGGATGGTGTCGAACTTGAGTGTTGTTGGAGCTGCACTCCGGGCAATTGAACAGTATTCCATCATGCTCCTGATTTGATCCTTGTAGAGGCTTTGGGGAGTCAGGATGTGAGTCACATGCCACAGAATTCCTAGCCTCTTGTAGCCACAATATTTATATGGCTGGTCCAGTTCAGGTTCTCATTAATGGTAATCCCCAAGATGTTGATAAAGGGGGATTCAGCGATTGTAATGCCATTGAATGTCAAGTGTCAATGGTTAGATTCTCTCTTGGAGATGGTCATTGCCTGGCACTTACGTGGCATGAATGTTACCTGTCACTTATGAGCTCAAGCCTGAATGTTATCCAGGTCTTGCTGCACATGGACATCTCTGTTCCTATATGTTCCCCTGGTTGCTATTCAGCCTGAACTCATTCACAATTGAAAGTATGCATGAATGGACAACAGAACTCAGCTTAGGAGTCAGTTATTCACCCCTAAACAGTTGTTTGTCCCATTGTTAGGTCGTAGTAAGCTACCTGGACAGGATGTTCAAGCTTTTAGCTTTTAGGCTGTTCAGGTGTGCGACATGGGGACCTGGGGGATCATGTGTTGGGAGTGAATTTCCTTAGGATGTAACTCTGGTTATTACACTGGGATTGTGCCACTAATTGTGTTGGAATTTATGCAGTCACAAGGAGACCAACTAATTGGGGAGATGAGTGCCACGATTTAATTTAATGTTCCAGTAGCGTTCAATTGTTCAGTGTTTGATTATGTGAGTATGTTTCCTATTGATGCTCACTGTGCTTGATTGGCTAAGCCTGGGTGTGGACTCAGAGAAAAGTAAACAAACTGTAAAAGTTGATGGAAAGCCTGGAAGCTAGAGCAAGAGGCACACAGTAGACATTTTAAAGCATTGTATAAAATTTGTAAGTAAAGATCCTACAGATGGAGAAACTAGTGTCATCTCTGCAGAGATCTGAAATATAAAATATACAATTCCCAGTTTATCTTCTTAATACCACTTATTATCTTATATTGTTATGTAATGTCACCACTCAGGCATCTGCTGTTGGCTGGATCCTCCGAGTTTCACCAATGTTTCCTCATAACCCAGATTCCTGATGCCCGGATCACTTTAGTGACTCTTGGCTGCCCTGCCTCCAGTGGTTAAATGTCTCCCTTTTTGTGTCTTAATGACCAGACTGAACACAAGAGGTGGTCTGACATACAACCTTGGAGTTGCCTTGGAGTCCTGATTTGGGACTTGACACTATCAATGACACAACATTAGTAAGAACAGCCCTTTCCAAAACCCAACAATAACAGCTTGCATTTACATAATGCCTTTAATGTGGAAAATTGTCCCATGATGTTCAAACAAGATAAACCAGTTGACAAGAAGTCTTTAAGTGCAAAAAGAGTTCAGATGCCTGAACTGTAACATTTGGGTTGGAGGAACTCTGCAGCCACAAGTTGAACACACCTAATGTAAAAGGCAAACGGAAGCACAAAACATGAAATAAAACAGAAAATGATCGAAAATTGCAGCTAGTTCATGGGTGAAGAGAGAAGATGGGTTAATGTTCCTGATCTTTACACTTAACAGACACTGACAGACCTGCTGTCTACTTCCAGCATCGTTTGTTTTTATTTCACACTTCAAGAACATTCTTTTCATTTTTCTTTATAAAAGAGACAACGCATTGTGCCGGCTTCAATGATAGTTTTATCTGACAAAATGGGTGTACGTCAGGAGGTCTTCACAGTGATAGAAAGAAGCCATGTTGGCTTCAATATTGTTGGTGTAAAACAGCTGCTCAGAATGCTATTAACCTCCAAACTGTCTAGAACACCTTTGGGAGCTTTGTCCTACTGTCAGCACCCGACATTCCTTGCAGGAGATAACACCAATACGAATAGAGGGCCCAAGGTCTGTATGGGAGTGATTGACAGGAAGGTGTTTTGTTGACATCTGCAATGGAGTGCATGGTAAAAAATCTGTTTTTTTTTCAACAGTGGGATAACAACAATTGTATTAGTAGGCAGGCACGCTAGTGCAGGGCCGAGGGAATGCAGTCTTTCTGATGAAATGTTAAACCAAAGTTCCCTATTTGCCCTCTCTGGTGGCTGTAAAAGATCCCAAGGCACTATTCTGAAGAAGAGCAGGTGAGGTCTCCTCAGTGTCCTGGCCAATATATTTATCTCACAACCAACAGCACTAAATACCAGATTATCTGTTCTTATCTCATTGCTGTTCATGGAACTTGCTATGCGCAATTTGGCTGGCACGTTCCTGACATTATAACAGTGAGTACACATCAAAGTACTTAATTGGCTTTGGGATAATCTGAGGTTGTGAAAGGTGCTATATAAATGCCACTTCTTTTTATGTCATCTTTTGGATGATTGGCTTTGCAGCCTCATGGATATACAGGTGATAGGTTATTCACTTGAGTTAGTCACTTCAACCACCTGAACCCACAGATCCTTGCATGAATGAGTATGTGTCATCACCAGTTGGCAGCGTAAAGTTCAGGGTTTGGCAACTCCTACCCACACCCCCATCCCCTACCTCCATCCCCACTGAGTCAGCATCTGAGGCTGGTCTGGTATGCTCATAACATGATTGAATTAGGTATTCAGTCTGAGGGAGAGAAGGTTGGGTCTAAGAGTAGTGGTTTAAACTGAAAGATAATTACAAGTGTATGAAAACAGAGCTGGCTAAAGTGGACGGGGAAATTAGATAAATGGGTAGAGATGCAATGGCAGACATTTAAGGAGACATTTCATAATGCTCAGCAAATATACATTCCTGTGAGAAAGGAAGACTCGGTGGGATGAATGCACTGTTTATAGCTAACTAAAGAAGTTAAAGATAGCGGCCAGGATTTTCCGGCCCTGCCCGACACCAGGATCATCAAGTCCCACCAAAAGTCAATGGCCTTCTGACTGGTCCACTGCATCCCCCACGGTGGGTCCCACCACGGCAGGACTGGAAAATCCTGGCCAGTATCAAATTGAAAGAAAAAGCGTCAAATTCTGTGAAGGTCAGAACATTGGACAGAATTTAAAAACCAGCAAAGAATGACTAAAAAAGTAACAAGGGGGTTATATTATGAGAGAAAGCTAGCTTGAAATATAAAAACAGATGGTAAGAGTTTCTAATGGTGTTTAAAAAGGAAAAGAGCAACTAAAGTGAGCATGGGTGTCCTCTAGAGGGAGTCTGGGGGAATTAATAATGGGAAATAAAGAAATGGCGGAAATATTGAACAGGTATTTTGTGTCTGTCTTCACTGTAGAAGACACAAATAACTTCCCAAAAAAACTTGTAATCAAGAGGTGAAAAGGAGGGAGGAACTTAAAACAATTGCAATCATCAAGGAAAGGGTACAGAGAAAACTATTAGAACTAAAGGCTAAGCAGTCATCGGGATCTGATGGACTTTATCCTAGGGACCTAAAAAATGTGGCTGCGGAGATAATAGATGCATTGGCTCTAATTTTTCAAAATTCCCCAGTTTCTGGAAAGGTCCCGTCAGATTGGGAAATAACAAATGTAACTCTTTATTCAAGTAAGGAGGGAGACAGAAAGTAGGTATCTACAGGCCAATTAGCCTAACATCTGTCATAGGGAAAATACTAGAATCTATTATTAAGGAGGACACTTAGAAAATCAGGCACCAGGCAGAGTCAAAATGGTGTTGTGAAAGGGAAATTGTGTTTGGCTAATTTATTAGTGTTCTCTGAGGAAGTAACAAGCAATGTGGATAAAAGGGAACCTGCAGATGTGGTGAAACTTGGATTTCCAAGAGGTGTTTGATAAGGTGCCACATCAAAGTTTACCACATGAAATAAGAGCTCATGGTTTAGGATAGAGGATTGATTAGTGAACAGGAAGCAGAGAGTAGGGATAAATGGATCATTTTAGGGATGGAAAGCTGTAACTAGTGGAGTTCCACAGAGACCAGTGCTGGGGTCTCAACTATTTATAATCTGCATAAATGAATTGTTTGAAGAGACTGAATGTATAGTTGCTTATTTTGCTTATGACACAAAGATAAGCAGGAAAGTAAATTGTGAGGAGGACATAGAGTTTGCAAAGGGATTTTGATAGGTTAAGTAAGTGGGCAAAAAATTGGCAGAGTACAATGTAGGAAAATGTAAATTCATCCACTTTGGCAGGAAGAGTAGAAAAGCAGTTTAAATAGAGAGAGATTCCAGAACTTTGCAGGACAGAGGGATTTGGTTGTCCTGGTACATGAATCATAAAAAGCTAGCATGCAGGTACAGCAAGTGATTAGAAAGGCAAAAGGAATGTTGCCATTTATTGCAAGGGGAACGGAATATATAAATAGAGGAGTTTTGCCACAATTGTACAGGGCATTGGTGAGACCACATCTCGAGTACAGTGTACAGTTTTGGTCTCTTTGCTTAAGAAAATATATAATTGCATTAGAAGCATTTCATAGAAGGTTCACTCAACTGATTCCTGGGTTGAATGGATTGTCTTATGAGGAAAGGTTGGACAGCTTGGGCCTGTATCCATTGGAGTTTTGAAGAATGAGAGGTGATCTTATTGAAATGTATGAGACCCCGAGGGAGCTTGACAGGGCAGATGCTGAGAGGATGTTTTCCCCTTATCAGAGAGACTAGAACTATGGGACAAAGTTTAAAAACAAGGAATCAAGATGGAGATGAGGAGCAATATTCTCTCTCAGGGGGTCTTCAGTCTGTGGAATTCTCTTCCCCAGAGAGCAGCGGATGCAGGGCCCAGAATTTTTGCAAGGTTGGAAAGGATATCCAGCTTAGCTTCGATTCTGGAAGTCCCGCCCCTAAACTCAGTACCCGCTATTTTCGCCAGGGAGTAACGAGCGAGGGTTGTGTTTTGCACAGTCCATGGTTCACAGAGGCAGCTGCACATTGAGAAGTGTGACTGTTGTCAAACAAGTCCAATTTTCATTAGTGGTAGGCCTAAAGGCTTTAAACCTTTGGGGAAAAGGTCTAACGCTGCTGGAGTTAGTTGGAGAGGTAGGGTATCCTTTTGGCTAGGAATAGGGGCCGTGTTTGAATAGGTCCAAGTACCCCTTTGGGGAGGTAAGGTGCCAGTTGGGATTTATAAAAGTAGACATGAATGTGTGTAAAAAGTGGATAAGCTGTGGAACTGTCTAGCTTTCAAGGCATTTATACCTCTTGCCCTTTAAATTAAAAAAAATATAGTCTGCAGTTTTAAAAAAATCAGTTGTTGCAATTTCACTCTGCCTATTAACATAAGCCTGAGGGTTATCAATGTAAGAATAATACTGCATGATTGATCCTACAACCTGTCATTATCACCGTGGGGTGCCTGTCAGTTCAGTTTGATTGACAGCTCCAAGTAGTTATAAAGTATTTGATGTGGGACTATGAATACAAATGTATGTTTTCATTTGGATTAAGTACTTGCATGAAATGTTTGTTTTTATAAGGAATTAAGCAGTCGAAAAAATTAAATGTATTGAATGGGTATTTATGAATGAGAGTTTTTTTTTAAAATAAAGGCTGCAATAAACTTTTAGAACTTCATTTTATTTCCTCTCAGCAGGGCTCCTGAGGTCTACCCGTAGTGGATACTGGGTGAGTTGGCATGGAGGGTGTAAGGATAAAAGGTGGTATGTGAGGGGACATGAGTTGATACTAAGTTGACAAAGGGGGGTATAAAAGGCCATGGGATTGGCTAGAGGGGCATAGGTTGGCATACAGGGTGTGAGGGGTCATAATGGTGGGTAGAGGAACATAGGTTGGCGTGGAGGGTATGACAGACCTTGTGGGGGGAGGGTGGTTGGGTGAGGGGCATTAGCTAACATAAATTGGCATGGATGGGGTATGGGGAGTGTGTGGTGGGTGAGGGGATATGAGGGATGAGGACTAGAGAGCTGCTTTTTGTTTTATTCTTTTCCTTACAAGCCCAGCAACACCAAGGCCTCTCACACAGCCCACTTCAGCACCTAGCAGCTCTTGTGACTGCTTCTGAACTCTTTCTGGTAGTGTCAGTGGAGTTAAGGCCACAATCGGATCAGCCATGATCTTATCAAATGCTGGAGCAGGCTTGAGGGGCCGAATGGCCTTCTCCTGCTCCTGATTTGCAAGTTTCAATGCCAAACACACAGGCATTGAACACAGAGCCTCCAGGATACACATGGATATTTTCTGGAATATAAATTATCAAAAAGGCTGAGGACGGAAAAGAGAGCTTATATGCTGGGGCCTCCAAGAAGCAGCGAAGGCAATTGTGTTTAGTGAGAATGAAAGACTTGCATTTATATAGCACCCTTTCACAATCTCAGGATGTTCCAAATCACTTTTCAGCCAATGAAGTACTTTTGAAATGTGGTCACTGTTGCAATGTAAGGAAACATGGCAGTGAAATTGTGCACAGCAAGCTCCCAAAAACAGCAATGAGCTAATGACCAGATAATCTGTTTTAGTGATGCTGGCTGAGGGATAAACATTGGCCAGAACACCAGGGGGAGCTCCCTACTCTTCCTCAGAATGGGACCTTTTACAATCATCTGAGAGGGGAGACAGGACCTCATTCAAAGGATAACCCGCTCAATGGTGCAAACTCCACTATTGTTGTGCTGAAGGGACAGCCTGAGTTTTATGCTCAAATAAGTTTGCCAGCTGTGATTAAATATGTTCCTAAAGGTTTCATCACATGACTTTGCCCCCACGCTCCAGTCATTAGTCGGCCAACACATCCATCCTTGTGATGCACTGCCTTCCAATGCCAACTGGAAAGCAAAGAGACTCATTTCCCAATTGGATGACACTTGGCTCTCAGCAAACAGTCTTTTTTTCTATTTTCAATGCCTTTATGCCTGATAAAGGGAAATGTTCAAAGAAAATGACAAGAATAAAAATCTGACGATTTTCCTCCAGGATTGCACACAGTGGTGTCCTGGAGATTGATCTTCAATTCCTGGAGACTCCAGGCCAATCCTGGAGGGTTGGCAACCCTACCTCTGGGGTAGGTCCATGACCCAGAAACCTGCCGATTCAAAGTTGAGACTGCTGCCCGATGACATTCACTGTCGCTGGGTCAAAATCCTGGAGCTCCCTCCCTAACAGCACTATGGGTGTACCTACACCACATGGACTGCAGCAGTTCAAGAAGGCAGCTCACCACCACCTTCTCAAGGGCAATTAGGGATGGGCAGTAAATGTTGGCCTAGCCAGCGACACCCACAAAAAAATACTTGCAGCCGACACCTCAAGTGGTACCTCACTGAGAATGTGGGAGATGGGGCTAGTTTGAAGCCTTTGAACCTCTCCCAGCTTGAGTTAGTGCCTGCAGGAGAGGAGGGATGGTAGCTGGGAGAGTGAGAAGTTAGACTTTCCTAGTGGTTGAATAAAATACATCTGTAAAATATCTTCTCTCTGTAAAATATCTTCTCTCTTAAACAAAAGTGCTGGGTGCTGACAGTGTTGGTGATTCAAAATGCTACTGTGCAGGTTTTGAAGGTTTTATTGCTGGTCTTATCAGAATTATATCACAACTTTGAAATGGATATGTATGGAGATTTGAAGGGGGGGGTGGGGGGAGTAGAAGGTGGTGGAAGAGCAAGGGAGCAAATCACAGCCACTAGAGATAAGGCTGGTGTTAAAGTCACAGCTCTGGGCAGCTGTGTGTGCGTTACTGATAGGAGCCAAGGCGAGGGAAGGAAGTTGAAACCTGGCCTATATCATGTCACATTTCAGACATCTGTCATCGGCGGTGTAATGCAACACCCTGGGAGCCTGCGAGGTTAGCCAGCAAATGATAAAAAGCAGCTAATTTGCGTGTGATTACTTTTCCCCTGCTCTTGTGCAGACTCACAATTATATTGGAGAGACGGAAAGGTTTGCTTATTGAGAACTGCAACATTGCAAAACTTACTTTATTGAGTCAGCCTTCCTATCTGTGAAAGAACATATATACTACCAGTGCTATTCATTTCCTCTGAATGTCGTCTTAGTCAAATAATTACTTTTGAAGTGCTATCACTCTCGTTATCTCAGCATCTGTGACAACCACGATCTCTGCACATCAAGTTCCCACAAACAACAGTGAGTTGACCATCTGGCTGGATGATATTGTTTGAAATAGAATTTTGGCCAGGACTGGGACAGCTTTCTCTGTTCTTCTTCAAAGAAAAATGCCACAGGATCATTATGTCTATCAGAACCGGAATATAGGGCCCCAGGTTCTCAACTCACCCGAAAGATCGCACTTCCGAAACTGCAGCGCTCCCTGCCTTCCACATTTCCCTCTCCCCTCCCACCCCCACATTCCACCGCCCTCCCTCCTCCCTCCCTCTCCACCACCGCCCCCTCCACAACTATTGAAGTATCAGCCCAGAGTTTGTTCAAATCGACACCCATACATTCTGATACAGGGTCCAAGGTTCCAGCACTGAATCAAGCCGACATTCCAGCCTTCACTTTCTCTGCTTGCACCTTGCACTGGTAGCTGTGTCTTCAGCTCCCTGAGCTCTGGAATATCCTCCCTAAGCTTCTCTGTCTCTCCAGCTCTAAGATTCTCTTAAAAAACTACCAGTACCTCTTTGACCAAGCTTTTGAGTCACCTGTTCTACGATCTCCCTACGTGGCTCGGTGTCAGATTTTGCCTGATAAGACTCCTGCAAAGTGCCTTAGGAAGTAGAAGGGACTATATAAATACAAGTTGTTGTTATCTGTTGGGTGATTTTGCAGCATTTGTACCAGAATTCCAGGAGCAACCAAAAAAGGAAGATACCTAGCTGAGGGATTATGCAAAGAGTAAGCATCCTCTTCAAGTGACGTTTTGGCAGTCAGTGGGCTCTACTATTGTTCGATAAGATAAACATCTTCTCCCTGCCCCCAATAACAAAACATTCTGCTCAATATTTTACCGTGAATACAATGGTCCATTCGGAGGCCTGTTACTATATCATTGCTGCCATCACTTATTGAAGGATATCAAGGGTAAGAGCGACTAATCATTTGGCAGTTGCTCCCAGCTGCCCTGGTGAACAAAACAGTTCCTTCTTTGTGGAAGTGAGACCAACTGCCAGACCTAAGGCTGCCAGTTTGCAAGAGGGTGCCATGCCTCACCAGCAGGTACTTGGCACAGTTGCTAGATATTCAATAAAAAATGCTTCACTCTTCAATGGAGCAGATTTTCACCTTTCAGAGCACCTAGGAGCTCCAGTCGGGCCTGACGGTCAAGGCTCTACTGGGCAGACAGTTGTCAAAGAATTATAACCTACTATGAAAGCACTAATTCATTTGCTGGAAGCCAGAGCAGTGCAAATAATCCTAATTACAATTTAAAGTAAAATAAATGTATGTGAATGTTTGCTTAAGTCATTTATCCCTTCAAGTTGAAGTGCCTCTTTGTTTGTTTTCTCTACATCAGCAGTTAGGTGATTTAACCATTTGAGGACTGAATTTCATGACAATACCCACCATACTAAGAGCTCCTTGAAAGGCCTTGTCCTCAAAATTGCCAGCAACGATAATGTCCATCTTCAGCAACAGGAAACACATCAATCACTGGGCCAATTTATTGCTTAACATAGTTCTAAGGCTTGGTTCCTATTGAATGAGTGCACCTCTCACCAGAGCATACCCTCTGAATTACATCCCACTAGCCAGTCGGAGAATTATATTTATAGAATCATAGAATGGTTACAGCACAGAAGGGAACCATTCAGCCCATTGAGTCTGTGCCAACTCCCTGTAAGAGCTGCTCAGCTAGTCCACTTCCCCACCCTTTCCTCATAGCCCTGCATTTTTTTTTCTTTTTAGATAATTTTATGCAGAGGTTGAATTATGGTGCCTCAAATCAAGGTTGCAAACTCAGAGCAGTGAGTTTGGGTGGAATTTGTTTTACGATTTATTTCCTCCTATTCCCTCCCCTCCTCTCCCAAAGATTCCAACTCTTGGTAGAACACTTGCCCGTCGATCTTGGCCACTCTCCAAGATCTTGACTGAGAACCCATCCTTCTTGTGTGAACCATGACTGTAAAGGACAGGAGTGTATATAACCATGGAGAGCATCTCAGCTGAGCTCAAAACTATTCTCACCTGACTAGTGTTTGGGAGCAGGGAATCTGGGTGATAACTTTTGCACCAACGTTCCCCAGGGTTGCTGAGTCCAATAGTTATTATTTTCCCAGCTGCAAGCACCTAACTCACTAAAGACGAGGGGTCAAACTTGGAGCCAACTGTTTTGTATGATGCAGTACCAGAGCTTGCAGAGAAATCACCCATTACTCCATGCAGATACCCACTGTCCTATCACACCTCACCAAAAAGGGTAAAAGAAAACCCTGCATTTACATAGTACCTTTCATGATGCCATGATAAATAGATGCCAAGCTGGATGGTGTCACGACAGTGGATTACAGCCCCAAATTACTTACAGGCATATTGAACTTTTTAAGGAAGACATGTTTTTTTTAAAAAGGATGTACAAACAAAGACACTAAGAAAAAAACGTTTTCTGGAGAATTCCTCTGGTTATACTTGACTGATTAATCCAGAGAGAGCATGGAATCTTGCACCTAAAAAGGTGTCAAGGCCTACTTCAGACAGAGACACTTGAAAGGAAGAGATGAAATGCAAGAGACTAAACTTTAACCTCCTTTGGTTGTGGAGATAATGGAGACTGATTGCCACATCTCAGTAAAATATCCAAAACTATCTCCTGTTGGGTTGTATCTCAGAATATTGAAATGATTTGAGTTGAAAGAAAGCGGACTCTGGGTGAAAGACATGTTTGTTTTTTCCATTCCAGGAATACACAAGGAAAGTGGTTAAAAAGCTATCAGCAGACCTGACATGTGTGTTCTAGTTCTGGTGTGCCAGTGTGTGCTAGTGAGAGTCACATCAGAAGATGATTAACTAGGCACCCCTTTGCAGCTTGAAGACAGAGGTTCTCTTTCTTTCTCTCTTGCTAGAGGCAAGTCAGCAAAGCCACAATTAAAAATGAAACAGGACAGCTTCTTCAGCTATCCTGCAGAACCAACTGTCTCCAAACAAACAGCCAAAGTCAGCTCTACCAGAATCACCCAACTTACTGGCCACAATGTTTTGCCATCTATGCCTCATGGACAAGCCAAAGACTGATTTGTATATCGTAGCTTTTATTTTTTGGACTCAGCTTCTCATTTCTGATCTGTGTGTATGGGTGTTCTTTTTCAGGCATTAAGGAACGCAAGCTCAAACAACTTATTGATATCAACGCCCATCCAGGACCCTCCACCCCTTCCTGTTCCTCTGACCCCATCCCTTCTTCTAATCCAAACCCTCACTATACACTCTGACCATCCCCTCTCTGATGCTGAACATTCTGTACTCAGCAAAGGACTCAGTTTCATCCCCTTACACTCTCTCCTCCAATTAATTTTGAGCTTGGCACGATGCTGAACTCCTTTTTCCATCGCCTTCGTCTTTGTGCTCACTTCTTTGGGCAGGCGTCCTCCCCCTATTCAACGGAATCATTCACCCATCTCCAGTATTCTCCCTCTACCTGGACCCCTCCATCTAGCCTCTTAACTGCTCTTGATCTTTTCATTGAGAACTGTCGGCGTGACATTGGCCATCTTAATTTCTCTGCTCCTCTCACCCACTCCAACCTGTCTCCTTCTGAACTTGCCACACTCCGTTCTCTCAGGTCCAACACTGACTTTGTTATCAAACCTGTCAGCAAGGCTGGTGTTGTTGTTTTTTGGTGTAGTGACCTCTGCCTTGCAGAGGCTGAGCGTCAACTCTCAGACACTTCTTCCTTCCTCCCCCTGGACCATGACCCCCCCACCGAACACCAAGCCATTGTTTCCAGGATTATCACTGACCTCAACTCCTCAGGAGATCTTCCCTCCACAGCTTTCAACCTAAGTCTCCCAACCGTACATTATCGGTGCTGCTTCATGTTCTCATCTGGACTTGGAAAAAATTTATTACTTTTGCTTCCAATTTCCACCCCTCTCTCACCTTCGCATGGTCCTTCCCTTCCCTTCCTTGAACTCTCTGAACTCTGTCTCCATTTCTAGTAATAGACTGTCCACCAATAGTCATTACAAGCCCACCGACTCCCAAAACTACAGCCCCTCACACCCTGCTTCCTATAAGGACTCCAGCCCATTCTCTCAGTTCCTAAGCCTCCATCACATCTGTACCGATGGTGCTACCTTCCAAAATGGCGCTCCTGATATGTCTTCCTTTTTCCTTAACCGAGGATTACGCCCCATGTGATTGACAGGGCCCTCAACCTTATCCAACCCATCTCCCGTACCTCTGCCCTCACCCCGTCTCCTCCCTCCGAGCACCATGATAGGGACTCCCTGGTCCCCACTTTTTATCCCACCAGCTTCCACATTCAAAGCATCATCCTCCGCCATTTCCGCCAACTCCAGTATGATGCCCCCAGCGGACACATCTTCCCTTCACACCCCTGTCGGCATTCCGTAAGGACCATTCCCTCCGTGACACCCTGGTCCACTCCTCCATCACCCCCAACTCCTCATCCACTTCCCACGGCACCTTCCCATGCAATCACAGAAGGTGCAACACCTGCCCCTTTACCCCCTCCCTCCTCACTGTCCAAGGGCCCAAACACTCCTCATTCAGGTGAAGCAATGCTTCACTTGCACCTCCTTCAATTTAGTCTACTGTATTTGCTGCTCCCAATACAGTCTCCTCTACATTGGAGAGACCAAATGCAGACTGGGTGACCGCTTTGTGGAACACCTTCGGTCTGTCTGCAAGCATGACCCAGAGCTCCCTGTCGCTTGCCATTTCAACATTCCACCCTGCTCTCATGCCCACATGCCCGTCCTTGGCCTGCTGCATTGTTCCAGTGAAGCTCAACGCAAACTGGAGGAACAGCATCTCATCTTCCGACTAGACACTTTACAGCCTTCTGGTCTTAACATTGAGTTCAACAATTTCAGACCATGAACACTCTCCTCCATCTTTACTCCTTTTTCTAATCCAATTATTGATTTTTTTTCTTTTGCTTATTATTTTCCCAACCCACACTGTCCCCACCCCCACGCCCACCCCTCAACAGGACCTTCTGACACTTGTTTTTATGTTTTGCTTTTACAGAGCAAATTTTGCTGTCTTACCTTTAAGCCACTATCAGCACCTTCTTTGGTCTTTAACACTATCATTAATACTCCTTTTGTCCTGTGTCCAAGACATCTTTGTCAAATTCTTCCTGAGCTCCCACCTATTCCTGATCTTCTATTTTGCTCCACCCACTCCACCCCTTCTTCAGCAGTATTTAATCCATCACATTTCCACCTCTCTTTAGCTCTGAAGAAGTCATATGGACTCGAAACATTAACTCTGTTTCTCTCTCTGTCCACAGATGCTGCATTTTTCCAGCATTTTCTGTTCTTATTGCAGTATCACATATGTCTGCCCGTTACCTACTAGCCCAGTGATCCAGCAGTCTCTCTTTTTACTTTTTTGAGCAAGACAAATGGGCAAATTAACAAATTTAAAGTGTTAGCCCCTTAAAGGGGCACTGTAACTGAACCAAAACTCCAAAGAAAATGATCTCATTAAATCAAAATGTAGCTTTAGGGGGTGGATGAAGCACCCCAGCCCCTGTGGCACCCAACAGTAGTCTCTCTTTACCCCCTTTTAGGTATCAGCTTAAAACAAATGAGCAAATTAGCAAATCAAACTAAAGTAATGGCCTTTTAAAAGGACACTATAACAGGCCCAAAACTCCAAAGGGAACTTATCTAGTTAAATCAAAATGTGGTTTTGGGGACCAATGAAGCATTCCAGGCCCTGCAGTGCCCACCAGTAGTCTCTCTTTATAGTCATTTGAGGTTAAACAATAAAGAGGTGGGCAAACTAACAAATCAAATCAAAGTGACAGCCCCTTTAAAGAGGCATTCTATCAAAAGACTAATCTTAATGGAAACTTATGAAATCAAATTAAAATATAGTTTTGGGGGGCCAACAAAGCATTCCAGCCCCTGCAGTGCCCACTGGTAGTCTCTCTTTATAACTCTTTCGAGTTATCAACAGTCACAGATTGTAACTCTTTCAAGTACATTCACAGTTCTTGGTTTTCCGGGAGTGGGACATGAACCCACAACCCTCTGATTCAAAGGCGAGGGTGCTAAGTGCTCCAAGTATTTGATTAAACAATACCCTTCACCTGCGTATCTTAACAATATAATCAACATACCATTGACACATCAGACGTCTCAAAATGCTTTACAGGCAATGAAGGACAGCGAAGCAGCAATTCAATTGATGGCGCATAACTGTTTCATGTAATGCTTAAATGATATTAGCACATGACTGACGTTAAACCTAGAAAAGCAAGCTGTGCTGCTTGGTATCACCCACATTAGGAAGGAAGGTGAGAGGATTCAGGGGGAAAAAAAAACCAAAGAACTGGAGAAGCCAAACCTGCTTGAACAAATTTTAAAATGGGCTTCTGCATAACCCTGTTGTACTATATCAGTCTTAAGTTGAACGTTTATAGATGTGTCCTTAAATATCAATGTTTTAATTAAGCAATAGATCCAGCCTGGAGTTTGTCAGTTTGCACATTGACGTTTGTTAGCTCCAGGGAGTTGCTCCCAGTTAAATTATTTTAAGCAAAATAAATCCAGGTGTTATTTTTGTATCATTTGCTTAATTGGAACCCCAGTTGATATGAACTTCCTCCTCCCACCATATAGATTTTTTAAAAATATGTATATTGTTAGCAGGCTTGCATGGAATTAAAGTGAGTGAAAGTTTGTTTTACGATTGCTGGCAAAGGATAAAAGACCTTGCTGAATTGGATTAGTGCTAAAGTACAGCTCAGGCTGGCAAACAATAAAGATATGCTCTCGTTTTTTAATATAAAATATTCTACCTCATCTGAAGACGTGCCTGCATCAACAAAGTATTTTAATAATCAGCAAGCCAGTGTCCAACGACCATCTCAACTGAGAGAGGCCAGCTTCATGTTTGAGTGAGTTTTCATGTCCTGGGACAGCTGTGGGGCTCCAGCACAGGAACTACTTTTGCTGTTGCAGCTGACTGTTCATACAAATTGCTTTCTTCCTTTTTAATTAAGACACAGGGCACAAGGCGTCACTTTCCAGGCTTCAGGCAGGGTGGGGAATCACTCTGTTTGAACTTGTCAGCCTTAATTGAAGGGCTCCGGCCATGTCCTAGGGGCTGTGTACACACACGTGACACACCCCAGATCCCTCTTAAGAATCACCTGAAGAATAGCTGCTGCTAAGGACACAAGAGGCCCAATATCAGAGCTACAAGTGAAACAAAATACAGACTTATTACTGGAATTTTGAAGTGAGAGGCCTTGTTAAGCGAGGCTGAATGGAAGGCAGATAACATTTAACTCTTGCCATCCTGGAATATAAGATCCAGAGAGAGCAAAGACTAAATGGCCTACTCTATCCAGAGCCCATGTATCCTATCCTGTTTTCTGCCCCTCACCTCCCCCACTCCTATAATATCTTCAGAAATATCAATCCCCTTTCTCATCCAGTTTGAAGGTAAATTTATTGATGCAGTATTCCCAGCGGCAGAAGGAAAGAATTGGATTGATGGGATCATTCAACCATTCTACACACTGCAAGTTGCCCTATTGGAGGTGAATGTGGATTGTACATTGCAATGGCACCTATCTCTGCTCCAACAAACACCTTAATTGCTTCAAAAGTGAAGAAATCAGGAAAAAAATCTGTACAAAATAATGGTTTGGCTCAGTCTCAAATTCCGTGGGTAGTTTGGATCCCTCGCAGTTGGAAGAACACAATAAGTCTGGACAATGAGAGACACAGGTTTACCAGCCTGCTAGTGGGACGAGGAATCTGAGTTGCATATTGTTGAATATTGTTTATATTGTCTCGAAGTAAGAAAGACTAAGAGACAACCTGATAAAGGCAGATGAGAAAAGGAGCAACAATCACCGCTTGCATTTGTATAACACCTTTAATATAGTAAAACATCTCAAGGCACTTTAATAGGAGCATTGTCAAATAAAATTTGACAGGTGATATAAGGGCAGATGATCAAAAGCTTGGTCAAAGAGATAGGTTTACAGGACTCTTTACAAGGGGAAAGAGAGAGGTTTAGGGACGGTGTTCCAGCGTTTAGGGTCTAGACAGCTGAATGCATGTCTGCCATTGCTGGAGCAACAGAAATCAGGGATGCACAACAGGTCAGGATTGGAGGAGTGCAGAGATCTCAGAGTTATAGAGCTGGAGACAGAATAAATACATATGAAATATTTCCATTGATATGTAACTGGATAGCAAGCCATGATCTCAAGATGAATACGAAAAAGTGATATTAGAAGAAACATTTTCACACAATGTAAACTGCTTTACTGCCAGCAGTCAACAATGCTAAACAATATACCGGATGATTACTTAAATCAAAAGAAAATGAAAGAATATGGGGAGCAATAAGGAAAATGAGATTGTGTGGAATCGGCTTTTGAGAGGGGCCTAAATTCAGCTCAGGTAAGACAGGCTCTTCCTATGTTAAAATGTCTGTTTCTCTCTATCCCATCAATGTAATTTGCTAGTGGAAAGACCTGCCTGATGGCTAAAGGTAAATCTCCAGAGTATTCATCCACCCCCACATCTTCACTATTGAACTCTCAATATTGCTGCCCAAACAGGATGATGTACAAAAATGAACATAAGAACAAAAAAGAAATAGGAGGAGGAGGAGGCCTTATGGCCCCTCAAGCCTGCATCCCCATTCAATAAGATCATGGTTGACCTCCACTTTCCCGCCTAATCCCACATCCCTTGATTTCCTTAAAGTTCAAGAATGTTTGGAGTTGCAGCCAGTGAGATCAAATTATAGGGCAGTTAAACTGTGCATGTGGCATGGCAGGGAAGTTGTTTCAGCTTTGAGGCAATATATGCTGGGCATTATAACTACTGTCTGAGTATGATTTTCACATGAGGATGTCACACTACCTTATCCTCTGGCATATTGAAGGGTACAGTTCTTCTGAAGTTACACTTCACAGAAAAAGAAGCAACAGAAAAGTTACAAAAGAGAACCCATTACGATGGCCATGATGCTGAGGATTCTTGTTGTGAAAGTCGTTTTTCAGCGCTGATATGTGGGAAGTTCCAGCAACAGTGAAGGAATGGCAATACAAGCTGGGATTTTCCGGCTCCCTTGTGGCGGGACCCACCGTGGGAGATTCGGTGGCCCAGCCAAAAGTCCATTGACTTTCGGCAGGACTAGATGATCCTGGTGATGGGCGGGGCTGGAAAATCCCACCCATAGTTCCACGTCAGGATGGTGTGTGACTTGGAGGGGAATTTGCAGGTGGCGGTGATCCCCTCTGCCGACTGCCTTTGTCTTTCAAAGTGATAGAGGTGGCGAGTTTGGGAGGTGTTGCTAAAGAAGCCTTGGCGAGTTGCTGCAATGCACCTGCTACCATCGTACATCAGTGATGAAGGCAGTGGATGTTTAAGGTATTAGCTGAGCTGTCAATCCAGCAGGCTGCTTTGTCCTGGATGCTGTTTAGTTTCTTGAGCGTTGCTACAGTTGCACCCATCCAAACAAGTGGAGAGTATTCCAGCGCATTCTTAACTTATGCCTTATTGTAGGTGAGACTTTGGGATTCAGGAGACGTGTTGTTGCTGCAGAATACATTGTCTATGACATGCTATACTGGTCACAGCATTTATAGTTTAGCAGCATAAAGGAGAATACATGTATCAGCTGGGCTATTGAGATAGGTATCAGAGTTAATAGTTTCATAAAAATAACAGGTACCTTTCCTCAGGCCAATGGGTTATAAAGATCTTTTGGAATTAAACATTCAGGCCAGAGTGTAGAATACCTGCTCTCTGTACGTGGAGAACTACCACATTCTCAGCCTCAGACGTGGCTGTGAAGATTAGAATCATCGAACGATATGGCACAGAAGGAGGCCATTCAGCCCATCATGGATTGTGCTGACTCTGAAAGAGCGACCCAATTAGTCTTACACCTCTGCTCTTTCTCCACATAATTTCTCCCCTTCTACCTTTCTCTTCAGCCTGGAAGAGATCAGTATTGGCAGAAGATTTATGACAGTGGAATAGGAAAGGCAAAGGGCTGTTGCCAAGAGTCATTTCAAACACGACAGCCAGACGCTCAATCTACCTGACACTTTGCCAGAAATGAACATCATTGGATCAGTGAAGGAACAATAGGAGCACAGTGATTGAAACTCACGGCAGGATAAAAATCCTAGAATGAATGTGCAACGCCACCATATTGTCATGTCGAGTTTTCTTTTTCTTCTTCAATTTTCTCTCCTCTCATGAAGGCTGGCTCTCGCCTGGTTACCTATAGTGCCGTAGTTGCTGCAGTACCACACCCTAGTGGATAATGCCATCGGAGTCTAGACAGTGTGCAACTGGCAGAACACTTACTTGTTACTTAATTGCAGAGGATATTAAGCCCAAAACTGTACTCACTTAATGTCATTCCATGCATACTTTTCAACTCACACTGGCTAATGACGAGGATGGCAATCTTGGCTGCTTTTTCCATGTTCCCTAAGGTACAGGCGCTAAAGCCAATTGTAATAATCCTGCAATAACAGCTGAACCAACCTTGATCAGGTAACTTGGGGGCCATAATAAGCAGATTTGTAGAAACAGTGTTAAACAATTCCTTACACCGTGTTCTCTAATGTCAATGCCTTATTGAATTGTAGAATGATTCCTTCTGCTGTTTCAAGGAGTAAAAGTTATGAGTGCAGAAGGACAATGAGAAATTGTGAACTTCATAAATTGATAAAAAGTGGCAATTGGTTCAATTTGACAAATTTAGAAGTCATGAAGAAATTTTTCACGGAGAGTGATCAACGTTTGGAGTGGACACCAGAGACGAAATCCTTGGAGACAGTTAAGGGGCAGTAAATGGGGGCAATTGCCACCTTTTGCCCAGTAAAAAGATTGGGAGCTCAGGTAAACCTCCCATGTTCTGGCATGATGAAAACCAAAGAGCTGTTGAACTCTGGAATGTTGAGGCCTGAACCAGACAGAAACATGATGGGGTCTGTGCTCAAGTTAAGATACTTGCTTTGTTGAGAATGGCAATGAATTAAAATGTTAGTAACCTAGAAAAATAGAAGCAATGGTGGGCCTCCGAGGTAGCTCCACCATTTTCTCATCCAGTTCCAAACTGATCCCTCCACACCACAAGACGCAGTGGGGGAGAAAAGCGATTTTGTTTTAGAAAATTGGTGCCTGGTTTAGTTGAAACATTTGCAGATGTCCTATTCCCAAACAATACAACTGGAGAGTCTAAGCCCAGAGTTAAAGAAAATCGCCAGCAAAAGCCAAAGAAATGTTAAAAGTAGGCTGAAGAGGTTGATAATTTGCATGTCCAGGGTCCATTTTTCACAGTCCCAGGCTTAAAATCATGTTGGTGACCTGGGTAAGCACTTTACTGTATCTCCACATGGGGGAGCTCCACATCCTATTACTGCAGGATGGGTGCAATGAGATGACCCATCACAGAAAGAACTGCAGCTTTACAGCGAGAAAAAACCCCTCACAATTGTGAAAGTGTTTAATATGACGAAAGCCCTCTTCCATTTTAAAATAACTCCAAATGCACCATGTTAATCCAGCATCATATAGACCAACGTTTGCTAGATTTATGACATACTTTAAACATAGTTTCTCTTCAACCCCTTCCCTCCCATTTTCCCCTGACCTGTAGTGAATTGTCTCGATTAATAGGCATCAGCAGACCCTGTACCTGTCCAGGTAGTTATCCTTCAATAGGCCCTAAGCTCTGAAATTCCTTCCCAATGCCACTCCACCTCTTTACCTCTCTCCTCCTTTAAGACGCTGCTTATAAAATCTACTTGTTAACCATCCTAACATTGACTTAAGTCACCCGGCATTGAAATTTGATGGATATCTCGCCTTAGGATATTTAATTACATTAAAGGTGCGAGATAACTTCAAATTGTTGCTGTTGTGAATTCTGACAACTTCCTTGTAATTGGAGTCTTCAAATATGAGGCTATGGATGGTTGACTCATGATTTTATTTTGCCTGTATTTTAATGGGGTTGGAAAATGAAGAGTTTAAACACGCCATTAAAGTAATGGACAAAGGAGGTTTTACTTCAGCACCATGAACATCCACATACAAGCATTTGAAGCTATCAAGTGAGTTTGAGTGCACGGTTTGTTACAGCCAGGTTTGATCCTCTAGTCACCCGATGTCCACACAATGGCTGGATTTAGTTATCAAAGGGCCGGCAGCTCAGCAGCCCCACTGGGGGCGGTGGCCATTGCCGGGAATGCACATGGAAGGAGAGGACACAATGAATGGATGCGGCCCTCACAACAAGGTAGGTGGGATCTGGAGGCACTAGGGCCCAGCAAGGGGGAGGGGGTGGTAGTTCAAGGCAGATGGCGTCATTGCCATGGGGGCACTTTAAGTGGCTCATTTGACCTCTGGGCAGGTGTCAATCTGCCACCTTTCCTGTGGCAGGACTGCTCTTCCTTTCCTTGTTATTTTATGGGCCTCCAGGTGGGCTGGTACAATTCAGCCCTCTCACATTTTGCAGCAGGAGTCACTGGTCAGCGGTCAAGGAGAGCCCTGGCTGATTAATTTCCCTTCCTCTCTAACCTAAGGACGCTGAGCCCTTGTTGATGTGTCCAGTCTGACACCTCAGCTGAGATCAGCCAACTCAACAAAGCCAGGAATCCTGTAGTGTTTACGCTTAATTTCTACTTAACAATGTCTTCCTTGTTGGTTCCTCAGATGGCTCCTTTAGTTTCTTTGAAGTTACATTTAAAATTAATTTGTCCAGGTATTCCTCTGGTCATCCTGTGTAGCAGGATATACACAACTACCAGCCATCTACTGTTCCCTGAAGTGACATGAAAGGAAGATTTACATTTATATTAACATTGTTCACAACCTTAGGATGCCCCAAAGCATTTGACAATCAATGAAGCATTCTTGAATTGTACTCACTGCTTGAGCACAGTAAGGTTGCCCAGACTACACGGAGGTAAACGACCAGATCATTTTTTTTGGTGGCATTGGTTGAGGGATAAATGAAGATGAGGAGACTACAGGGCACACTCAATTAATTATTTTGAAAGATGTGAGCGTTGTCAGTTAGGCAAATGGAACAGCCGTTTTATGCACAGCAAGATTCCACAAACAGTAATGAAATGAATGATCTGTGTTTTCATTGTGAAACATCAATGAAAGGTTCATGCCGATTCAGCAGGGCATTTTGATAAGTGAAATGGTAGACGAGAAGATGAACGAAAAGATCAGTTTATGCAGCCATAGTGTCAGGGACATAACGTTTTTATTTTTTTCAAAAGGTCATGTTCTTTGAGATTCAAGTTTGAGATTTTACATACAATCATCTTGACTGCACTACTTGTTGCCGTGAATGGGACCTCCAAACTGCTCTTAGAAAAGAAGGACTTGCATTGATATGGCATATCATCATGTCGTGGAGAAACATCCTGCAGTCCTTTTAAAACCAATGAATTCCTTTGAACTGCGTTATTATATATACAAACATATCAGCTATTGTGCACAAGCAATAGCAATGAGATGAATCACCAATTAATTGGGATTGGTTGCCAGCATACATGGGAGATTATAATCATGAGTCAGTATCTCCTTGTTAGCCCCAATCCCAGGAACTGAGTAACATTGGACTACTTTAGGGGCGATATATAGAAGGAAGAGACTACTTCACTGTATTATAAGCAACTTACTTCAAATAGCTTATAAAGCAATCCCCTCCGTTTACTCCCATCTGCTTATAAATTACCAACCTATTTTATCATTATTACTCATAGGTTCAATGGGACAACAGCTGTAACATTGCTTAACATTTTAACCCATACAGCCTCCATCTGTGGGCTTTTTTTTCTACACTGCTCCCTTGTGTAATGTGTTTTTTTTCCAAAGGCCTCTCATGCATAATGTTCTGTTTAAGTCATACAGCTCCCACATGTGATGTTCTTCCTATTTTAATAGAAGCCCTGTCTGTAATGTACATACCTTTTAACTATATTTTTTCCCACAGTATTGTATTTGGAGTGATTTGTCTAACCACTTACAGTCATGTATTTGCCATTTAGTGGGTAACACTCTTGCTTCTGAATCACGAGGTTATAAATTCAAGACACAGTCCAGAGGCTTGAGCTTAGTACTGATGAGTGCTGCACTGCCAGAGGTCCTGCCTTTTGGATGAGATGTTAAACTGGGGTCCTATCTGCCCTCTCAGGTGGACATACAAGACCCTGTGGCACCATTTCAAAGAAGAGCAGGGGAGTTTATCTCTGGTGTCCTGGCCTCAACCAACAATACAAAAGCAGATTATCTGGTCATTATCACCTTGGTGTTTGTGGGATCTTGCTGCGCACAAGTTGGCTGCCGTGTTTCCTATATTACAACAGTGAACAGTATTTCATTGGCTGTGAAGCGCTTTGGGGTAGCCTGAGGTCATGAAAGCTGCTAAATAAATGTAAGCCAGCACATACATGATGGGCTGAATGGCCTTGTTCTGTGCTGTAACCACTCTATAGTTCTTTTCCATGATTCTATGAGCTTTCCTTCCCTCTATCTCACTTTGAAAAATCACCTCAATGCACATGTCTTCAACTGTGTCTATTCATTATCCACCTAATTGCTTTCCTACTTCCTATTGAAGAAATGCCTTCAGATGTTTTGTATGTTAAAGGCATTGTAGAATTATGAATTGTTGGCCTGTCGAGTTTCTTGTTGGGACAGTGTAAAGTGGGGTTTGCTTTGGATTCACTGAACCTCAGAATACCTTATGCTCACACTGAACAGCATAAACTTGCACTTATACAGTGTCTGAAATGTTGAACAACATTCTAAATTGCTTCTAAATTGGAGGTATAAGGAGCCGAAGAAGGAGAAGTAAGGTCATGACCATGGACTTGGAAAAATGAAGTGGGTTCCAAAAGGGGTCTTAAAGGAAAGTTGGGGGGGCGGCAAAGAGTTGAAGAGCTTTAGAGAGGTAATTCTAGAGCATTGCTGAAAAAAGAGACATTTCGAAGCTTTTCGTCTTGCACTCATCAGGACACTTTGCAAGAATATCAATATCGGGGGAAGACAACAATTTATATTGCTTGTGAAGAGATTGCTGATTGTTTGGCAAGTGGACTCTGATTGGTAGAGGCGTTGGCATTAAGAATGCATCAGTCATGGTGACTGACAGTTAACTGCCAAGCGTTGTTTGAAATTTAAACCAGGCGGCCTGAAAGTGAAATTTACATAGTGGGCAGCTGTTTTGGGTGCAGTACTTAAAGAGATGGACAAGGAGGGTTAGTGCTGAAAAATGGTACACTTTCTATTTTGGCCATTTACAGTCCCATAAAGCATTCCCATGTTGGGTTCAATACAGTTAGATGCCCAACAATGTATCCTGAACAGCTCGAACACCAGCTGAGTGTCCCCCTGATCATTTCCCCACATTTCCAGCACCAGATGTCCTGTGTTCTCTCTGAGTGAGATTTGCAGTTTGTGCCAAATTAAGCACTTTTATTTTTTTTGCTGCTGGTCCTTTTCATCGATGATCCAGTCACAGGCAGAGGAGCATTTCTTGTCATTGTTCAGGGCAGAAACCCAGATTTCAGAGGTGAAAGGCCAGTGTTTTTACCCCACAGTGAGCCACCATAAAGTGTTAGCCCAGCACTGCAGATGAAGAGTTGCCTTGTGTCCACTCTTTCATGCACTGGCTGGAAATTTCCACAAGGGTAACTGTACAAGGTTGTCTCTCCCCATGATCCCCATCGCTTACCTGTGGCCTGGGTCACTCCACAATCCTGGGACTCTGGTGTCTGTCCTTCCAGAAGCAGCCATGGCCTTGGCGCTGCTGAGCAGAAGAGCTGCCGGCCTCTGATTGGTAGATGAGAATTTCACTCCTGGGGTTTTGATCCCAGGGGAAGGCCCGCTGGTGGCCTCGCCTCTGCCTGATTGGCTTGTGGTTTGGTGGGCCTTCCAGAAAAGGGGCAGCACAGGTCTCTCACCGAGATCCCCGACACCTCAACAAGATTCCACTTATGGTCACCGTAACTGAGACTATGGCTTTCAATTCCCGATTTCATTAATTGAATTTAAATTCCACCAGCAGTCATGGTGAGTTTTGAACTCATGTCCCCAGAACATTATCCTGCAATTCTGGATTATTAGTCTGTGACATTACCACCATCTCCCCACAGCCAGACTTCACCCTGTCCTGTCTCAACATCAACTCACTTGCACAAACCTTTGGCTTATTTGTCTCCTCCCTGTGGCCTGGAATTGCTCAGATATTTAAGGCACCCAAATGCAGTCCCAGCTAAAAACCTGGTGTTAGAAATCTCTCTGTTCTGTATGGACTTTCAGCAGCAAGTAGCGGGGGAGATTGGAAAGAGGTTTTCAGTACTTTCTTCAAGGTGAAGAGCTAGAGTAAGTTGGAGGAGTTTAGAAAGAGACTCAGAGTGTGGGCTTGATATCAGAAGATATCAGGAGCCTGTGTCTATAGTAGTGTTGTCAACTCTAGTTGGACATAGTCTTGGGGATGTCATCACATGACCTCTTGCCTCCAAGAACCCTGCCTTCACACCCTTACCATTGGTCACCCATATTTACAGTGCCCCCTTCCCACAGTGAATCAACGTGTGAATACACTCTTCATGACCCAATTGGATAATTCTCGACTGTGTTAAATAGCCACTTCTCCCAATATGTCTATGACTATTAAACTAGAGGGCTCAATGGGTTTTATCCATAGTACAGTTGTTAATGCCATTGTGATTTTTCTCCAGAGTTACTCGCAGCAATGTCTTGGAGATTAGTCTTTAATTCTGAAAGACTCCAGGGCGATCCCAAAGGCTCGGCAACCCAAGTCTCTGGATTCTCAGTAAGAATCAGGGCCTTTGAAGAAAGTGAGGGATAAAAGCAGGGTGACTTTAAGGTTTTTTCCCTTCTAGGCCCTTAGGGGGAAGGGCAGGTGACTGTCTCGTTAACTAAAACATACTCAGGGGCTATGCACCGCAATTGGTTTTCCCTGTCCTCTGAGTGTTTGTTATACTTAAAGGTTAAAGCTGTCATATTAAATGGTTGGGTACATGAATGTTCTGCTGGTACTTGAGAGGTCAGGCAGGAACTGGCAGGTCACTTGTAATTATTTCAAAGGCCTGTTCCATGAATCAGCCTGGTAATTACTGCTCAGTGCTGCTTTTTTCTGTTAAACCCAGCTTGGAACTAAGTTCCTCTGTTGCTATCTCCTTCATATCTGCAATCTGTTTACTAACAGCAATTGGAAAATATAGATGACTATCAGAGTTGAACCTTTCTGTATGTGTTATTGTTGACTGTACGACAGCCAGGGAGACACAGGAAAGCAATCAGGTCTGTTCTGATAGTGAGTTCTATCTGATTGGCAGCCGTGATGATTTATACAGGCCCTTCTCCACAGTGAACATTGTGCAGGGTGTTTTCACTCTGGGGCCTGATGCCTTCTGGGTTTATTTTGCTAACTTCCCCTCCACCCGCCCTTCCCCCCATCCTTGATGTTGACTCATGCTAAGGTATGAACTGGCCTGTTACCTCAGCCGACCAGCCCTTCAAAGAGTGAAGGCAGGGAGCTACTTCTGATCCCTATCCATTGTTTATTCACTGTCTACACACATGCACATTCCAAAATGGGGGCACTGTGAGTGAGAAAAGGAACATCCACCCCTCCAAACCATCCTGAGCCCCGACACTACACTGGCAGGTCAGTGGGTGAAAATGTTACATTGAGTAACTCACCTCCTGCCTCCCCAAAGCCACAAGACACAAGCCAGGAGTGTGATGGAATACTCCCCACTTGCCTGGATGTGTGCGGCTCCAACAACACTCAAGAAGCTCAACACCATCCAGGACAAAGCAGCCCCGCTCAATCGGCACCATAATTTCCACCTTATACATTCACTTCCTCCACCATTGCCATACAGCAGTGTCTACTATCTAGAAGATGCACTCCAGCAACTCACCAAGGCTCCTTAGACAGCACCTTACAAACCCGTGACCTCTACCACCTAGAAGAACATAGTCAGCAGATGCATGGGAACACCATCTCCTGCAAATTCCCCTCCACCCCCGTCTTCGAAATGTCTTGCCATTCCCTCACTGTCGCTGGGTCAAAATCCAGCGGCACTCTGGTTGTTACTGCACTACATGGACTGCAGGGATTCAAGAAAGTGGCTCACCATTCTCCCAAGGGCAATTCAGGATGAGCAATAAATGCCTAGCCAGCGATGCTCACATGCTGTGAATGAATTTGTTAAAAGTGATCCGCTAACTCAGTGCAGGCCTCCTGCTCCATGGAACTCAATACATTGGGCTAAACACTTACCAACAAGGTCATCAGATTCTGTTTCTTCAGGCAAGGAGTAGAATATCTGGAAGGAAAGTAAAAGTTCTCATTTGTCCCATAAAAACAGATAAAAAGAGAACTGAGTTCTTGGCCTCCTCCCAAGAGTAAAAGCAAGAACAATGCCCCTATAACTGAGGCCTCAGCTACTGTTTACAAAATAATATTGTAAAGCTCCAAGTATATTTCGCCTCACAGTGTTTCCAACACATGGGCTATTTTCCCTTTTTAAGCATTAAGCACACAAAGGTTATTTTCAAAAAATCAGTGCCAGCTAATCGTTAACTTTAATGCACAACAGAGCTTGGCAACATCTTTCCTACCACCACCTGGAGGGAAAATTCAATGCTCAGAGTTAAAAAGAGACATGTCGAAACTTTTCGTCTTGCACTCATCAGGACACTCGCAAGAGTACCAATATAAGGGGGAAACAACAATTTATACTGTATGTGAAGAGAGTGCTGATTGATTGGCAAGTGGCATTGCCATGGAGAATGCGCCAGTGATGGTGACTGACAGTGTTGCACCAATGATGGTGACTGACATGCTTGGCAGTTAACTGTCAGTCACCATCACTGGTGCATTCTCCATGGCAATGCCACTTGGCAACCAGTCAGCAATCTCCTCACATTCAGTATAAATTGTTGCTTTTCCCTTATATTGGTTTTCTTGTGAGTGTCCTGAAGAGTGCAAGACAAAAAGCTTAGGCATATCTCTTTTTTCAGCAATACTCAAGTTCTGTACTACTAAACGACTATATGCTCAGAGTTAAGATAGACAACAGCTAATTTGAAAGGAACTCTCGTGAAAATAACCTTCACTTCAAAGAAGAAAATAAGTTTGCATTTCTACAGTTATTATCTTTCTCAGGATATCCTAATGCACTACCCATCCAATGGGTTACTTTATCAAATGCAGTCACTTTTGTTATGTGAGTAAATGCAGCCCCCATTTTAGACACAAACAGTAAATGAAATGATTGACAGTTTTTCCGTTTGTGATCATATGAGTTGGGGAAGAGTGTTGGCCAAGATACCGGGAGATCTCCTGTCTGTTCAAATAGTGCCATGGGATCATTTAAATCCACCCGAGAAATCAAATCAGGCAGATTGGGCTTTGACTTAACCTTGTTTTCAAAGACTGGAACCTCAGTGTAGCACTGAAGTATCATGCTTAGATTATGTGTTAAATTCTAGAGTGTGGCTTTACCACCAGCTGCTGCTTTTCAACCTGGGCTGCATTATGAGGAGGTCCCAATACTTTACACTGAGGACTTCACAAAAAATAAAGTTTGGACTTACCTGGATTTCTCCTGGACCTGTCCATGCCTGCTGTTAGGTTTCATTGTCAGGCCCAGCATTGTTTTGTGATTTGTGTGATCCTCAGTAAAAATCCCATCGAGCTACGAATGCTGAAATCAGACCCCGACTTTTAAATATCAACGAGGACCCATCCCATCCAAAACTCCGCAGTTAAAATGGCAGCAGTTGTGAATGCATCAGAACTGCAACGTGATGAAGTGCTATCTTCTGCCATTTTAATCACCCACCCACCCTATTCCCACCAGGCAGGCTGGGTTAAAATCGACCCTTAAAGAGTTGACAGATTAGGATTAATGGTTTAAAAGATGAGAACCGGAGTTTCAAGTGCATTGCCTGCAGGGTAGCCCTGACTGGACGGAGATTGGCAGCCATTGATTGGGAATTCTTGTGACTTTCAAAAACGTTTTGACATTTTAAAGTCAAGGATCAGCAATCAGCACTTCAAAGTTCCTCTCAAAATTCTTTTTTAACCATATTGTATCCGGATGGTTCCATTTCCAACAATAAAACCTCATGATCAGGGCAGTGATTCCTCCAACGTCTCTTAACAGTCTTAGTTCTTGAGCAGATGCTCTATAGAGGCAGCAGTTAATCCCTGTTTGACATAGCATCAGTTCGGATATTAAATACCACTGTAGTTAAACGATCAGATGCTTTGCAAAGGGTTTATTGATCCAAAACTGTGCAGCGTGTGTTGTAATTTTTTTTTAAATATCCGCTTTGTGATGCTCCTTTAATTGCAAACACAGATGATATGCTGCTCAGCAGAGTCTGTGTGAGGACAGTAGACCGACTGGTAGTATTTTAGCTAATGCACAACACTTTGATTTTAGTGGTTCCCTCGCAGTTTGATTAACTATCCAGCAGGTAATTTGAGATGCTTTATTGATTGCTCCATGTTATTGCAAATGACAAGCAGGGCATCCTGCAATCTGAGATGATTGCTCAACAATTTTTTTTGGTCTGTTACAAATTGCAACGGTTGAGTATGTTGGAGGTATTTAAGAGCTGGGATTAATATTTGTTCCTTATTTTTGAATGTGCCTGTGTGAGAGACGTCTGTGTCGAGGGGTGGAATGTGTTCCCATTTCAGCCTCCAAGAATTTCTCACTTTAGCCACTGGGGAGTCAGCAAAGGGAGTGCTCCATTCATTTTTATTAATTCCCAGACACCCCTGACCTTACTGATCCCCTCTGGCTTGCCCATCCTTATTGCTTCGATTCTAAAAACCTCATCTACATTTCAAATCCCTGCTTCTTGCCTCACTCTGCTCAGCCTCTGCAATCTCCTCCAGCACCATGTCTCAGCAGGCATCCCCTTTTGGCTCCTGGTCGATTGTATTCCAATCCCCCACCATCACACCTTCAGCTAGAACATCCCACACTCTCTCCCTAAACATCACCATCTTGCTATCTCTCTCACCAATAACCTTCTCAAAATCTATCCCTATGACCACATCTTTGGTCACTACTTATTATTCCTCCTCCACATTCTGTACGCTGTACTCTGACCTTCTTGGTTCCTGGGTTATTCAGAGGCATGATATAAATGTATGTTGTTGACTTAATTTCATTTGTAAAGTGGTGGAATTTTGTCAGATGAATTCGCTGTGGACTCTAGCTTGTGTCTTTGTTGGCTTGTTTTGGGTAGGACTGTTGTTTTCATGTTATAAGTTGTCTAGGTGACAGTGAGTTAGTGTCCTGCAGTTGAAAGTTCCCTGGAGATAAAGGCAAGGAAGTGTGTGCATTAAAAACAGAAAATACTCAACAGGCAAAGCAGAGTTAAGGGCCAGGATTTTCCTGGAAGGGTATAAGCCCTGATGCTGTGCCCGCATGGGTGGGCAACGGGACTGCAACAGAAATCTTCTTGGTGACAGCCTCTTAATTAGCCGCTGCCCGGTTTGCCATCTTGAGGCAGCCCCACAAGGGAAGAAGACACTTAATTTCTCCGCCAGAGCCAAGCTAGCATGCCCTGGCATTTGGAGGGGGAATCACCTCCAGAGTCAGCACAGCAGTCACAGGAGCAGCCATTGGTGCCGGCAGTCCCCTCCTTGGGCCTTGGATTCTCCCACTCCAATGGCTCCCCCGCAAAATCCCAGAGAGGCACGGGGAGACCCCAGGTGCCGATAAAATCTCGCCCAACATTTCAGGTTGATGAGCTTTTGTCGGAAGCTTGTGCATTGGTTGGTGTCCCCTACTCATCCGTTCAGGCTTGTTGCAAATGATGCTCAATTACCTCTGAGGCTTGAAGAGAAAGTTCCAAATGTGCTTCTTAAATTGATCCAGGCTTTTGCCATTTTCTTTGCCTCTTCTAGGTGTTACTGGGGTGTGGAGGAGGGTGTATTGATGTGGTGCCCTTGTGACCTTCATCATATGTGGATGGGATACGTTGGATGGTCCAATTGGTTTTTACTGTTTTTCTTTTCAAATGTTACTTGAGTCATCCACCAATGGGCTTACAGATGCAATTTGAAGGGAGTGACACTAGGAGCTCCCATTCTATATCCATTCCTTAGCTCCCTTCTGACCTTGCTGTTTCCTCAATCACCCCTGCTCTTTCCCCATTTCTGCTGTGGCTTTTTACCCAACACTTTGTATTTTCTAATCACTACTTGATTTACCTCGTCTGCCCTATTTCCTCAACCTTGCTGATGCCCTGTGCTATGGTCTTGGCACTTCACCTTTCTGAATGAAAAAAAAATGCATAGTTTCAAAATGAAATATTCTATAAATTAAAGGACTATACACTCATGCAAGTAAAGACATTTAACTCTCAGAAAATGATCCAAAGACAGAATCCCATTCTACCAGCACACTGAAAACACGAAGGCCTTTCCCAGGATAAAACATCTTCTGTTGTCAGGCTGTTTCCTTTGACATGAATATAACTCTTTGCGACTTACATTCTTGCTGCAAAGGGAACATTTTGTCTAAATAAAAAGAATGTTTTCTGTTGATTTTGCTTCGATTGAGCGACTACTCAAATGGACTGTGGGAGCGAGATTTACAGTTTACAGGAGTCACAATCCAACTATAACGATCCTTGGCGAACAAACTCTGTGTTCATCTAGATTAGGTGGTGTGATTAGTGTACCAGAGAAAGGGCCAACTGTGATACAGAATGTCCTGGGAATAATCTTATTGAAATTAAGTTCTGGGCCTATCACTCTGCTGAATTTAACGAATTTAGCCAGTTTGCTTTGTGTTGCCATCAACTGTATGAAACCTGCCTCGAAAGAGCCACCCGGTGCTGAAACAAAGAAATACTTACATTTGTTAGCACCTTTCACGACCTTAGCAAGGCCCAAAGTGCTTTAAAGCCAATGAAATACTTTGAAGTGTAGTCGCTGTCCTAATGTAGGGAAATAGCGCAGCCAATTTGCACACAGCAAGCTCCCATAAACAACAATGAGTTTATAATCAGATAATCAGTTTTAATGATGGTGGTTGGGGGATAAATATTGGTATGGACACCAATGAGAACTCCCTTGCTCTTCTTCAGATAATGCCATGGGACATATTCTATCGTTGTTGCTGACTTATGTTGTCCTCATTGAAAGGATAGAGGGGAGCCACAGTTTAATGTGGACTGCATTATGTGCTCAAGGCTCTGGAGTGGTGCTCAAACCCAAAATATTAAGGCTCAGACGGGAGAGTGCTATCCATTGAACCAAGCATGGTATCCTCCTAATGTCCCAGACAAGTTAAAAACAGCTCATTCTTTTCAGTGTTTCTATGCACAAGCATCAGCAACTTGCATTTATATAGCACCTTTAGGAACATAGGAAATAGGAGCAGGAACAGAGTCTAGCTGCCGTTCGACTAGATCCTGGCTGATCTTCTACCTCAATGTCATTTTCTCACACTGTCCCCATATCCCTTGATATCTTTAATATCTAGAAATCTATTGACCTTTGTCTTGAATATACTCAGTGACTGAGAATCCAGTCATCTGGGTTAGAGAATTCCAAAGATAAGCCACCCTCTGAGTGAAGAAAATCCTCCTCATCTCAGTCCTAAGTGCCTACCTCTTATTCTGAGACTGTGTTTCCTGCTTCTAGACCCCCACCCACCCACCCAGGGGAAATATCCTTCTTACATCTACCTTGCCGAGCCCTGTAAGAATTTTGAATGCTTCAATGAGATCACCTCTCATTCTTCTAAACTCTAGAGAATATAGGCCTAGTCTCCTCAGCCTCTCCTTATAGGACAATCCCATGATCCCAGGGATCAGTCTGGTGAACCTTTGTTGCACCTCATCCAACTCAAGTATACCCCTCCTTAGGTAAGGAGAACAAAACTGTACACAATACTTCATGTGCGGTCTCACCAAGGCTCAATACAATTGCAGCAAGACTTCTTTATTCCTGTACTCAAATCCTCCTGCAATAAGGCTAACATACCATTTACCTTCCTAATTGCTAACATCTGCATGTTAGCTTTCAGTGACTCATGAACAAGGGCACCCAGGTCCCTTTAGACACCAATACTCTCCCCATTTAAGGAATACTCTGCATTTCTGTTTTTCACACCAAAGTGGATAGCTTCACATTTTTCCGCATTATTTTCCATCTGCCATGTTCTTGCCCACTCACCGAGCCTGTCTAAATCCCCTGGAAGCATCTTTGCATCCTCCTCACAACTCACATTTCCACCTAGCTTTGCGTCACAGGCAAACTTGGAAATATTACATTTGGTTCTCGCATCCAAATTACTGATATAGATTGTGAATAGGTTGGGCCCAAATACTGATCCTTGAGGTACCCCACTAGTCACAGCCTGTCAACCTGAGAATTACTTGTTTATTCCTACTCTCTGTTCTCTGTCCATTAACCAATTTTCAATCCATGTCAGTATAGTATCCCCTATCCCATGTGCTCTAATTTTGATTGCTAACCTCTTGTGTGGGACCTTATCGAAAGACTTCTGAAAATCCAAACACACCACATCCACTGGTTCCACCTTATCTATTCTGCTAATTGCATTCTCAAAAATACTCTCAACAGCTTTGTCAAACATGATTTCCCTTTCATAAATCCATGTTAACTTTTCCCAATCCTACCAGTATTTTCTAATAGTCCATTTGACACATCCCTTATAATAGATTCTAGCATTTTCCCTACTACTGATGTCAGGCTAACAGGACTGGAGTTCCCTGTTTTCTCTCTCACTCCTTTCTTAAATAGTGGGGTTACATTTGCTAACTTCCAATCTGCAGGAACTGTTCCAGAATCTGTAGAATTTTGAAAGATGATCACCAATGATCCACTAATGTAGTAAACTGTGGTAAAATGTCTCAAGGTGCTTAATAGGAGCATACTCAGACAAAAATTGGCACTTTTCTTGTTGCTGACTTACCTTATATAAAATTACATTACTCAGGTAAAATATCACTTCAGACACCTATGGTCATCCCCCCTCAAAGAGGAGATAGATATATCTGAAAGGGATCGTGGAATAGTGATAATGGTTCCAGCCCTTAGGGAACCTGGTTGTAAGGAAACACTAAGGTTGTTGAACTTGTTTTGGTTAGAGAAAAGATAATTGAGAGATGGCACAGGTTTTTTAAATAATGAGAAGATATAGATAAAGGGCAAGCAATGTATTTATCTTGGACTGTCTTCTTTGTCTCCCCTTCTCTCCAGTAGCTGTTGACTCAGCTCCACAAATGCCTGGCACCATGTGGAATCTGGCCCAAGTGGACATTTGTCATGAGTGAGATCCTAGACTGTTGTCTGTTGTTTGGCTTCACAGACAATCCCAATTCTGTGCTTGCTTGATGCCACACACATGGTGTTTTTATTGGAGGTAACTAGATAGTGTTCGACAGTGAGAAACTTATTTGTTTCCCACCCCCTGTCCCCTGTCAGCCAAGAGAAACTGAGGCCAACTGTGGCACCGTGATTCGCTGCCCAATGTTGAGGTTGGGTAGATCAGCACGGGCCTGGTTCTATGGCAGGCTAGGCACATGTAAATTGAGTCATTGACAGGAAACTGTGATTCTCAGGGTTTTTTTTTGACAAAGCACAACTCATAGCAACTGCCTTAAGGGCACCACACTAAACTTGTTTACAAATACACAACACGATGACATAACCCATACTTGAAATGCCTGATCTTAAGCTCATCTTCCATTTCCCCCACCCCCACTCCCACTTTCCTCTCCCAAGAACAGTCTGGCAAATTATTTTACAGGGGCCCTTGCTCCTTTAAAGGTGTTATACTTCTGGAGGCAGGACTTCTGACTATGATATACAAAAGCCAATCAAAATACATTAATTTGGCATAAACATTTCATGAGGCTGATTCAGACAGAGTAGTTTTTCTGCCTTTTATGTGAACTTGTTCATGCCCAGTATAGTGACTGAACCACATCCCGCTTTAGGGGGAGTTGGTGTGTGTGCACAATTTTGTATCTTGGCAACACTTTGTAGTTTCTTTTGGTTATTGAGCCAAAAATCTTCCCACCTCATGTTGCTGCCTTGCAAAAGGGCCTTTGAAAACATCCCCGCCCGCATTTCAGTTACCTGGAAAACTATCAGAACATATTCATTATCTGTTAATTCCCTGGGCTCCCCCTTCAGCCAGGTGCCCGTGCCAATCTGATCATCGGCAAGCACTGATGAGCCACTGTCTCTGGCATTATACCTGGCATCGTGGCCCACCTTGGTTTTCACCCACTGCTCTCGCACCTGCAGGATGGGTATGTGGTAAGTGGCGAGGTGCCAGCTCAACACCAGATGAAGCAGGGTCAACAGAATTTCTGGTTCCCAATGCAAAAAAAAGACACAGCAAGCTTTGCATGTCGTTCTGAGATGCAGCCAGTGACCCATAATGAGGTTTATTTTCAATGTCTTTATTCTTGTTGCAACCTCTATTCTTCCCTTTCCAACTCTGAGCACAGGCACAATCACGGACACAGAAAGGTGATCTTGCTGCCATTCGGGCAACTGGCTACATGCTTTGAAGAAGCTCTGAAGAAGAGTCATACGGACTCGAAACGTTAACTCTGGGTTTTTTTTCTCTCCACGGATGCTGTTCGACCTGCTGAGATTTTCCAGCATTTTCTGTTTTTGGCTACATGCTTTGTTTGACAGAGCTTGAAATGGAGGGGTCTGTTGTCATCGAATGATACAACCACAGGAGGAGGCCACTTGGCCCATTGTATCTGTGCCGACTCTTTGAGCTAACCAATTAGTCTCACTCCCACACCCTTTCCCCATAGCCCTGAACATTTTTCCCTTTCAAGTATTTATCCAATTCCCATTTGAAAGTTAACATTGAATCTGCTTTACAGGCAGTAAATTCCAGATCACAACAACCTGTTGCCCAATAAGAAAAAAGATCACCCTCACACCAATGCAGTTATCTTAAGTCTGTGTCATCTGGTTATCGGCTCACTTGCAAGACTGTCTCGCCATCTAGTCTATCAAAGCTTCTTATAATTTTGATTGCCTTTATTAACCCTCTCTTTAACCCTGCAAGGTGCCCTCCTCCACCAGCAGTGCCAAGAGCTGAGGAAGCTCATCACCGAGATTCAATTCAGATAAATGCAAAGTCCATTAGAGAAAATGGGCACGCCTGCACATCAGGATGAGTGTAGCTTAGTGTGAAGTGGAAAAAAAAGTTTGGGTTGCTGGCAAACTTGGCAGAGTAGCAATCGACAAGGTGAGTAGAATGCTGAACCTCACAAGAACAACTTGCATTTATATAGCACCTTTAATGTCAAAAATATCCCAAGGCACATCACAGATTTAATTATGGAACAAAATTTGACACCTAGCTACAATAGGGAGATATTAGGACATGTGACCAAAAGCTTGACCATAGGGGTAGGTTTTGTGAAGAATCTTAGAAAAGGAAATGTAGAAAAGCAGAGAGGTTTAGGGAGGGAATTCCGGAGCTTAGGGCCACTGCTGCAAATGGTGGGGCAAAGGGGGTCGGTAATACACAAGCGGCCTGAATTAGAGGAGTGCAGAGATCTGGGAATGTTGTAGGACTGGAGGAGATTACAGAGACAAAGAGGCACTGTCAAATTAAGTGTACAAATTAGAGAAAGCGACACTTTGATCAGGTTCTCCTTATAACTCAGACAAATAGTCCCAAACCAAGGCTATGGTGATAAAGCACTGAATCCACACAATCTCACTTAACTGATAAGGGCTTTTCAGTTATCCCCTTCACCAAAATATCAACGTGCTTTCAAATGGTAAAGATGTGCGCAGTGATGATAAGGTGAGAATTCCTCTCCTTTGCCAGCAGCTTTGTCAATGTTTCTTCTTTTTGGTATTTCTTGCGTTTTTTTCACAACTTATTTAAAATTCCGCCTTGCCTTCCAAACTCAAGAAACCTTCATTTTAAGGCCTGAATTTTCCCGTCGGCGGGTTGGGGGCGGGGCCGCTCGCTGAGGGGAAAATGAGGTGAGATGATGTTGGGAGGAACCCCCGACATCATCCCGGTCCATTTAAATATTGAGGAAGGCGGGTGGACAGCGAAATCAGCTGCGAGCCCGCTGACCTGTCAATGCCCAATTGAGGCCATTGACAGGATAATTAAGGTAGTTAAATGCCCAGCCCGTCCAACCTTAAGGCTGGCGGGCAGGCCAGGAACCCCAGCGGGCTCCAGGTTATTCATGAAACATCATCCACTGGTGGGATGAGGTTTCATGTCCGTTTTTAAAAACTTTAATAAAGTTTATGTGCTTCTTATGAACATGTCCCATCTCGTGTAGCATTGTCACATGAGGGGGGCATGTTAATAATTTTTATATTTTTATATTTGTAAAGTTTTTTTAGAATGTCAGTAATCTCCCTGAGACAGCGCTTAGTCTCAGGGGGCAGTGCGCACATGCGCGAAAGAGCGCACTCTGACAGCTGGGGAATCCCTCCCCTCCCCCCACACAGGGAGTGCATAGCGCTTCCCGTCGGGCGGCCTGCTGGGTGGGCCTTAATTGGCCCGCCCATTCAAAATGGCAGCGGGCCCCGTTTTTGGCGGCAGAGTTCAGCTGCCCGCCCGCCGCCAAGCCGGTGGGGCCCGCCCGCCAACCAAGGGCAAAATTCTGCCCTAAAAAATGACTTGCATTTATATATCACCTTTCACGACCTTAAGAATCCAAAAGTGCTTTCCAGTCAATGAAGTTCTTTTTGAAGCAATGTCACTATCTTAATTGAGGCCAATGTGGCAGGCAATTTGTGCACAGCAAGATCCTACAATTAGCATGGAGGCAAATCAGATCATCCATACTTTGTGCTATTGGTTGAGGGATAAATGTTGGCTGGGAATCATGCTTCTTTTCAGAATAGTGCCATATTTACGGCTTTGGTTTCATAAGCATAATCGTTGAAGTCACTGTGCCCTGCAACTAGTGAGGCTCCAAGCCACTGTTATATCAGCAGAAAATAGGGTTGTCATCTTTTCCAAAGTCTTAAAAGCAAAGAAAGGGCAGAATCAAGACTAGAGTTCCAAGGTTTGTTTTGTTGCTGATGAAGATTACTTTGAAAACCTGAATACTGCTATACAATGAAACGCAGAAGGAAATAGTGAAATGATGGGTTCCATTTTGATAAGCGGAGACCAGAGATCAGGTTTATATTATGGAAATTTCCAGACAACTCCACGCAAAACACAGACTGCCAGGAAATCAAAACTGGATAGCTGGCAATGTACAAGAGCAGTTCAGAAACAACCTGTCAGAGCGAGTGAAGCACCACTTAAATAGTAACGTTTTGTTCCCATCTGGTATGTGATCATTTGGATTGAAATCCAGAGTGGTGCTGCCTACTCAATCAAGGCGGACTTTCAGTAACAAAGTGTACTATTCAAAGAGGAGCAGGGTGTTACCCCAGTGGCTTGACCAACATTTCTCCCTCAACCAATACCACCAAAAACAGCTTGGCCATTCATCCCACTGCTGTTTGTAGGGCATTGGTGGATGAGAAAGGATGTCTGGTCTGTCTATGTACCAATAGCCACTGCATTCCAACTACTAATTCACTATTGTTAACCATTTTGAGGCACTCTAATTGTGTGATAAGGCATTATATTTACCAGGATTTATTTCTGTCATCTCTTGTCAGTATTCAGCGGGTTGTATTTCAGACAAAACGAAGGATTATATAAATACGAACATGCAAAGGTGATGGGAAGGTAAAGACCAACTTGTCTGTTAAACCTGCCACAGACCATAATATTCAAAAAGCCCCTCCCTCCCTGTCTCCCGTCTCTCCCAATCCAGCCCTTACAGCCTGGGAGTAACAGAAAAAAAGCTACAGGAAGGAAACCCAAGGCCAATATGGGATAGAACGAGTCTAGCTTGACCAGCCTCAGGCAATCCAGGAGGCAAGTTGTTGCTGTTGCTACAGTTCTCTAGTTAAACCAGATCTGTTTCAACAGCACCCGACACCCAGAGGCGGTAGATTGTGGACAGTTTTGATAGAATAACTGCATCCTTATACTGAACAATTTCCCCATTCAACAACATATAAATCTGCCATCTCCATACTAAACCTCAGGCAGTTCTACAAAAGCCACTGGGCCTGATTATTCACTGAAAGATCTTTCTATTTAAAGGCGTTGCCTTAATTTTGTCCAGACTGGTTCTTTATTGACAGTTAGCAGACACTTGCCATGTTTCGGGGCAGTGAAGCAAAAGCTGAGAGCTAACGAGGTTTCATTTCTGCTCTGTGCAGCCTTTAATTAAGTGGATTATTAATTAGTAAACCGACCTGTGGTTGGGATTTATAGTTTGGTCTGACCTAACTTGACCCTGGCCTGTTGAATGTACAAACCCAGAACCACTGAAACGACTGATCCAAAGTCAACAGTACAGGTGAAAGGTCGGCCTCGTGCCAAGTCTTTTATTGGAGATTGGCTTCAGTGGCAAGAGTTTTGACTTCAGCTCGAGATGTTAGTTCCTGATCAATCTATTCCCCTTGTCACTGTATCTAAGCCAGGTGTGAGGAAGCGTGGGGTTGCTTCACTCTGGAAGTGCTTGTGGCTGACCGAGTGGTGTGGAATTAAACCATTTATTTTTCAAGTGCCCACTCAGCTCCAGTTCAGATATATTATTGGATGCCGAGTAATGTTCCCTCTACTTTGCTCAATAACTTTCTTTAACCCTAACCTCAAAAGCAAGACCAGCACCGCCCTGACATCATATTTCCATTGTCGGCATAGACATGGCCCCAGGACCTCACGCTTCAGGTTCCAGGCCAGCCCCACGGCCAGGCTTCACAAGTCCAGCTGGTGTTCCCATCGACACCGCAACACCTGCATGGTGAGTCCTGGCTGTGCCAGCATGTCTTCAATGCCAATTTAATATTGGAGGAAAATGCCAATGTAGTGCCAACTTGTGTTGGATTGTGGACACGCTTGTCTATTTTATTCCTTTCCTCTCCTGAGCATACTGACTAATATTTGGATAATGAAATTCATTAGGCAGCGGGCACCCTCCCAGATGCCACTCAAGTGAATGTTCTTTCTGTGTGAGCCTCAACATTGAACATCAATGGGCCATTCCTCCATGAGAGGCATCCCCACTGAATTTGATCCTGATCTTCTCGTCATACAACATCCACGCACTCAGATTTTCTAGAACGTGCCACTGGATATCAATCAGGAAAAGGAATTCTGGCTAATTTAACCCTCTCTCTTTGGCACTTAGGCCAGTTATAACATTTATAGTGAAATAAGATAACCCAGCTGCACTGTCAAATGATGAGGTGTTAAACCGAGGTCCTGCCTGCCCTCACAGGTCAACATAAAAGATCCCAAGAAGAGTAGCAGAGCTCTCCCACGTGTCCTGGCCAACATTTAACAATGTCACAAAAACAGACTATCTGCTTATTTAACTCACCGGAGTTTGCTGTGAATAAATTGGCTGCCACATTTCCTACATTACAGCAGTCACTACACTTCAAATGGTGGAGTTTTTAAAAAATTCATTCATGGGATGTGGGCATCACTGGCTAGGCCAGCATTTATTCCCCATCCCTAATTGCCCTTGAGAGGTGGTGGTGAGCTACCTCCTTGAGCTGCTGCAGTCCATGTGGTGTAGATACACCCACAGTGCTGTTAGGAGGGGGGAGTTCCAGGATTTTGGCCCAGCGACACTGAAAGAACATCGCTATATTTCCAAGTCAGGATGGTGAGCGACTTGGAGGGAACTTCTAGGTGGTGGTGTTCCCATCTATCTGCTGCCCTTGTCCTTCTAGATGGTAGAGGTTGTGGGTTTGGAAGGTGCTGTCTAAGGAGCCTTGGTGAATTTCTGCAGTGCATCTTGCAGATGGTACGCACACTGCTGTCACTGTGTGTTGGTGCTGGAGGAAGTGAATGTTTGTGGATATGGTGCCATTCAAGCGGGGCTGCTTTGGCCTGGTTGTGTCAAGCTTCTTGAGTGTTGTGGGAGCTGCACTCATCCGGGCAACTGGGGAGTATTCCATCACACTCCTGACTTGTGCCTTGTAGATGGTGGACAGGCTTTGGGGAGTCAGGAGGTGTGTTACTCGCTGCAGGATTCTTAACCTCTGACTTGAAGAGTGTGTGTATGTTCATAACTCACTTGGCTTAGTTCCAGATCAGAGCTGTGTCTATAGATATTGAGCAGAGGCTGAAGAATCTGCTGCAGAGCAGGAGAACTTCAGGATAAAGGATTGTGTCTGCTGCCATTACCTTCTGGCCTGCAGTGGACTGAGCAGTAAACCACCATCTGGACAACAGCAACATGGAACTAAGGTGAGGAAATGTATAAAACACCAGCTTGATACAAAGTTAGCTGTTTTGGAATGTCTCTTGACACTCCCTGCTCCATTTGTAAGTAATAACTCCCTGTGGTAATGTTATTCCCCCATTACCAGGATAGCAAGGCCATCTTCTCTCGAACTTTTACCAAGGCATCTCTGTAATTCAAGCAAAATAAAACTCATATGACCACACCTGATTAGCCAAATATTCCACCTCCCATATATGTTGAAGGAGAGACTCTGGAATATGTGGAGCACTTCCCATACCTTGGCGGCCGCCTCTCTCAAAAGGCCACCATTGACGGGGAGATCCAACACCAGATCAGCTGCACCAGCTCAGCCTTCTACAAACCACGGCAACAAGTGTTTGATAACAATGACCTCTGCAAAGCAACCAAAGTCCTAGTGCACAGAGCAATTGCCATCACCACACTCCTGTACTGCAGTGAGACCTGGACTGTGTATCAGTGACACGGAAGAGTGCTAGAGAAATCCCCCCAGCAATGCCTCCACCACATCCTCTGGATTCAATGGGAGGACCATTGGAAAAATGCTAGTGACCTTCTTGAAGCCAGCTCCTCAAACATTCAGGCAAAACTCCTGCAAAATCGACTACAATGAACTGGACACTGTCACTGGGCAGCCAAAAAGCATCTTCCCCGCCAAGTCCCGTTTACTCAATTCTCAAATGGTCAGTGTTCCGGGGAGAACAGGAAAATGCTACAAAGACACTCTGAAGCTCTCCTTAAAGCACAGCAGCATTGACATTAATGACTAGGAGGAGCTTGTTACCAATCGTTCAAAATGGCAACCACCTGTCCATCAAACTGCATCATGCTTCGATTCCGAATGCTTTAATGACAAGGCAGAGCAGCAGCAGAGAAGGAAGCAAATCCTGCATTCCAAATCCCATTACCTCCTGGAACTTCCTGCCCCATGTGACCAAAGATCTGTGGGTCAAGAATCAGCCTGTTCAGTCACGAAGACCCATGGTAGAAATTCACGGCCCTGGGTAGATGTCATCCGTGAATCAAGGATGACGACCTGTAATCAGCCAAAGAAGGTGTGAGAGATCTCCCACACAGCCTTAGCCTTGTTTAATAATAGACTTGTGCAAAAGGCTTCAAGTTGGTGTGGCTTTGAGCAAGAACTTCTGATCAACAACCCGCATTTATATAGCATATTTATTCAAGTAAACCCAGTCCACCATTGCCTCGATTATAAAATTTCCATTCTTGCATTCAAATCCCTCCATAGCTTTACCACTCCTTATCTCCTTAACATCCTGCAGCCTTTCAAACCTCTGAGATCCCAGCGTTACTTTAATTCTGGCCTCTTGCGCTCCGCCTGCTTCCTTGGCACCGCCATTAGCAGCTGTGCTTTCAGCCAACTAGGCCCTAAGTTCTGGAATTGTCTTCCTAAACCTCTCCGTCTCTCTCTATCACTCTATCTCTCTCCTCATTCCTCCTTAAACCTTGACCAATCTTTGATCAACTTTTTAATCTCCCATGTAACAGCTAAAGAGGCGACTTGATTGAAACATATACGATCCTGAGGGGTCTTGACAGGGTGGATGTGGAGAGGATGTTTCCTCTTGTGGGAGAATCTAGAACTAGGGGTCACTGTTTAAAAATAAGGGGTCGCAGAGATGCGGAGAAATTTTTTCTCTCAGAGGGTTATGAGTCTTTGGAGCTCGATTCCTCGAAAGTCGGTGGAAGCAGAGCCTTTGAATATTTTTAAGGCAGAGCTAGATAGATTCCTGATTAACAAGGTGGGAAAGTTATTGGGGGTGGGCAGGAATGTGGAGCTGAGGTTACAATCAGATCAGCCATGATCTTATTGAATGGGGGAGCAGGCTTGAGGGGCCGAGTGGCCTACTCCTGCTCCTAATTCATATGTTTGTAATCACAGATGTATACCCATGCATACACTACAGCTTCATGGCACAAATTTTTGTGAGGATACAATTGGCCTCTATATTTAATTGGCTTGCTCAGCATCTCTGTTTAGACTCACAATGGTCAGGTGTCAGGGCCATGGAGCTAGATTCTCACAAGAGCAGCACCTTTGCGTCAGGAGGAGAAGAAATTGGGAGGAAAATGTGACCTAGTTATTTTGTGGTCGCCTCTTCAGAACCCTGAAGGTTAAACCAACACAAAAAAAAAACTTAAACATTCAATACTGCTCGATGAGAATATCCTCAGGGGAACTTTGGGGGAACATTCTTTTGATTCTATCACTAAACAGAATTCTACATTTATCATTTCACAATTCACACGCAGATGCCTTGGAATCAATCAGTTCTGCTTTCAATTAGCTGTAAGTCTTAATCAATTAGTTCAGCTCTTGCAGGGATATGTTGGGAAAGCAGTACAAACTGAAATAGCACCTGCCATTCTGTTCCAGTCAGTGATAGCCCCCCGGAGCTGTACAGACACCTGAAAATAATCGGGGAAATAGTGAGGCTGATTGTTTTACCAAGCTAAGAGCCCTTCTCTCACACTATTGACTGGTCTCTCTATACAGCATGTATAACTCAATTTAAAGACAGAAGCAAAGGCTTCTATTCATCTCGTCGAAGGTTAAGGGGACTGCAATTCATGTTTAACTGCTTTATGGGATGCTGTGAGAAAGCTATGTCTTTCTAATCCTACATATACGTGAACACTCTGAATGAATGGATGGAACTGTGAGCCGTTACTAACACTAATCAGCCTGAAGGGGTCAAAGTCTGTGGATGTCTGTTCAGACGAAGAGTCATATTGGACCCGAAACATTAACTCGGTTTCTCTCTCCACAAATGCTGCCAGTCCTGCTGAGTTTTTCCAGCACTTTCTGTTTTTATTTCAAAGTGTGTAGAGTTTGGCTCAGCCAGAAGGCATCTTCCCTCAGGCGAATAAATGGTTGGGATGAGTCCATAGTTAAATCTTAGAATTATACAGCACATGAGGCCATTCATTCCATCACGTCTCTGCTAGCTGTTTGATACTGCTATCTAATTAGACACCCATCTCTTCTTCTATTACTCTGTAGATGTTTCCCCTTCAGCTGTTTATCCAATCCCCTTTTGAAAGTTGCTAATGAATTTGCCTGTTTCCCTCAATGTCCAAAAATCTATCATTCTCAGTCTTGAATATATTCAACAACCGAGCATTCACAATTCCCTGGGGTAGGGAATTCCAAAATTTCACAATCCTCAAGTGAAAAAATTTCTCCTCATCTCAGTACTAAATGGCTGACCCCTTAACCTGAGACTAAAGTCAATCTCCCAGAATGACACCGCAGGTACTTTGCTATATGTTTTTTTTTCCCCTGCCAGGCTTGCTTCTCTCCTGCTATTGGGCTTCGGGGCAGGTAATCTGTCAGCACTCCTGCCAATCGCAAGTGCTGACATGACAGATGGAGTGACATGAACCCGCCTCTTAAAGCTACACAGCAAAAAGCCGGGATATGGAAAATCCATTGAATTGTAAATCTGAGTGTGCAGCTGGTCTACAGATGAAAAACTATTTTGCACAGAGACTGGATTATAAGGCAATTTCATTTAAATGGCTCCATAAAACATAGTTATAAGCAGAAAAGCATTGTTCACAGTGGCTCACTCCACTCAGTTATCTCAGGCAGCTATCAGTGAGAAACTCATACAATACCAACTTGATTCAGGAAAAGATCTGAAGATTTTACAGGCTAGGTTCTCTTTTTATTTGTTCTTGGGATGCGGGCATAGCTGACATTTATTGCTTATCCCTAATTTCCCTTGAGAAAGTAATGACGAGACGCCCCCTTGAACTGCTGCAGTCCATGTGGTATAGGTAGACCCATAGTGCTTTAGGGAGGGAGAGCCAGGATTTTGACCCAGCAAAAGGGAAGAAATGCCGACATAGTCTCAAGTTAAGATGCTGTGTGGCTTAGAGGGAATCTTGCAGGTGGTGGTGTTCCCCTACGTCTGTTCCCCTTGTCCTCTTTCTGTACAAAGGTGGGCTGATTGAGGTCTGTGGAATTATTAAAGGGTTTCAACGGGAAAGACGTGGAGAAGAAGTTTCTACTTGTGGAGAGTCGAAAAGCAGAAACCCTAAATCTAGGCCGAGTTTTCCTGCCATAGAGGATTTGACAGCCCAGCCAAAAGTCCATCAACTTTCGGCGAGGCCGAATGATCCCGGAGGCAGACAGGGTGGGAAAATCCACCCCCGCCCCCAATAAAGTAGTCGCTAATAAATCCAATAGGCAATTCAGGAGAAACTTCTTTACCCAGAGAGTGGTTAGAATGTGGAACTTACTACCAGATGGAGCAGTTGAGCTGAATAGCACAGATATATTTAAGCGGATGCTCGATAAGCACAAGAAGGAGAAAGGAGTAGAAGGATATGGTGATAGGGTTAGATGAAGTAGGTTGGGAGGAGGCTTGTGTGGAGCACAGTTTAGACCAGCTGAGCTGAATGGCCTGGTTTCCGTGCTGGAAATTCCATGCAGGATGGTTGAACACATTTATCCTCGGGCATCATGAAGTCTCATTTTTGCACATCAAATAGTGACAAAGAAGTTTAATGCTATTTTCCTACCATTGATGTTGGGGTTTCACAGGTCAGTCGCCTCCATCTTCCCCTGGTGGCCATTGCTCTGGTGTGAATCAATCAAGCATCAGCAATTATTGGTGGTTATTGAATTGTCCACATTCTATCCTCATCCAATATCCACACACATGCACTTACCAGTTTTGGCCACTGGGTGGTGATCAGCAGAGGGGATTCTGGTGGCCGTTTCTATCCTGGGGCCCACATTGGAGTGTTCCAGTCACTGCACCAGCTGAGACCTGACACACCCAGTGTCAGAATCAAGCACTCAGGACAAGGACGTGGCTGGACATAGAGCAAAGTTTGGTATGTAGATCTTGTGTTACAATTGGTATCTTTGGTCTAGTTGAACTTGGGTGATGGAGAAGATTGTTTTTTATTGTTTCATGGGGTGTGAGCGTCTCTGGCTAGGCCAGCATTTATTGCCCGTTCCTAATTGCCCTTGAGAAGGTGATGGCAGTGAGCTGCCTCCTTGAACTGTTGCAGTCCATGTGGTGTAAGTACACCCACAGTGCTGTTAGGGAGGGAATTTCAAGATTTTGGCCCAGCGACAGTAAAGGAACGGTGATAGAGTTCCAAGTCAGGACGGTCTGTGACTTGGAGGGGAACTTGCAGCTGGTGGTGTCCCCGTGCATCTGCTGTGCTTGTCCTTCTAGGTAGTAGAGGTCGCGGGTTTAAAAGGCGTTGTTGAAGGAGCCTTGGTAAGTTGCTGCAGTGCATCTAGTAGATGGTACACACTGCTGCCACTGCATGGGTGGTGGAGGAAGTGAATGTTGCAGGCAGTGGATGGGGTGCCAGTCAAGCGGACTGCTTTGTCCTGGATGGCGTTGAGCTTCTTGAGTGTTGCTGGAGCTGCACTCATCCAGGCAAGTGGAGAGTATTCTATCACACTCCTGACTTGTGCCTTGTAGATGTGGGCAGGCTTTGGAGAGTCAGGAGGTGAGATACTCACTGCAGAATTCCCAGACTCTGACCTGCCCATGTAGCCACGGTATTTAAATGGCTAGTCCAGTTCAGTTTCTGGTCAATGGAAATTCCCAGCATGTTGATAGTGGGGGATACAGCGATGGTAATGCCATTGAATGTTAAGAGGTAATGATTGGACTCTCATTTGTTGGAGATGAACATTGCCTGACACTTGTTTGGCGCGAGTGTTGCTTGTCACTTATCAGCCCAAACCTGAATGTTGTCCAGGTCTTGCTGCATTTGGACACGGACTGCTTCAGTACCTGAGAAGTCGCAAACATCCCCACTTCTGACCTCATGATGAAGGGAAGGTCGTTGATGAAGCAACTGAAGATGGTTGGGCTGAGGACACTACCCTGAGGAACTCCTGCAGTGATGTCCTGGAGCTGAGATGACTGACCTCTAACCACCACAACCATCTTCCTTTATGCTAGGTTTGACTCCAACCAGTGGAAAGTTTCTCCCCGATTCCCATTGACTCCAATTGTGCTTGGGCTCCTTGATGCCACACTCGATCAAGTGCGGCCTTGAATTCAAGGGCAGTCACTCTCACCTCACCTCTGGAGTTCAGCTTTTTTGTCCATGTTTGGACCAAGGCTCTAATGAGGTCCAAGCTGATTGGCCCTGGTGGAGCCCAAACTGAGCACCAGTGAACAGGTTATTGCTGAGCAAGTGCTGCTTGATAGTACTGTTGATAACCCCTTCCATCACTCAAGAGTAGACTGATGGGGTGGTAATTGGCTGGGTTGGATTTGTCCTGCTTTTTGTGTACAGGACATACCTGGGCAATTTTCCACATTGCCAGGTAGATGCCAGTGTTGTAGCTGCATTGGAACAGCTTGGCTAGGGGTGAGGCAAGCTCTGGAGCATAAATCTTCAGTACTATCGATGAAATGTTGTCAGAGCCCTTGGCCTTTGCAGTATTCAGTGCCTTCAGCCATTTCTTGATATCACGTGGAGTGAATCGAATTGGCTGAAGACTGGCATCTATGATGCCGGCAACCTCCGGAGGAGGCCGAGGTGGATCATCCACTCGGCATTTCTGGCTGATGGCACTCAATTTCCAAGTTGCCTTTGGTGATGATGGAAACTCATTGATCGCTTTAATAATTAAAACCAACAGCTGGTAAAGGATTTGGCCATATGGGGTGGGGTAGCCACGTTACCTGGCCTGGGAGTGACTGATGCCAACAGTGGGTGCCTGAAAGTGTCCCATTCCCCAAACAGACACCCCTCACCTCAATTAGAAAAAAACAATTGCAACCCAGCAGCAATGAACTGAAGGAATGCTCTGTGCCGTGGCACCCTGCCCTGAAGTCTTCTACCCCCGGTCTGACCACAGGAGAAGCAGCAACATCGTCACACCGGCTGCAAGTATCTTTCAGCTGTTAAACAGAGAGAAAAAGGAATCCTTTCCTGGTAACAATTTTTTATTCGGAGAAACAGAATGTCTAAACTTTCAAGGTGAAATATTGTTTTAATAAAAATATACAACGTAAGAGGTCATTGTGTCAGACGTGTGCTGCGCCATTCTCTCTGATTCAGATCGGGCATACGTTTGCAGCAAACTGTAAAGTTCCTGACATTTATGTGTGAAAAAGTAAAATGCCTCTGGTTCCAAACCACCACCCTCCATTTGCTGCATTTAACTTGAGTGCTTAGCACAGGATTTGTAGCATGCCGGGATACATTTATCTGTTTTATTGTCTAAGGTTAAAAGAATTGCTTTCATTTCTTGGGCTAGGGGAGAGGGCTTATGTTACATAATTTGTGTGAAATGATATTCTGTCAACATGCGATTGAACGGAGATGAAGTGAAATAGAATTATTGAGGTTAACTTTATTCCAATGGTGCTTACACCCTTTGAGCTGGGGGAGGGGAAGCCAGTCACTACCCGAGTCGTTTAAGTTCATTACCTGACAAAGGAATCTTTGCTGTCAGACCCCCTCTCATTTTTCCTGATTTTTCCCACCCAGCTTCCTCCATTGCCTATTGGCATCTGCTGGACTAAAGTTCTGTGAAGCCACTACCCTCAGCCGAGAGGTTAGTGCCAATGTGGGAGCCTAGGCTGAGTATTTGCAGGCCATTCAACACTGGAAGGTCAGCACAGATGTTTTCGGCTAATGTCTGCACCTTATAGCAGGGGTCACTCGGTGGTAATGAGGTGTGCAAACCCTGACTGCTTTATTCACGTATATAGCCAAGAGGCCTAGGCCAGTTGTGTTGGTCACTGCATCAGCTGTGATTTAATTGAGTGGCAGAACAGGTTAGAGGTCTGAATGGCCTAATGTTCCGATGCCCAAGGTCAATTGTAGTGACCACTGGAGCTAATATCAGCATAGACTTAGGGCGGAATCGTCCGTGCCCGCTGGCATCGGGCGTATTTGGTGGTGTGAGCAGACAATATGGCGAGTAGGCCAAAAATCGGTTACACGATGTCGTGAAACCAGTTTGCAATCGTCCACTCAGCCCATTGATGGCGGGCAGCGTTTCCCACCATCGGACATCGGGAACCTCATTATAATACATCTGCGTATCAATATAAGGCCAGCCCACTGAACTCAATCCCCCCCAACATTAGATCGCCCGCCCACATCAGTGTGATTGCACGCCGACGTGTTTCACAACTGCACATAAGTGACATGCACCTGGTGAGCTGCACTTCATTCAGGACTTCGAGGTTTGTTTGCCCACCTTGCTTCGGGCAGCACTCACGGGCATCAGCGCCAGGCTTCACAGACAGAACCACATCACTTATAGGGGGGCTCATGGGCAGGTCTCTACCTACCAGGCCAGCCGTAAGACAGGGGTGGCTTTGTACTACTGCAGGGCCAGGGCTTGCTTGGCAAAGGGGGAGAAATGGCCTCAGGCAGGGGAAGAGGCTGCAGGGTGAGGGCTGTACTGGGGAAGGGGGGTGTCCTAGAGTGTGTGTTGGGGGCACATGTTGATCTGTGCAAATGGCCTCAAGATGGTGAGGGCTGAGGAGGCAGTCTCCAGAGGAGATGAGGCCAGATGGAGATGTGAGGGTGTGTGTGAGAGAGTGAGTGGTGATGTCCCTTGAGCTGACAGTGAGTGAGATACCAGTGAATGTGTGATGGGCTTGTGAGTGTGTGAGTTTAGAGTGATGAGATGGTTGCCTTACCCTGGCGGCACGGATGAGATCATTCATCCTCTTTCTGCATTGGATGGCCAACCTCTTCTGTGCAGCATTGGCACTGATTACCTCTGCCATTGCCTACCAAGCTGGAGTGGTAATGTTGGTGCCCCTCCTGTGGCCAGAGCAGAGGTAGAGGACATCACGGTGGGCCTCCACACCGTCCAAAAGGCACTTGAGGAAAGCATCACTAAACCTGGAGGCTGCAGTCTTCTTGCCTTTTGGGGCCATGTCTTCCGTGTCCTGGGCTGGAAGCGCTGAGAGGTGTGCGCACGGCTGTACTTTAAATATGGCGCCCAGCGTGATGAAGCGATGAGGTGACAACGTGGCAGGAGAATCGGAGCCCATCGGCCATGGAAATGGCGTCTTTTCCAGGAATGCATGATTAATGCAGTGGGTTTGGGATGATGCGACATGAGGAGCCACCATTGCGGCCAGCGGGCAAAACATTTTAACATGTTTTACCCGCCCACTACTGCACCTGGTGCAAATCTGGGACGATTCCACCCGAAGGATTGAACCTGAGGATGTGCCGGGTCTGAACAGACCAGTGAAGAAAGAAATAATTTGGATTTCTTGTCCTCAGTATGTCCCAAAGCGCTTTACAACCAATGAAGTGTGGCCACAGTTGCAATATAGGAAATGCAGCAGCCAATTATTGCACAGCAAGATCCCACAAACAGCAATATGATATGTTTTGCTGATGTTGATTGAGTGATGCCTATTGGCCAGGTCACCAGAGAGAACTCCCCTGCTATTAGAACCATAGAAAAATGGAAAAGGCCATTCAGCCCATCATGTCTGCACTGGCTGAACAGAAAAAATTAAAAAAGCTAGCTGCCTATTTTAACCCCACCTTCCAGCACTCCGTCCGTAGCCTTGCAGGTTACAGCCCTTTAGGTGCAGATTCAGGTACTTTTTAAACAAATTGAGGGTTTCTGGCTCCACCACCAAACCAGGCAGCGAATTCCAAACACCCACCACCCTCTGGGTGAAGAAGTTTTTCCTCATGTCCCGTCTAATCCTCCTGCCAATCACCTTAAATCTGCGTCCCCCTGGTAATTGACCTCTCTGCTCGGGGGAACAGGGCTTCCCTGTCTATCTAGGCCTCTCATAATCTAATACACCTCAATCAGGTCACCCCTCAGCCTCCTCAATTCTAAGGGAAAAAACTCCAGCCTATCCGATCTTTCCTCATAGACGCAATTTTCAAGCCTATTCTTTAAAACAGTGTCATGTGCTCTTTGGATGGGACATCAGTTCAACATCTCATTTGAGAGACAGTACCTCAGGCAGCACAGCCCTCCCTCAGTACTGCACTGGAACAGCAGCCCAGATTTTGTGCTTAAGTCCCTGGAGTGGGATTTGAACACTTAACCTTCTGATTTAGAGGCAAGAGGGCTACTAACTGAGCTACTACTACACCCTATCAGCACCACACTACAGCCTTGCTGCTGAGCTATAAGAGTAAGCTGATAACCTGTTTTAAAGAGGAGCTCATAAAGATCTCATTGAATCAGGTAGTTACTAAGATTTATGATTAGCTCTGGAATTCAGTTTAATTTAACCAGTTTGATAAATATTTTGACCCTACTTAGTTGAGCTGCGAGTGCTGCTGAGATTATTAACTAAGTTTCAAAGCCCAACCCATCCTATTCTAATCTGGCAAATAACCTGGGCGGTTTCCAGTGGATAGCACCTTTGGAAAGTCTAAATGACCTTTCCCTCTAGCCCTGGGATACAATAAGGGCAGTTGTGGCACCAGAATCTTCCATGAACTGAGATCAGTCAACACATTGTAGTGTTCAATTGTTCTGTGTTTGATTATCTGAGTCTGTTTACAATTGGTGCTCATTGCGCTCGGTTGGTCAAGCCTGGGTGTGGACTCAGAGAACAGTAAACAAACTGTAGAAAGAGCTAGAAGCATGGAGCGGACATCCTAAAGCACTGTGAACAAAACCTGTTACACATATACAAACTAGTGTCATCTCTGCATAGATCTGGGATATAAAATATACAACACACAACACAATGATGTTGTGACTCAAAGACAGGGTAGTTCTGAACCTCTGGATTTCATGTGCGTGATGACCCTTTTCTTCTTCCATGCTTTCTTATCTTCTTATTATTTCTGAGTTGAAAACTGTAAACTCCTGATGATTGGGCCCCTTTAAAATTGGGGGAGGGAGGGGGAAAGATACAGAACACATGGAACATATCTCTGATCCTAGCATACTATGAGCCAAGTGGAAAAAATTGTATTTTTAGATACGGTGCAGAAATTACCAGTGTGGTCCTGAGAGAGTTAAGGGATTCGGGCAGATGGATACTTGGCAGCCAAACCACTGCGTATTAATTGCAGGATGGAAGCCGCCTGTGGGACTTGAATAAATGTTTAAAGCTCCAATAGCCATCAAGCTGCTTATGTTTCTTGATATTCTCAAATCCCTGTCCAGCTGTGGCTTTTATGCTATTGAAATTACCTGTTAAACAAGGCCCGCTGAATAAAAATTACACATAAAAAAAATCTGCTACATGGAGGCGTTAAACAGGAAAATCACAAGCGCAGCATGACATCAGTGTCTAATACTGTATTCAGCTGGGCATTAAGTGTCAGCACCAACTCGAGCAGAGTTTATTTTTCCTCTCTGACCATCTCACAATGAAGCTAAAGGATTGAAATAATAACTCGTCTCGAGTAAAACATTGTTCCTCGTATCAACTCTCCCTTGTGCAAACTACATGAAGCTTCATGTGGTAAAGAACATCATTACTGAGTCAAAGCCACATGCATCCTGGTCTAGAGTCTACACAAAAGGGAAAGAAATTTGCTCAACTCCTGGGTAGTGAGAAAATCAGATTCACAGAATCACAGAAACCGTTGGAGTGCTGAAGGAGGCCATTCGGCCCAACATGTCTGCACTAGCTCTTCCAATGAGTAATTCACCTATTGCTATTCCCCCACCTCCTCCCCATAACCCTGCAAGTTCTTCCTTTTCAGATCCAATTCCCTCTTGAATGCCTCAATTGAACCTGCCTCCACTGCACTCTCAGGCAGTGCATTCCAAATCCTATCCACTCGCTTTGTGAAAAAGTTTCTCCTCATGTCTCTGTTGCTTCTTTTGCTAAATACCTTAAATTTGTACCCTCTCATTCTTGACCCTTTCACTAACAGGAACAGTTTTTCCTTATCTACCCTGTCCAGACCTCTCATGATTTTGAATACCTCTATCAAATCTCCTCTCAACCTTCTCTTCTCCAAGGAAAACAGTCCCAACTTCTCCTATCTATCTACATAACTGAAGTACCACATGCCTGGAACCAGTCTCATAAATGTTTTCTTCATCTCTCTAGTGCCTTCACATCTTTCCTAAAGAGCGGCGCCCAGAACTGCGCGCAATACTCCAGCTGAGGCCAAAGCAGTGTTTATACAAGTTTAACATAACTTCCTTGCTTTGCCATTTTCTATCTTCTTGATGAGGAGAGAATGAATCTTCACTCCTCATCGCCTGTCTCCCTGACTCACAATTGCTCAGCTGATGATATCTGTGATGGCTCTGTTGGCTCCTGCCGCTGAGTCAGACAGTTTCAGGTTCAAGTCCTGCTGCAGGGCTGGAATGCAGAAACTAAGGCTAAGACTCTAGGGCGGTACTGAGGGAGCCACGCGCTGTTGGAAGTGCCATCCCTCAGATGTGATGTTAAACCAAGGCCCCATCTGCCCTCTTACATGAATATAAAGGACCCCATGGCACTGTTTCAAAGAAGAGGAATTATCCCCCGTGTACTGGCTAATATTCATCACAACAAGATAGATCATCTGGTCAATATTACATTGCATTTTGTGGCAGCTTGTTGGCCACAAAATTGACTGCCATGTTACCTACATTTCAGCAATGGCTACACTTCAAAAAGCATTTCCTTGGCTGTAATATGCTTTGAGTTGGTGGTTATGAAAAGCACTATATAAATGCAAGTCTTTCTGATGAGTTGATTGTTCACTTCCAGTGTCAAACCAAGAGATTGAAATTCCCATATTTAATCCTTGTTTTGTGCTGGATTAGCAGATGTCACTTGGTGCAGGGTCTCAAATTGTTGGAATTAGTTTTCTCATTTCTGGGCTAGGGAGATGAAAAATCAGTCACAAGCTCCTTCTTCTCAATACTTACGCACAGTTATGCCATGAGTTCATTAGACATAACATAAGAAATTGGAGCAGGACAAGACCATATGGCCTGTCAAACCTGCTCTGCAATTCAATAGAATGGCAACATCAGTAAAGTAGATATGCTTTAAAATGTCTGCTCCCTGTTTCTAGCTCTTTTGTTTCCAGTTCTTTCTACAGTTTGTCTACTTTTCTCTGAGTCCCCACCCAGGCTTAACCAATCAAGTAGAGTGAGCATCAATAGTAAACAGACTCACACAATCAAACATAGAACAATTGAACACTACAATTATCGCATTGTTATTTGTGGGAGCTTGCTGTGTGCACATGAGCTGCAGTGTTTTCTGCATTACAACAGTGACAACCCCTGCAAAGCAAAAAAGGACTTCATTGGCTATAAAGTGCTTTGGATACATTCCGAGCATGTGCAAAGCACTAAATAAATGTAAGTCTTTCTTTGAGTCTCATGCTTCCTCAAACAGACTAAGACCTCAGGTTTGAACACAGGTTCATGGTTCCCTAGCACTCACTCCACCTATTTCTCTGGCAGTGAGGCTGAACTGGGCTCTTTGTAAACTATCACTTTTGACACTGAGAAGAGCTTCCAACCACTCGGCAATGCGTTCACTAAGACCTCCTATTTGCACCTTTCTAACATCCCCCAACTCCACCTCTGCCTCAGCTCATCTGCTGAAACCGTCATCTCTGCTTCTGTTACCTCTAGACCTGACTATTCCAATGCACTCTTGGTCAGAGCCTCCCATGTTCTACCATCTGTAAACTTGAGGTCACCTAAACCTCTGCTGTCCTAACCTAGTCCCATTCATCCACCACCACTTGCTGACCACATTGGCTCCTAATTAAGAAATGGCTTGATTTAAAAATGATCAACCTTGTTTCCAAATCGCTCTCGTCCTCGCGTCCCTCTTTATCTGTAATCCGCCCACACTGTCTGACATAAATGTGCTACTCTAATTCTGAATATCCTCAATTTGTATCACTGCACCATTGGCGGCTGTGCCTTCAGCTGCCAAGGCACTAAGTTCTGGAATTTCCTCCCTAAATCTCTTTACCCCTCTGTCCTCCTTGAAGACACTCCTTAAAACCTATCATTTAACCAAGTTTCTGGTCATCAGTCCTAATATCTCCTTTTGTGACTCTGTCAAATTATGCTTTATAAATACTCTCCTGTGAAGTTCTTTGGGACATCTTAGTACATTAAAGATGTTTATAAATGCAAGTTTTTGTTGCTGTAGAATGCACTGGGATTGTGTGGTAATCCCCCCAAAGATGAGTAAGCCTTGCAGCTTTCTACATCGGGCTGTGGCGAGTTGATGGATGAATTCACAGAGCGACGCGATTCTCCCTCAAACAGTCAATAAAGACCAGAGTTTTGAACCCTGCCCTGTGGTGTATTCAGGCAGTTATAGAGGCAGCACAATTGGAGCTCATTCAGCTTTCTTCTTTCTTAATTTAGAAAGTGAGCAGATTGAACAATGGTCTGTTTATTTTAGTTTTGGGAATGATGTTCTTGAATTTCTGGAATGAGCTGAAATGAACAGGAAGTGGCTGAAGCAGCCTTGTGCCACGTGTACTTGCCATTATAAAACTGACCAGCTCCAATGAAGGGTTCAGAGAGAGAAACTGTTTCCAACGGTCAAAGGGTTGGTAACCAGAAGGCATGGATTTAAGGTGATTTTCAAAAGAAACAAAGGTGACATGAGGAAAAACCTTTTTTACGCGACAAGTGATTAGGATTTGGAATGCACGAGTGGACAGATTCAGAAGTAGCCTTCCAACATGGAAGAGTGGAAAGAGCAGGCGACGGGGTTGGGCAGGGAAGAAAGTGAAAGGGCCAGTGTAGACTCAATAGGTCAAATGGCCTCCTCCTGTGCTGTACTGTTCTAAGGGCAGAGTTTTACAAGTTGGCAAGTGAGGGCGGAGCCTGCTCACCAACGCGTAAAATGACGTGCGGTGACGTCGGGCGGACCTTCCGATGTCACCGCGCCCCATTTAAATTTTCAGGAAGGCGGGGGCGTAGCAAAATCAGCTGCGTGCCCGCCGACCTGTCAATGGCCAATTGAGGCCATTGACAGAGCAATAAAGTAATTAGTGGACCTGCCCGTCCAACCTTAAGGTCGGCGGGCAGGCCAGGAGCCCCAGCGGCAAATAGAAAAAACATGAAACCTCATCCACCGGCAGAATGAGGTTTCATGTAGGGTTTTTAAAATTTTAATAAAGTTTTTTTGGAAATTAATAACATGTCCCAACTCATGTGACATTGTCACATGAGGAGACATGTAAGGGAATTTTTCTTTTCTATTTTTAATATTTTTGAAAGTCCAAGCGATCTCCCTGAGGCTGCACTTAGCCTCAGGGAGATGTGCGCTTTGTCGTGCGCATGCGTGAAAGAGTGTACTCTCGATTTTAGGAATCCTCCCCCCCCCCCCCCCGCGCCTGCACAGGGAGCGCATAGCGCTTCCCACCGGACGTCACGCTGGGCGGGCCTTAATTGGCCCGCCCACGTAAAATGGCGCCGCGCCTCCGATCGGGGGCACCAATCGGAAGCGCGCCCGCCCATCAACTTCCCCCACCGATGGGGGGAAATTTCAGCCCTATGATTCTGTAATAATGGGTATTCTGCATTTCGTTCCTGCAGTGATTTCATGATGGTTCTTTTTCGTACAGTGAATCCTTTCTCTCTTCCTCACTCAGCCACAGGAAGCAGCCAAATGTGATTTCATATAGGCTCAGCCATAACACTATAAATATCAAATAAGCAGACTGAATTTTTTCAGCAAAAGAAATATTGCAAATATTGAAGAATTTGCTTTTCTCAGTGTTGTGTTCTCCCTCAGATACACACAGATACGCCCAAATAAAGCGGAATCAATCATTCAACCCACTCAGCTCGCATTGTAGAATTAACAATACAGGTTTCACCTGTTACATCTGGCCCACTCTTTAAAATAAATCCCAGTTTCTGGAATAGAAGATCAAAGTGTAAACAGCACAAATCATAAATACATCGCACATCTTCATCTCTATAGGGAATTGAAGACCTAAAATATAAGTAGTCCTGCCATTGATCTCAAATTATAATATATGTGGGCTGATAATCAGACATTTCTATTTTCCACTGTAGCCCTACTACATGTACAAATCCCCCACTATTTCCATTTACACTCTGCTTCTTCATTTCAATCCATTGTTGATATGTTTAAATGCATCTCAGGATTCTTTACAGGATTGATTTGATGTCGTGCTCAAATAATTCTCACATTTTGAACTGGATTTATGTCATTTTATCTGCCTGAGTCCTGGTCTGTCATAGGCGCAGTGATCTAATAAACACACTACTAGGCAGAAACGATTACAAAGGCTGTACTTTTCTTGGCACTCATCCCCACTTTCCTGTCCTTTCATGTAGAAAATTAGATTTCTGCCACACTTCTGGGAAAATTGTGGGGGTGCCGTGAGAGGAGCTCCAAGAAACTTCCCAATCAAATCTTCTTCATTTAAAAAAATTCCTCTGAGCTTCTTTTAAAATCGTGATCTATTCCTTTACCCGCCTGATGAACAAAAACAGCTAATCTGGATGATCTAAATCAATTAAGTAAAGAAGTTGGATGGTGTCATGGAAACACCAATTTATATTCACCCCAGAAGTGGTTTCACCAAGGTCAGGTCAGCACTATAGATACCAATCTTGAATATTGCTGAACAGGGAGGCATGTTGCCGAAGATTTTCATACGTAGCGCAGGTCTGGCCCATTCCAGACTCCTGCGCGATGGCGATCACCCGAGCCATCTTTCGCTTTATCTGGAGGTGGAAAATGGATCGTGTCTGCAGGGACGCGATGTACAAGCCTCTAGATAAGGGGGGGAAAAACGTGCCCAACATCGTCCTCATACTGATGGCCACCTTTGTGTGTGGCTGCATCAAGCTGTGTGTAGACCCTCAGTATGCAAACACCAAGTGTCACTACGTGCTGAGGTTCTACCTGTCCCCGGTGTTGCGAAGGATGGGTCTGTCCACGCTGCCGCGGAACGCTCCAAGTAGTTGGACCGTGCCGTACCACCTGTCCCTCGTGGAAAAATTTATGCAGAGAAACACCTTTGACCACAAGTCCATCAGGCAGTGGTCGGCACGTAACATCCTAGAGGCCCTGTGGGAAAAGGAGAGGGTGGATCCTGTGGGATGGTTCCCCGAGCAGACTGTCAAAGTCATTTGGCAGAATGCCTCATCGCCAGAACTTTCCAACAAGCACCAAGATGTAGCTTGGCTCGTGGTGAGAAAGGCCCTCCCCGTCAGATCCTTCCAACACGCCAGGAGTCTCACCCCCTCTGCACGTTGCCCTCGAGGTGGCTGTGGTGGGGACGAGACTGTTGTTCACCTCCTTGTGGATTGTGCCTTTGCAAAGAAGGTCTGGAGAGAGATGCAGTGGTTTCTGTTGAGGTTCATCCCGAGCAGTTCTGTGACACAGGACTCTGTGCTCTACGGGCTGTTCCCAGGGACACACACCAAGATAAACATCAACTGCAACTGGAGGATCATCAACTCGGTGAAAGACACTCTTTAGTCTGCCTGAAACTTGTTGGTCTTCCAGCGCAAAGAGTTGTACCGACCGAGTGTTGCAGACTGGCACATTCCAAGGTCCAGGACTACGTGCTGAGGGACGCACTAAAGCTTGGGGCAGCCGCCGCAAAGGCGCAATGGGGAAAGGTGCTGTCTAAGACCTTTCTGCCATAGTGCACTGAGGGGCTGGGAATTGTGTAGACCCCTCGGGCTGTACAGCTCACAATGAATGTATGCATTGAATACTAATTGTATTATAATTGTATTGAAGCACCTCAGAAGGCAACATGATGTATGTTGATAACTCCAATACCATTGTCTGACAGTCTGTAATGACAATATTGAAATGATTGTAATATTCATTGATTGTATTGATGCACCTCGTGATCCATGTGTAAAAGTTGAATCTGATTGCACTTTTTGTGATGGCAATTTAGAAATGTTTTGTAATGTTCTTCCAGATATTTTATGAACAAAGTATATTTTTCAAAAAAAAATCTTGCACTCATCAGGACAAATGCTGATTGCTACCTGGTGATGCCAGGTACATAGACTGTATGTCTCAGTGACTGGCTGCTCGAATCAAACAGCATGTTCGTTTGGTTGTTCATAATAGGCCGACTACAGACCGTACACAACTAGCACGCGTTTGCAAAGCCCAAAGCAAAACATCTGCTGTTGGATGTGATTCTGTGATTGGGCAGTACTTGTTGAACAATCCTGAGTATGCTAATAGATACACTAACAACCAATTTAAGATAATCAGTCAAGCTCATAGCGTGATAAAAGCAAAATACTGCATTTGCTGGAAATCTGAAATAAAAGCGGAAAATTCTGGAAAAACTCAGCAGGTCTGGCAGCATCTTTGCACAGAGAAACAGATTTAACATTTCAAGTCCAAATGACTCTTCTTCAGCTCTGAAGAAGAGTCACATGGACTCAAAATGTTAACTCTATATCTCTCTTCACAGATGCTTCCAGACATGCTGAGTTTTTCCAGAATCTTCTGTTTTAATTAAGCTCATAATGTAGCATATTTATACTTGCTAGACGCAACATACAGTCATACGTAGGGACCTACAATCTGCAAACAAAGGAAACATGTTCAAGCCTAGCGCCTATTTTGAATTACCCGGAAGCCTATAGTTGTCCGTTGCTTTCTCCATAACAACGCCTCAGCCAATCAGAGGCGGCTTGCCAACCAGTCAGTACCCTTTTCTCCTGTAGTATAAGTTGTTGCGATTGTTTGAAATTTGGCATTTTTGCATTTGTCCTGATGAGTGCAAGACAAAAAGCTTCGACAATATTCACTTCTGAACTACCAGGCATCTGTTTGTAGATATCAAACTACAAGAAAAGAAGCGTTTTCTCAATGACCTAAATGTACAATTCTTTCAATGCTCCACCAGTTGGAAATTCATCTCACCTCATCAATGATTTGCCATGGCAAGTTTCCCTCCTTTAAATGATCACTCCATCACCTGCAATGACTGCTCTTCCTGCCCCAAGACCATTACCTCTGGAGTCCCCCTCCTATCCCCAGTGGCATCATCTGAAAACACAGAGTCAAGTTCCACATGTACGCTAATGACCCCCTGTTCTACCTCACCACCACCTCTGATGGCCCCTCCACTCGCTCTGATTTGTCACATTGTTTGTTTGACATTCAGTGCTGGTTGAGCAAAAAGCTCCTCCAACTAAATATTGGGAAGACTGAAGAGACTGTCTTCAGTCACCATCACAAACTCCTAGCCAGCAACTCTATCTCACTTCCTGGTCACTGTCTGAGACTAAACCAAACCATCTTCCACCCTCCATAAACTTGAACTCACCCAATATTCCTATTTCCATTCACCCATTATACCTCTGCTCACTGAGCTACATTGGCTCCCAGTCCATCAACACCACCATTTTACAATTCTCATCTTTGTTTTGAAATCCCTCCATGTTCTCAACTTCTCCTACCTCTGTAATCTCCTCAAGACCTACAGCAATTATCGATATCTGAACTCCTCCAACTGCTTCTTGAGCACCCCCGATTTTCATTGCTCTACCATTGGTGGCTGTGCCTTCAGCCTAGGCCCCAAGCTCTGGAAGTCCCTCCCTAAACACCCACCTCTCTACCTCTCTGTCTTCCTTTAAGACACTTCTTAAAATCTATTACTTTCACCAATCCTAATATCTCTATATGTGTCTCCATGTTATCCATGTCAAATTTTGAATGATAACACTCCTATGTTATGCCTTAGAGCATATTGCTACATTAAAGGTACTATATAAAGCAAGTTGTTGTTGTTGATGTTGTTGAATAGCAAATTTTGGTAAATCTAATGATTAGTTGGAGGTATGTTTTACCCATATAGGACTAAATACAAGTCACATGTCTGACAGCTGTTTTACATTGATGCTATTTGGTAGCATTACATTGGAGAGTTCAGATAACTTTCTGCTAAACCATCTAAGCTCATTTAAACCCTTTAAATAATCTGCTGTTTTATTGCTGTTCTTAATTTTACTTTCTCCCCAGGATACAAACAGATGTACATAAATAAGAGAGTTAATCTTCCCAACAGCTCACAACATGTTGCAGAATAAACAAGTTAAGCAAAATTTCAAGTGCTTATTGTTGCACTTGCACTTATCTGCACCCCAAATAATCAAGACAGCCCAAATTAATTTCTGAGCCACACAAGGATGTCAAGTGGTAAGTAAACAATGGGAAAAGTGAGACAAAAAGGCAAGAAAATTTCGGAAATTTTCCCTTTATGGCCGCTTGGCTTCTTGGGCCAGATTAAGCAATAATTCAGCACACTTGTAACTCTCAGCAGTTGCCAAGGAATAATCTATCCCTTTTCATCTTGTGTGTAACCCTAGGTCTTCAGAGGCCAAGTGACGATTGAATCTGGCATCTTTCTTGCTCCTAATTACCACATTGTGTAGCATAAGCAATTTTGAGAAGAATCAGAATATCTAGGATCGGGGCCGTGGTCTAAAAGTTAGAGCCAGATATCTTTCTGGAGTGAAATTATAAGAAAATTAGGAAACATTTCTACTCAGAAAGGATGGTAGAAGTTTGGCATTCTTCCGCAAATGGCAATTGATGTGAGGTCAGTTGTCACTTTAAATCTGAAATTGATTGATTTTTTTTTAATTGAAGGTATTAAGGGATAAAAACAAGTATATGGAGTTAGATTGCAGATCAGCCACTGAAAGGTGGAACAGGCTGAAGGGGCTGAATGGCTTACTCCTCTACCATTGACTCCTGTTGCATAGGTAACTGCAGAGACACTGAAATTTTCAACCATTTCCCAGTACAACCGACCCAAAAGAGAAAGCTTGCATCTCCCTGAGCACCAGTAAAGATGTTCCCCCTGTCCTTTCCCCTGCCTGCATCTCCACTTGTTTAAATCAAGACTCATTGCATTGTCTGCAATTCTAACTCATTCTATGGGTGGGATTTTCTGCTCCCACTTGCCATGGGAATCGTCACGGGCAGGACGAAAAGTTTGCCGGACCAGAAGATGTCCCATTGGCGTCGGGTGGGAATTTCCGGTCCTGTAGCAGGCAGGACCAGAAAATTCCGGCCTATATGGAACTTCAAACTGTGAAACTCCTTAACTCCCTCACTCTTCCTTTCACCTTATCACAAGCAAGAATTTTAAACAAAAGCTAACCATTACTTAATATTTTACTTCTGCTCTTTCTTCCCCTGCTCCACTTTGCTTATATCCAGTGGAATAGATTTTGCTGTTTCATTTGGGCTTCTCAGCTTTCCTATATATAGTCTTACATCTATTGTCAAGTTTAGAACCTTGTTCCTCCATGTGTCTTGATGTTGCATTTTATGTAGGTGTCAGCTGGGTGTAATAGGTACCAGCTATGCCTCTGAGTTAGAAGGTTAGTAGGTTTTGCAAATGTCATCTCAAGCAAACCTGAGGGAGTGCAGGAGTGTATCATCGATGAAGGTGTCATCTCTCCAATGAGTTATTTTATAGTTGGGGGCCCAATGCCTCTTTAGGTAAATAGTAAAGACCCCCAAGAAGAGCAAAGAGAGTTTCCTGATGCCTGGCCAATATTCTTCTCTCAAGCAAGATCTTCAAAGAACAGATTAATTGGTTATTCATCTCATTTGCTGTTTGTAGGATCATCTTGTGTGCACACGAGATATTATGTTTGCCTACATAAAAACAATGATGGCACATCAGAAATAATTAATGTTTCTGAAGCTCTTGGGCACATCATTAGTTTCCATGGAAACGGAAATGAATTGCTGAATACAATTCCCAAAACACCAATAAAAATCTGTGTAAAAAAGTTGATTTTGATTTAATAGGTTACCATAAACCAGTGGCCCTGATTATAAGGCATTGATTATATGATGTGCCTCATTATTGCTTACAACATAGTTGGCACTAAGAATCAAGTTTTGTTTATTTATTTATTTCCACAAATTTTATTCCCTCCTTTCTTAAAGATGCCAATGTGTTTCTGAGGTGCCGTTCCATGGGCTCTTCAAATACCTTCTCCAAGTGTTCATATTCCTACGAGGGGACATCAGATAGTGTTATCAAGCTACTTGATCATGGGTTATGGGTTCGGTGGGGGGGGAGGGAGGTGGTGTGGCTGGAGGGGCGTCTTTGGAGCCAGGCCTGATCCTGCCTTCATCTGATGTCAGATACATACACTTCCTAGTAGGAATCACCAAATCCTAAAGAGGAATGGGTACACTAATTGACTTACTTCCTCCGTGCCAATGTGTGGTGCTGAACTTAATTATATCATCGTTCTCCTGAGAGCAAATCGACCTAGACAGGGAATTTCAAGTGACATCCTTTGGCTTGTATAGGCCTGATTTTAATGCTGTGCAAATGGATGGGATTTAGTGAGTTAAAATCTCACCTTATGAGGCTAGACCATGCTGGGTGTTGTATTTACCCACTGAGCAATCTAGAACCACTTTAAATGCTATATTTTTAGCTTTATGTGCTTTTTAAAATTCAGCTCATCATAGGTTTTCCTACACAAGTCTGCCTCTGGCACAGGCACACCCTCAGCTGTAGATTTCCTGACAGCCACCATCTGTGTAGCAATGTGGGTGTCCAGTTTGACGTGTGATTCAAGAGTCAGTGTTTGGTTTCTCATCCTGCTGCATGGAACGGTGTAAAATGGCCAAGAAATTACAAATACGTCCAATTGAGGCAGTGGGTCTAAATGCGAAGGGAACTGGATTTTCACCCTGCAACACTCTATTTGGAATGCAAGGTCCTTGACATTTGTGGTTTTTGAGAATGTCCTGCACAGTTTTAGATCAAAAAGGCTTCGATTTGTGACCACACACAATAGGATTATGTTAGTTTAAATTTCACATTCCTAAATAAGGGATGTTATGCATGGTTGAGAAGAAAGTATTTGGAATTTCGGTCCAAGTTTGTGCTGATGACTGGATGGGTACGTGCACCTCCTGGTGTGGTATTGAATTGTATAGACCAGGAAGGTCTGACTTTGGGTAATACTGTGCTGGAAGTGGATCAATCAACAAGGCTTTTCACTCTTCATCATTATCAAATACGTGGGTGTCATATGAGGGCTTGGCTCTGTTGCACTCCATGCTAGAACATTCTGTTAACACTCACTGCCTTTTTTTCCTTTATTCTTTCATGGGATGTGGGTGTTGTTGGCAATGCCAGCATTTGTTGCCATCTCTAATTACCCTTGAACTGTTGTTAGGTCATTTCAGAGGGCAATTAGGAATGGACCACATTGCGGTGGGTCTGGAGTCACACGTAGGCCAGAACAAGCAAGGATGGCAGATTTTCTTCCCTAAAGAACATTAGCAAAACAGATGGATTTTAAGACAATTGATGATAGGTGTATGATCACCATTATTGAGATCAGCCTTTTATTCCAGATTGATTGCTTGACTTTAAATTCTAGCAGCTACCATGGCGGGAATTCGAATCCACGACCCCAGAGCGTTTGCTTTGGAACCCTAGGCCTTTTGATTACTAGTTCACTGACATTACCACTCCACCACTGCCTCCACCTAAGGTTCACATGTTAAGATACGTCACTTCTCTGAGGAGAGAGACCTCCCACACAATCAATGTCTCACATAGCCTTATTACCATCAAATTCCCCTAATCCATTCAGACAGTCTAGAGTTCTACCAGCAATTGTCCATTGAAAATCTTTTTTTTTAATTCTTTAGCAGGATGTGAGCATTGCTGGCAAGGTCAGCATTTGTTGCTCATCCCTAATTGCCCTTAAGGAAAGTGCTGGTGAGCAACTGCTGCAGTCCATGGGGTGTATAAGGACACTCACAACTTCTGCTATCTAGATGGAAGCAAGTCCCTTCCCAGAGGGAGTGCCACAAGAGGAGGAAACTGGAAGATATAAGTTAAAATAAGTAAGAGTATGTTGGATCCTAGTCACCAGTTTGTTGGGACTTATGGATCCAGGTTGCACGCTTGTTGTGGGATGGCCAAGTTGGCACAATAGACAGAGTTGATCAGCAGACAGTTCTTAGATGGAACACATTCTGTTTATTTACAAAGGTACTCAACAGCTACACTTGTGTGCTTTCAACTCAAACCCTATCTCCATACTACTGACTACTAACTACAGAGGTAGCCTGTCCTACTCCTCTATTGGTTACATAAGACCATGTGATCTTCCTTTATAACATCCTTCTTAAAGGTATATAGTACACATTACATAAAACCATAATTACCACAATTAAAAAAAAATGAAATTTCCATTTCGGCATTTGCGATCTCTTGTCTTCATGATTCTACACAAATACAATGATAAACCAAAGCATGTATGATGTCTTACAGCTGTTAAATGGTAATCTCTAACCCTTTGCTTGTAGTCTATATAGAATCCAGAGGACAGAGGCACTTGCTCATACCCCTGTGTAAAATTTTTAAAAATCAGTATCAATGGAATGTAGTCGATCTTGACTACAGGTGGTCCATGTACAGCTAAATAATGTCATAAGTGGGCTTGAACCCCATAGGAAATGAACTCTCCAACTCAAACTGACTCAAAGCAGACACCTCACTGTTCCTAAGAAGACGGTGAATAAATCACCACAGTCTGATTTTTAAAAAATCTTTCAATTTTTAATAACCAATTATAAAGCGTCTTGAACATTACTTTGCAATGAACAAAAAGAACTGTTATTCGTGTTAGATATTTGCACTGGCAATGATATGGAGCGAGGCTCAGTTTAACATGCACTTTGGGGATTTGTAACCATTTCAAAGAACTCTCAAGGGTCAAGAGATTGTATCCATATTTACTGAAGATCTATATCTATTGTCATAATGGCCACGGACCAGTTGCTAATCCTATTGTCTGAATGATGGAACAGGGTCAAGGGGCTGAATGGCCTCCACCTGTTCTTACGTTCCCACCATCTCAAGAAAGGTACAACAAACAAAAGTGGATCAAGAAGTTATGATGAACCTTCATAAAACACTAGTTCAGCCTCAACTGGAAAATTGTGTGCAGTTCTGGGCACCACACTTTGGGAAGGATGTGAAGGCTTTAGAGAAGGCGCAGAAACATTTTACGAGGATAGTTCCAGGGATGAGAGACTTCAGTTACTTGAAAAG